>NC_081405.1:460911197-461257447 GCF_030272615.1 Cryptomeria japonica | reverse complement strand
AATGTGGCAGACTTGGAAGACTTGGGAGCCTAGGGGGTTAGTGCTCCTATTGTGGATTTGGTTAAGACGGTGGAAATGGAAAAAGTTGACCCGGTGGCGGGGATTGTCAATAGGGAGGGTGATGAGAAAAAGATTGATATCCCCCACGGGATCCCGACTATGGAACAACTCGAAAATATTTGTATTGATGTTATGGATATTTTTACAGAGGATTGAAAACATGGGGCTATTGCTGGAAATGAAGGCCATTCTTGAGGAGGTCAAGGTTCTGAAATATAAGGTGGAGGCTAGGGATTCCCAGATTGTCGGTCTCAATAATTTCTTCTTGCACGTCCTTCACAGTTCGACCCTCACTCTCTCCCTCCTAAGAGAGCATACCACAGACAACGATGCTAACAAAGATGAAGCCAGGGAACTTTACAAGTTCCTATTTGATGATTGAAAAAATATAATTGATAGGACTGGGGTTCGCAAGTTGACCCCTTAGGTCTTGTGTTTTTTTTTTGTGTGTTTTGGGATGCTTTCCCTTGTTCCCTATTGTTCTACTCTTTTTTGTTGTTTCTGGTTCAAAAAGACTAGTTATGGATGTTTGTTGTTATAATATTGTTTAAGTGTTGTTTATAGTTTTTTTATGTAAAGGGTAGTGCCCTGATTTTCACAGATTTCTCAATAAAAAACAATTGATTGTATTATGAAAGAAAAAATAATATTATGCTTAATATTTGTCAAGGAAATTGTGAAATAATGTTACTTTGTAAAATTGATATATTTCTAATCAAATCCTCATAAAAAATCTATAATTAAAATCAAACATAATCTTATATTACTCACTAACAAAATGTTAAACTAGGCACTAGTCTTCATTAATATTGGCATAGTCTTCACTTTTGAGTTTCTTCAAATTGTATATAATACACCCAAGACATATCATATCTTCAATATAATGCTAAATTATAATTATAATAGAATGACAAAGAAACTCCTCTTTCAAGTTAGAACTCAACTTTAAATTCATGAGATCAATGCCCAACCTTAAGAAGGAATCAAAATTCATGTATAAATTCATATCAAGGTTGCTATAAAAAGGGAACAAAGACTTGCATTCTCTAAGTGGCATACGATTCAAAATAAACTTGGAACTCAAATTATAGTTTTTTTGTCAGATGGGTGCATGGACTGAGCATAAAAATATGTAAACTTCAACCCTCCCCTAACTTACCTTCAAACCCTCTTCATCAACTCCTTGAATCTCTCAATCTAGGTGTTTGTATTGTAAATCTTTAAGTTGTAATTGTGTATCTAATGTATTTTCAATTACACCTTCCATTTTGTGTATGGATGTATTGAATGTGTGTTGGGATGCAAGGCTAGGTCATCTTTCATTAGTTTTCCTAGTCTAGATTGTAATATGGTCCCCATTGACTAGCTATGGTTATTTATAAGGTTTTCTATCTAATTGACATTGAATAAATTTTTATTTTAATTATGTTTGATATTATAATTTTTTTGAACAATGTATATTTTTTATTAATTTTTAGTGATTCACTCTAATAAACCTTTATAATTATTTAATTTTTTTTTTGTAATTAGTTAAATTGATCTTTTATTTTTATAGTGTGTTTTCTCATGGTATAAAGGAAACACACCCATTTTGTAACAATAAAGTCTCATGAAGCTGGTTAAGTAATTTTTTTAATAAGGAATGCTAAAATATTTATAATATTTTTTTGCACATTAATGATTCTTATTTATTTTAAACAATTGTCTAGTTAAAGCATTAATTTTTCAAGGTTTAATCTAAAAACAAATATAAAAAGGAAGGCAAGAGAAGCTATACATATTAATTGTATATTTAAGACATGCTCCATAATTTTGACCATGAAACTAGAACATACATTAAAAAATGAAAGTCCTAAGAAATTGCATGGATCATATTGTATGTAATTCATGTAACAGAAGTATAATGGTGAAATTTGTATACCCACACTATATTTCCCTTTTAATTTTGTGCTCATTTTGGGAGAATGTCTTAGTACATGTACATATCAATAAATGGTACAATCTTGTGTGAACTTTGGCTCATTCCCATAGCCTTTACTAATCCATTTGCACATATTCCCACATATTTATTTGAACATTATCCTACATATACACATTTCAATACATTCACCTAAACTATGTATGTATTATGCTTATCTATACACCTATGCCAATTCATTTTCTATTCACATGAATCTAATTATTTGCCTACTTAGGGTTGGTTTAATCATCATGAATTTTACTTTATGGTTGTAGACTTGAACCTTTCTTTTTCATAATTCAAATTCAAAATTTGGTTAATAATTTCTCATCATATTTTTACCTTGAGCTAACTAAGTGCACATTTGGATGATTTGGTGTTATGTGTTTGCATTTAAATGTATTAATTTGCATTTATTTCACATCCTCTCACATTCACTCATTCTTCATCATCCTAGAAGCATCTAAATGTTAATTAAAAATGAAACACATCAACTTGGTACATAAAAAATAAGTAACAAATTTGTGTCCATCATTCTAGGGTGCTTACTTGTTATTTTTTTTAATCTTTAACACATTTTTTAGGGTTGTGTTAGATTTAACATGTCCCATTATAACAAAATGACAACTCTTCCAAGGTATTACTAAATATGACCTATCCTTAGATATCAAAAAAGAATTGAGCAAGCATTGATCACTTAGGATATAGTGTAGAAGTACATATTGAGTAAGGTTAAATCCGCACTTTGAAGATGAATATAAAACTATGGATTGGACCAAACTCATGAAGGAATGAATTGAAAGATTTTTAATAACCTCCATGAGGCCAAAACAACTTATGGGACCCAAAGACAACACACGACCTCCCAACACCAAATTCATATAAAATTTGTAATCTTCTTAAGGTCAGACCTTTTGAAAAGATTTTGATCACAAGGTTTGCAGTTTTATCCAACCTTGCATCCTCAAACAAGGTGCTTATATTGCCAATTTTCAAGGCATCTTCATAGCTATTAGGAATGTTGTTGTAGGTTGAGCACTCCATTATGAAGTGTCACTCCTTGTCCATCACTCCCTTACTGCAAAATCAAAAAATTATATTTTCCCGCTCCTCTTTATGTATCATTTGTTTGAGAGTTTCACATCTAAGATTATGTGAGATAGTCCTTAGTTTTATTATCAACAATTTGTTTTCGATTCAATATTCACTCATATGTAGGAGTTTTCCTCTTGGTCCTACATAAGATTCAATTCTTTCTTATAATAATTTTTTTCATCTTAATTTTTTGTCATATGACATTCCTAATTTTTTTCTCACTTGTTCTTTGTTTCCTCATTAGTATTTGGACATTCATGCATACAAGCATCTCATTTCTTCATCCATTTGTCATTCTCTTCATACATGTGTTCTTTCTTCTAGTTAGCTTTGTCTTCACAATTAGCTTACATCCATGACAGTTCTCCATATTTTGAATCTTCTTTAGGCAACTTAATAGTTAGACCATTTGAGGAAGTACTTGTTTCAGCCAATAAAATATTATATATCAAACAAAGATCTTAATTTTGAAATTGATTATGATTAGGTTCTTCAAGATTTTTTATTTTTTTTTTATCGATAAAAGGCCGAGGCCAAAGAATTTTATTAATTTAAAAATAGATAGATTTACATTTACACCTCCAGTCGGTGTGGGCACCGGTAGGAAAGAATGGAGGGAAGAAAACATCCGGTCTAGTCTAGATCCCTCAAGGATTAGAAAAAATTAAGAATGCGATACAAAATGGAGATATAAGATCAGAAAGGGAACTTGTCCAAAATAATGAAGATTGTATGTAGAAATCCTCTGTGTAAAGTTGAGCAGCAGATTGCCCATCTCTTGGGGTGATGCTGCCATTTGTGGGTGACAGTTCTTGCTATTCTTGAAACACAAGGTTAATCTTTCTCTGCTCCTTATGCTGCACAAAATCTTGAGAAAATTTCTCACCAGAATGTTAGGAAAAGTAAAACCGAACAGGTCAACTTATACAATATATCATACTTGCCTGGATGGTCACCCTGTTAGGATACACAGCTCAAAATATTAGTCTCAAAAAATCTCCAGAAACATAATGCGAGAGTGGTTACCCATCAAAGAGCATAAACTCAATAAAGATTAACAAGGCAAATTCCATAAATATTCTTGCAAAGAGATCGCGGGGAGCTACCATCTTAAAGAATATGGTTCGAGAGCCTTCCAGGCCCTAATTAAGTGTCATGGGAAAGCTTTAAGTGAGATAAAATTTTATCAGGTCGACCCTTAATCTAATAATATGATGCTGGAGATTACTGGGAAGAAAGAGGAAAATTGACATATGCATCTGAGACTGATTTAACTTAAAACTGGGATAACAGGTAGGAAAATAGGAAACTATATATGAATATGAATATATAGATGTGAGTCTGAACAAAATCCTAATATATAATGTGAATGATGATAAATATATATAGAAATATAAACACACACACACACACACACACACACACACACACACACACACACATATATATATTGCGACCATGGGGGGCCTAGAAAGCTTGAGACATTAAAGCTAAGTTAACAAAATACACAGCTTAACAAAATTGCGAAGTTAAGTTAAAGAAACCTAGAGACATTAAAGCCTGAAAGCTTCTTAACAACAAAACAAGAGACAAAACATCAAGAATATAGGGGACCGAAAAGGTAAAATAGATATGAGGATACCTAGGTAAGTGTTAGTCCTAAAAGAAGGCAATATCTACATAAATAATAATACCTATATATCCATGATCACATATATCTAGGAGCGAGATATTCCAGCACGTTTATATACCTATGCTCATTAATGTAAGGTATTGCCTCCTTCTAGTCTTAAAGCTTATCCTAGCAAAGCGGCAAGACTAAAAAAGCTAAATTTAGGAGTTTAAAGGAAGATAAGTGATGCCACCTGTTGAGCATCAAATTTGAATGATTATATGTGGAGTTAAATTATAAAAGCCCCCTATTGTTAAAAGAAATCATCATTTTCATTAATACTATGGTAGCCCACAAGTCATCAAGCAGGTGTAATAGCATCCTATTAAGATATCCAGGTTCAGATAATATCGATGAGACCCAACGATGTCTCATCGATATAGAAGGGCCATCGAAGAAAGGAAGCGCCGATGAACTTCAGAAAAGACTCATCGAAGACAGTAATTCCATCGACAAAACATATCGAGGAAAGCGGAGATGGTTTTCATCGACGGGAAAAGGTCTTCGAGGAGATAATACCATCAGTGCAACATAAAAAGGACTCATCGAAAGGAATGATCTCATCAAAAGAATAATATCAATCAGACAAAAGGAAGCTACATCGATAAAAGATATCGATGAGGAAATAGGTTTTGAGGAAGCTAAAGGGCATGCCTTCGATACACATGGTTTCACCAATGCGACTTTATCGGTGGAAGATGATAAGGGAGGATAAAGAAAGGCTTCGGTGAGACAATAGATCCATTCACTGATAGGGCATGATGATTTCGATGGAAGAAGTGTTTCGGTGGAAAAATAAAGGAGGTCACCAAAGCTCGAGGTTTCTTCGACATAAAAACCCAATGGATATCAGATAGGTATCGGTGAGGAAACAGCCAAGCATCCTATTAAGATATCCGGGTTCAAATAATATCGATGAGACCCAATGATATCTCATCGATATAGAAGGGCCATCGAAGAAAGGAAGCACCGATGAACTTCAGAAAAGACTCATCGAAGACAGTAATTCCATCAACAAAAGATATCGAGGAAAGCAGAGATGGTTTTCATCGACAGGAAAAGGTCTTCGAGGAGATAATACCATCGATGCAACATAACTCATCGAAAGGAATGTTCTCATCAAAAGAATAATGTCAACTAGACAAAAGGAAGCTACATCGATAAAAGATATCGATGAGGAAATAGGTTTCGAGGAAGCTAAAAGGCATGCCTCTGATGCGCATGGTTTCACCGATGCGACTTTATCGATGGAAGATGATAAGGGAGGATAAAGAAAGGCTTCGGTGAGACAATAGATCCATTCACCGACAGGGCATGATGATTTCGATGTAAGAAGTGTTTCAGTGGAAAAATAAAGGAGGTCACCGAAGCCCAAGGTTTCTTCAACATAAAAACCCAATGGATATCAGATAGGTATCGGTGAGGAAACAACCATAGTGACCAAATACAGTAATTCCATCGACAAAAGATATCGAGGAAAGCGGAGATGGTTTTTGTAGTTACGCAAATCTGTCCAGCTTAATTAAATAAATAAACGCTATTTATTTGATTAAAAATCCACTAGCCATCAATTAATTAAATTAATATTTAATTAATTAATCTCCAAACATTCTTCTATTAATTAAATAAATTATTCAATTTATTTTAATTCATTCATTAAATCAAATTCAAATGAATTAAATAAATAAAATCTATTTATTTAATGAAATCCCCCTATTCCTCTTTTAAATAAATTAAATTAAACATTTATTTAAATCATTTACCCCCCCCACTTGCATTTTCCTACAAATGCAACTTGCACACATTTATTGAAATAAATTAATTTATTTTAATAAAATCCTATTTTCTCTCACCCACCAAATCCACTTGCAAAATCTAATCCCCTTCTAGATTCTTCTAACCCCTTCCTAATTAGCCTAATCCATCCCCTAATTATTGTCACATTCCTAAGCAAAATGGAGTCACTTCTCAAAGACTCCAAAGTCTTTGAAAAACATTTAATGCTTTATGTGTTCAACAAATTAACCCCCAAAGTCTTCAAAGACCACTAAAGGCTCTTACATGACCGTTTATGGCTCTTACATAACCATTTATGGTTATTTCAAACTTGTCCCCCCAAACATTTATTGTTTTGACCATATTTATCCATTTCACATTTACACAAGAGTTTATCCATTGGATAAAAGCTTTATTCTTTGAATAAAGAGTTTATTCATTCAACCAACTTTGACTCTAAATCCCAAGGTCATATCAGGCATTTAATGCTTATTCCCTCTCCTCTCAACCTATCTCACATTGACACTTGTCATCCTGGGATTGGGTTGAAAGCCCTCACATGGATTTGAAATCATTCAATCCTGACCCTTGTTGAGATTACTCAATCTCAACCATCCATTGCTCCATTTTCCCTATAAATAGAGCCCATTTCTTCATAATCCAGATCCTGAAAACTTGCATGCATTTAAGCTATAGTCATTTTTAGAGAGCATTTTAGCATAATCATCTAATATCTTGTTATTTTGGTTAAAATATATCAGTTTAGCATCAATAGCATAGCATTAGCTTTTTATTTCACATTCAAAGCTCAATACTACAATCTCAATCCTCCATAAGCATCCATAGTGCAAAAAGCTGCTGAGAGCTACACTATTTTGGAACTTGGAGAGGAGAGGAACAAGGGAGAAAGGAACCAAAACCATGCTAAGAGGCATTTGGAGATGCCTCATTATCTGTGCTTCTTTAGTTAGATATATTTGCATGTTTTTAGTATCTCTCTTGATATGCCTTTTTAGATTAGTTTTTGATTGACTAATGCTAACAATTTAATGGTTCTGTGTCTTTTTGTGTTGTTGATCATTTACTAACCTTGTGCCATTTAGGAGGGCATCATTTGGTGAACCCGACGTGAATCGAACATGCAACAATACCATTTTTTTTGCAAACTAACATGTCTGATTGTTGAAATTTCCACACAGGTTGCGCTTCGGCGCTATTGAACACGTTCTAGCGCTACCGACAGTTTCCATTTTAGCGCTATTGTCACTACAATAGCGCTATTGTTAAACTTTCCGCACTGTTGTATTTGTTTTGGCGCATTTGTTGTTCTTTTGGCGCTATTAAAACTCTTTAAGAGCTTTTGCCTCTCGGGCTTTATCCTTCTTTCAGTGCTTCTGTGTAAAATAACGCTTCTGTTTAAACGCAAACTAGCGCTATTGCAACAGAATGTTGTAAAACTCACCTTGTAACCAAAAAATTGAAAATCTTAGGCTTGTGGAAGCCCCCCCTTAGACGTAGATTTTACTAACTATTTATTGTTTTTGCAGGTTTAAAAACTCATCACTAAAATCACAAATTTTCCTTTGGTGCTCTTAAAACACTTTAAAACAAACATTTACTTCCATAGCAAGTTAGGATTCATCTTCATTTTGGTGCTTAAAATCAACACACAAATTTGCTTTTATTGCATCAAACTTAAAAATCACAAGCCACACTTCAATTTTTGAGCAAATAAAAAGAACAATCAACTTGTCTCAATTTTGCAAAACAAATTTTACTTCAAGCAAACGTGTATTTCATTAAGTTGACTAGGATTTTCGAATTCTAGATTACAAAACACATTGCCTTTGAAGTTAAAATGAACACCATGGCTGTTGGAGCAACATCTCCAAATAGTTAGATCACATTTGCAAATACTGGATTAAAAAGAACAATTGTTTTACGTGTTTGGCATGCTTGTGCAAAAAGTCAGTCGAGTGGTCCTACCTCTAACACACACTATCCTCTCCCTTGGCTCTCGTGGTCCTAGGTGCAAGAGAAAAGTGTTGGTAACGCTCAAAATTTTTATCTTTTTAAGAGAGGCCTGCCAAGGGATCGATACTCTTGGGAACGACCTCGAGCGGTAAATCCTTCGAGCTGCTATAGAAATCAGGTGAGAGTGAAAGCTGTAGCCTTGGGTATAGCTGTTCCTATAGTGTAACTGGCCGAAAGGACAAATGGGCCCCACCACCAGTTACAAGGCTCTTAAGTGAGTCACTACAGAATGAACTTATGTCCAAAAACATCGAACATGACTAAACACCTTTAAGTAGTAGTCCACCCGTTCTATTGATTGAGAATATCTGTGATATAATTTAGTGCAAGAGCATAGATGGTTTTGCTCCCAAGATACTTACCATACATATTTCCTTGAGTAGAAACATAGCTTTTTGAAAAGTCACTTGTGGCTTGATAAAAGTGGTGACTCCCCCATCATAGGGATCATCTATTTGTTATGCTCGTGCAAGACTTAGTATATCACATCCTTACCTGCCATGGCGGGATTCATAAGGTATGTAGTACCAAAGTTGAAGAAATATCAAGATGTGGGCTAAATTTATCACAACTGGCCATTTGACCTTAGGGATAAAAAGTGTTTGAAGTGTGTTCGTTTTAAAGACCAAGTGCAAATTGAGACGACTTTAGGCTTTGGAAATACACTTTAAAATACATCTAAAAGAAGGGTCATATACAAATCCAAGGATTGGGTTAATCTAGACCCATACTCATTTGTGCTCTTTGAGCAACATTCTAGTGTTTGTGTGCTTGCTTCGTTTTCTTGTCAAAAAAACATCCAATCAGAAAATCAATCCCAAAAACAAAGTATTCATCCAACCAAACATCTGTCAACACAACCAAAAACATCAAAAACAAGGTACAAACAATAAAGAGTCAAACTTTATGACCATTCTTCACATCTTGCGAAAGAAGAAGTGTCATCAGAATATCAACTTGAAAAGAAGACCATTAAGCTCAAAGGCTTTGATCAAAAGGAGGAAATTCTTCTATATCAATCGACAAATCTTTGTCTCCCATAGAGTCTTTCTACATCGCATGCGTCTATACCTTCAAGGTAAAACAAACGAATTTGATTCAGAATCATTGAACCGCAAAGCTTTTATGCAATATAGAGCTCTGAGTTATCACAAAAATCAAGGAGGAAAGATTAATCCCAACTTCTTCCCAAACGTCTGCATCACCTACAACACAGCTCGAGAAATACCTCCAACACCTAAAAGGGAAGAGGTAGAGTTTGTCCCATTTGTGACGCAAAGTTTTTATTGAAGTTGAAAACATTTTCATCCATCATCTCACTCATACATCATCACTTCATCATCAATCCGTCCCAACTCTCAAAACATTAAGAGGTTCTTGTCCCAAGTTCTCTTTTAGATATTGCTTGAAATCAAACACATCACATCACTTTTTAGATTGTTTCTACATCTAGGATAAGCTCATCCTAAGAGACACATCTACGCAGGTTAAAACTAGTTCATGAGTGAATCCTCTCATTACTAGGTAGTTAAATCTGTAACACATCTCAGATTTCTCTACACCTTATCACATCAAATCTTATCAAACAAGCGAGCAATTCAAAGAAGAAATTTCAGTAACATCTACCTTAAAAGTGCTAGAGATCCACGTGCAACGCAATTCACCAAATCATCAATCTCTCATTTCATCAAACACTCATCATCATTTTCATGCAATTTCAACAAAGACTCATAAACAAAATGGCTCAAACCCGATCACAGTCGAGACAACGAGAAATAGAAAGAGAAGAAGAAGAAGAGGAAAATCTCAATGAATTTCAAGAAGCACTTGGAGGAAATGCAGATGACGAAAACCCAAGTACTCCCACTCCTGCAACAATAGAAAGGGCTCAGCATAACCCTCTCTTTAACAGATTGTTTGACGAAATACTCAGGAGCAATGCGGATGCTCACTTCTTAAGACTCGCTCAAGAAGGAGCAAAACTCCCCTCTGACTTTGATCTTGCCCAATTAAGACAAGCATCAGAAAGACAAAGTCGCCATGAAGAGGAAAGAGGTAGAGATCCCATCAAATATAACATTCCTCGAGGCAACCCACCACCTCCTCCTCCAAATGAAATGGAGATGTTGCGGCAACAAGTTGAGAATCTCACCCAACAGCTTCATAGTGGTGTCAAGACTAACCAATTCTCCCTCAATGACATATGTCCCTATCCTTTTGATAGGAATCTTTACATGCCACCATTTCCACGCGGATTCGAAACACCCAAATTTGAAAAATATAGAGGAAAGGGAGATCCTCGTGATCATGTCAGAGAATTTCATTCTGCTTGTCTTGAAGTGGCATATGAAGACACCTACCTAATGCGCCTTTTTCCTCAAAGCTTGGGAGGAGCAACCACATCATGGTTTTCCCGACTACCAGGAGGCATTAGAACATTTGAGGAACTCATCCAAAAATTCCTCACTCATTACTCTCATAACATTGAACGCGACATCACCATGGCTGATCTGTGCAACACCAAACAAAAACCAGGTGAATTGTTCTCAGTATTCCTGCAACGATGGCGCCAAATGTCTAGCAGACGTTCTCTTTAGTTACCTGAATGAGAACTAGTGGAAATATTCATTTCCAACTTAAACGAAGAAATGGAATTTCACCTGGATGTCAAAGACACAGACTCTTTTAATGATATGATCACCAAGGGTTTAAAATGTGAACGGGCACTCATCAAGAAAGGACTCATCAAAATCTTTAATGAGCCAAAAGATGGTCCTCGCCCACGCTTCAACAGCGATAAACCAAACTTCTGGAATAAAAACAAGAATATTGTCAATGATGGGGTTGTGGATGCCCAGACTATCCAAAACGCACAACCTGTGGTTCAGTTTGTAGGACAAAATCCTCCACCTCAGAATAACACAAATGTTCCTTCCAATCAAGGTCGCATCACATCTCATGATGAACCTAGACCTCGTCAACAAAAACCGAAACGCACATACACTCCCTTAGGGGAACCCATTGAAACAGTGTTGCGACAACTCCTCTCTCAAAATTTGGTCACTCTACCTAAGCTATCAAACTATGAGCCTCAAGTCAAACCGGCATGGTGGAGAGATACTGAACACTGTGAATTCCATCAAGGAAGAGGGCACAAGACAAGTAATTGTCACCGATTGAAAGATCTCATTCAGGATCTTATTGATCGAGGAGAAATCGAAATTGAAGGACATAACCCAAAAACAACCAATAATGATCATTTGATGTTCAAAAATCCACTTCCATCACAAGATCAAAGGGATCCTTCCACTTCCAGGCGAGGCACTGATACCACTGATTATACGTAGGCTGCGTATAATTACACTGTAAATCATCTGTATGATGCCAATGAACAAATTGCAACCATAACCTTCAAAAATCCCAACTCAAATTGCAATGTTGTTACGTGTCGCGGCAAAGTTACCATCAAGGCACCCCCTCCATCCCAAAGCAGTACAATCTTGTGGAACAATTAGACAAAACCCCTGCGCTTATATCCATTTTAGAGCTTTTGCGTCTATCACCCTCTCATAAAACTATCTTGGATCAAGCACTCCAAGAGGCGTCAGTCCCTGCAAATCTGAATACAGACCAATTTCAAGCCATGGTTGGAAGTCTCAAGTCATCACCTTGTCTCACTTTTTCCGAAAGTGACAACTCTTCCTTCCAACAACCGCATAACGCCTCACTCCACATTGAAGGATTTATTAACCAGCATCGGATCAAGCGAGTCTTGATCGATAATGGAGCAGGCCTAAATATTTGTACACTACAGTTGGTCACAGCATTGGGATATGCAGTAGAATCAGTGGATCCTCGTCAGAAGATCATAATCAAAGCCTATGACGATGCGGAGTGTTCATCCAAAGGAGCTGTGGTACTACCAATCTGAGTGGGCCCTGTGGTAAAGCACATCATTTGTCAGGTTCTGGACCTTCCTCTGCCATACAATCTATTGTTAGAAAGACCTTGGATACATGCCATGCAATTCGTTCCATCTACCTACCATCAATGTATCAAGTTCCCACATAATGGTGTAGAGATCACAATTCTGGGTGATGCAAATCCCTTTGCATATTGCCATAATATCAGCCATCAACCAGAGATTACCGTTCCTAATAATAGAGAAGCCATTTCTTCCACATCATATATCAGTCTCGCCTCTCTCCCCTGTTCAAACACCACTATACCCAAGCAAGAAAAGCTTAAGATGAAGATCGCAGAGGAAGGTCCTGGGGAATACAACTTGAGTCAACTCTTTTGTGTGGGACAAATGCCCACTTCTCCTAGAACGCATGGTAAACCACAACAGGTACTCCAGCAACCACTAAACCTACCAGCATGTGCTTTGACGCCTTTCATTCTTGGAAAGAGTCAAGAGGAAGAAACACAAGATGAGGACCTAGCGGAATGGATCTATAAAGATCCCATCACCACTGACATACCCCGAGTTACACTTCCTACGGACCAGTATGGCAAAGGCCTCCTCATTATGCAAAGAATGGGGTATGATGGTCAGAGTGCTTTGGGATATTGCAAATAAGGATGACATGAACCTCTGCTACCGGAATTCAAGCCCAAAGGAAATACAGGCCTCGGCTTTGAAAAAGAGATCTTTCCTAAATTAAAATTCAAAGGGAAACCCAGCAAACCCTTTTGTCAGCCTACTGCCAAAAGGCCACCTTTCATTATTAAAGCGACATCAAGCACTATCCCGACTGCCCCATCGAGGCTCAGAATCCCAACACAACCATCACCAATGTCACTCATCCCGCCAAACGAACCAATAATCCCATCAGCAACACCATTAGCAGCAGCAGCTGTATCAGAACCCGCAGCAGCATCTATGGCACCAGCAGTTCCAGCAGAAACCACTGAATCAATACTACCAATACTTCCCGTATCAGATTCTTTAATCTCCATCAACCGCCCTGTAGCACCAATCATTACAAAGGTACATCAACCAATCACACCTGCAGTATTTAACTCAAAAGACATCCCAGTATGGTATAGCAATCGGATGCTAGAAAGTGATTCAGAGACCGGCTCACATGAATGGGAATTTGATTCGGTACAGCTTAATACTTCAGATGAGGAAGACACATCACCACCTCCACCACGCAAAGACATCCTTGTTTACGGAGAAGCACAGATAAAGACCACTTGGGTTCCTGAACTGGAAACATCTTCCACAGACCCTACGTCTCATCCTACGCCTGATTCTGACAGGGAGAGTACCATTAACGACCTTCACCATAACGTCTTAACCCTCACTGATACATCTAACGCACTTAACCTAATCGATGAAGTAATGCCCATTATCCACCCTGAACTCATTGAATGGAACCAACCAAATCCCCCATGTCTTGACTTCTTCCAAAACGATGAGGCTATCATTGACTTTTTGGAATTAAGGGATAACCTACCAAGCGGGGATCACAAAGCTGGATTCGCCATTGAACTTAATAGCGCAGCATACTTCGGGGCGAATGCCAAACCTTTCAGCTGCAAAAATATAACAATAAAACATGGATCTTCCAGGGAAAACCACACCATGGCACTGTTTGATCCAACAAAAGTAAAAAGAAAGAGCGTATCCAACGGTGAAAACCTCTCTGAGGCGCCTGAGGATGAAGGGTTTGACATTCTCCCTGATAGTACACAATAGGAACGATCAACAATTCTCATCGAGGAAACCAAAGAGTATAATGTGGGGACTCCTGAAAATCCTCATATCATACATCTAGCATCTCTTCTCACTCCAGAGGAACAACCTAAATTTATCGAGTTCTTCCAGAAGCGTCAGATCAACTTCGCATGGTGATATGCAGACATGCCTGGGCTTGATCCTGATTTAGTCATGCATCACCTCACCGTAGCAGAAGGAGCCAAACCTGTCAAGCAAAAGCTTCGTAAGATGCATCCTCAGATTGCAGTGCTAGTCAAAACAGAACTCAAGAAACTCCTAGACGTTGGTTTCATTAAACCAATTGATTACGCAAAGTGGATCTCCAATATTGTGCCTATCGGCAAACCAAAAGGGGGCATCTGCATTTGTACTGAATTCAAAGATCTGAATAAGGCATGTCCTAAGGATGACTTCCCCCTTCCAAATATCGACATCATAGTGGATCTGACAGGAGGACATGCCATGCTTTCACTCATGGATGGCTTTTCAGGATACAATCAGATAAAGATCGCACCAGAAGATCAACATAAGACCGCCTTCACCTGTCCATGGGGCACATATTGCTGGAATGTGATGCCTTTCGGTCTCAAGAATGCAGGAGCAACCTATCAAAGAGCAATGACCACCATCTTCCATGACATGATGCATACTATGATGGAAGATTATGTGGATGACTTACTAGCAAAATCACTCACCAGAGAAGGACATCTCCACATCTTAGATAAAATCTTTGATAGACTGGAACAATATCATGTTCGACTCAACCCAAAGAAATGTGTCTTTGGAGTAACCTCCGGGAAACTTCTAGGATACATTGTCTCAAACAAAGGTATTGAGGTCGATCCAGCAAAAGTTAAGGCAATCATGGACATGCCGCCACCAAAGAATATCAGTCAGCTAAGGACACTACAAGGGCGACTTCAATCCATCTGAAGATTCATTGCACAATTGGCTGATAAGTGTCATCCATTTACACATCTGCTACCCAAGAACATCCGCTTTCAGTGGGATGCCCGATGCCAACAAGCAGTTCAGACGCTTAAAGACTATCTCATGAATCCACCATTGCTAATGCCACCAGATCCAAGTAGATCGTTTTTACTTTATATCTCAGCAACAAGTACAACATTGGGTGTATTACTGGCACAACATAATGCAGAAGGCAAAGAGTGTGTTGTATACTACATCTCTCGCACACTAGTGGGCTATGAACTCAATTACACACCTATTGAGCGAGCTTGCCTAGCAGTAATCCTGGTAGCCACTAAATTGAGGCACTATCTGTTAACACACAAGGTACAACTCATTGCAAAGATTGATCCACTCAAGTATTTACTCAGCAAAGCAGCATTGACAGGTCGCTTGGCCAAGTGGGTGATGATTCTAAGTGAATTTGACATCGAGTATGTGGACCGTAAAGCTATCAAAGGTCAAGTTATTGCAGATCAGTTGGCCGATGCACCACTCATAGGAGATCATCCTCTCATTTCCAATTTTCCAAATGAAGAGATATTCATGATCACAACAGCACAACCATGGAAACTATATTTTGATGGTTCATACACTAGGCACGGCTCGGGGGCAGGCATTTTGTTTATCACACCTCAGGGTGATAGCATCCCGAAGTCTTACAGGCTCACATTTCCATGCACAAACAACATAGCAGAGTATGAGGCCTTGATCACAGGACTCAGGTTAGCCGTACAATGGAAATTACAAGAACTGCAAGTATATGGCGATTCCCAACTAGTCATTCGACAAGCAACAGATGAATATCAGACCAAAGATGATAAACTCGTGCCATATAAGCAAATGGTGGACAGTCTAAAGACATCATTTACTACTATCACTTTTGAGCAAATACCAAGAGATCAGAATCACGCTGCTGACGCTATGGCTACCATCGCATCTCTCCTAGATCTTCCGCAACATTCAACACACTACGAGTTCTTGGTAGAACAGCTTTGGATCCCCGCTTATGATATCCCTGAAACCGAGATGATATGTCGCCTTGTCAGTTCCGAATCCCCATGGTACGGTGAGTTCTACACCTATCTTCGCGATCATACCCTTCCTCCCAACCAATCGAATAACCAACGAAAAACCTTCATTCGCCAAACTGCTCGATATACCATTATTGCCGAAACCCTATACCGACGCGGTCTTGATGGTACTCTCCTTCGATGTCTAGAACAAGATGAGATAACAAAGGCTTTGGAAGAGGTACATGAAGGAATTTGCGGGACTCATTCAAGTGATCCATCACTAGCCAAGAAACTCCTGCGAGCTGGATATTATTGGCCATCTATGGAAAAATATTCCTACTACTTTGTCAGGAAGTGCAAGAAATACCAAGTTCATGGCGACCTGCTACATGCACCCGCCCAAGAACTACAACCAATCACGACACCATGGCCTTTCTGTCAATGGGGCCTTGACCTTGTGGGTAAAATCCATCCATCTTCATCCAATGGCCATAAATTCATTATTACCGCCACTGAATATTTCACAAAGTGGATCGAAGCTGTTCCACTTACCCAAGTCACCGGCAAGCAGATCGCCTCATTCATCCTCAACTACACCATCTGTCGGTATGGTGTACCCATGTCCATCGTCACAGATAACGGTCTTCCTTTCAAAAATCAGGATGTCCGTGAACTTTGTGAGAAATTTCATATCCAACACCGCTTTTCCACCCCCTATTACCCACAAGGCAATGGTCAGGCCGAAGCATCAAATAAGAACATATTAAGAATCCTCAAGAAGACAGTCAATGATGTCGGCCATGATTGGCATGTTCAACTAAATCCAGCGCTATGGGCATATCGAACTAGCATTCGAACCCCTACAGGTGCAACTCCTTATTCGTTGGTCTATGGTGCAGAAGCTATCTTGCCTATTGAGGTCGAGATACCATCATTACGAGTTTCCTTACATAATCTGATAGATGACGAAGCATATAGAGTGTCCCATCTTCAGGACTTAGAGTTACTTGATGAAAAGCGACAAGCTGCATACAACCATCTCAAAGCCTATTAGCAGAGCATGAGCAGAAGCTACAATCACTGAGTTAGACCTCATACATTTGAGGTAGGTGATCTTGTTCTACGAGAGAATCCTCGCAATCAACCAAACAGAGAACATCAGGGCAAGTTTGAATCAAACTGGCTGGGTCCATATGTTGTCACTGTTGTATTTGGGTCCGGGGCATATCAGTTGGCTACTTCAGAAGGAGAACCATTAGCAGATCCGATCAACAGCATGCACCTCAAACGGTTTTACACATAAGCTGTACAGAGTATCAGGCTCCCATATATACTGGCAAAAATACCAAAAACATCCAGATAAATGACCTGAAGAAAACACAAAAACATCAAAAGAGTAAAGAAAAATCATGCATCCAAACGGTGAACAACCACTCCGGTGGCACCTTGGGTAAGTACGATGGTGAAAACCTGGCAAACAGGCGCCACTCGTAAAGGCTCTGACTCCATTGTCTTTCAGACTTGTTGCGATTACATCTACTTCATACATACATCCATCCGTCCAAAACCATGGCTTGTTATTTTTCTGCAAATATGATACATACTTCATGCGTTTAAAGCATCCCGCTTGTTCATAGTCATGTCTAAAACTGGGGGCAATGCCCTTAACCTATTGATGGAAGCGGATTCTACATTGTATTATGATTCATTAAGTTCTTCATTCAAGCAATCATCAAAATACCAAAAACATTCAAAAATATCTCGCAAAAATACCAAAAACATTCAAAACAATTCAAAATCCAAAAACATCAGAAAACATCGAAAATCACACAAAAACATGGCAACACCTTGTACATACTCATCCACAGATACCAAGATAAACATTGACAAAATACTCACACAATGACCATTTACCAATCGACCACACAATCCACATCAACACTCAAAATTGTCTTCAACAAGGATGCATCCTTCCTTACCAAAACAAAGACAAGATGACGTTTTCTTTGACAAGAAAATTATGTTAAGCTATCAAATACTTGGTTGATTTGTGAGTACAATCATTTGTTTATCTGTATCGGGATCTTTTCAGCATTGTTTTGTTTTGTTTGCGCATTATTTCCGATGAAGTTCTGGGGCATGTACTAATGGTGTCTACGTGGGAAGTTCACTAAGCTATGTGATCATAGGCAAAAATACAGTCATAGATCACTACGGATTGCTGACTACAGCGTATACCTCGACCATATGGGCATGAACCATTACCAAGGATCCTTATTCTTTATTCTTTATGTATATATTGTTTGTTTGCAGGTACAATGCTCTTCCTTGGGTTCCTCCTACCTCATCCAAACTAGATAAAGGTTTTTATCTCTTAGTACGATATGCACTTGTCTCAGGATATGATCAGCCTAAGATCAAGGAGGACGATCCAAGTCATGCATGAAAGGAGATAATCCTTGTCTGTTCCGCAAGCAATACTCTAGTCGACTTGATCCATTATATCAAGTTGCTTGTATTAACTTGCTATATTAAAATCCATGTAAGGAATACTCAGGTCATCTTGAATCATTATGTCAAGATGCTTGTATTCTCTTCCAACATTTTAAAGCTCAATGATGAAAATAGAGCACTATGGATCATCATTTCATCTCATCTGTTTATATATTGCATTCCGTTGCATATCACCCATCCGTTCGCTCATTCATATGTAGGTTTTATATGCAAAACTGTGAAAATTAGGCTGGTCTTGGATACAATCACGGTTGAGTACTCTGATACATCATCAATGCATCATGCAAAGTCTTACGAACCTCGCATTCTTCATGATCATATCATCCTCACATTTAGTTGCATCTTGCATTAAACATTTAGTTGCATCTTGCATTAAACATTTAGTTGCATTTTGCATTAAAAATTCATGTCATTTTTAAACTTAACATATAGTTCATTTTCTTGACATTTAATTTTCATTAAAACATTTGCATCATTACATCAATCATCAATAATTCGATTCATTCATGGGATCAAATTGTCTTTGATTGTTTTAAATCATTTATTAGGCATTCATTTAGTGTCAATTATCCATCATCATTTTATTATCCTTTATCATTTATTATGGTATACATTCATTTATCCATTTTAGTGAAAAAAATGCATTCATTCATCCATTAACTAAGTATCCTATTATGCTCATTTTAGGATTCATTCGCATTGCATCCATTTATCTTCTTTTTTTTAATTGCATTAAGGTGCAGTTATTAAAACATTAGTTATAGTATCATCACATTATCATTTGTACTTAAATCATATTTAAGCATTTAGAATCATAAATCCATTTGTTTATTAAACATTGATTCATACCATTTATATATATATATATTCACTTTACATACGCATTCATTTAGGCATTATCATATAAACATTTATACTTTACATTTTGTTTATCCATATTGCATTCCTATAAACATTAGTACCATACCATTTTATATATCCATTTTCCAAATGCATTCATTTAACACATTATCATATAAACATTTGTACTTTACATTTTGTTTATCCATATTGCATTCCTATAAACATTAGTACCATACCATTTTATATATCCATTTTCCAAACGCATTCATTTAACACGTTATCATATAAACATTTGTACTTTGCATTTTGCTTATCCATATTACATTCATCTAAAGACATCTAGATACATATTCATACATAACATCATTCATTCAACCATTGCATTAACACCATCACATAAATCATCTCATCATTATATCAAAATAGGAAACACTAAGATCCTGTTCATAAATCATCATAAGCATACATCATCATCATGACATTACATACATAAAAGCATTACACTAAAAATCAAACAAATCATACATCAACCTGCATTCATATGTCAGTATCCCACATCATAAATCATCATAAAAACATGCATATAAGGAACATCTCATCAATGCATCCATATACACATATCCATCTAAGCAATAAACTCATCATCCTGCATAAACATCCATACATAATCAAATGCATATCATCAAAATATGGGATCTCCTCATATATATCATCTCATATATCAGAGTACAATGAAGTCTACAAAAATAGGCTACCAAGAGCCATCCAAGATACAGTCCACAAAATAAATACATATATGCATGAATGCTCTCTCAAATGCCGCTCTGGCCTGATGTTGTCCTAACACCTCCCCCTGCTCCACCACTGGTGCCTGCACCACTTGATCCATCTCTCAGTGGAGGCCTCATCGAACCACCACTCCCTCCTGCATCCCCTGATCTCTCCCTCCGCAGCGGACCCATCACTCCCCCACTGCTCTGCACCCTCTGTGATCACTCTGATCTCGCCTGCCGCATCTGCGAATAGCTGAGAGCTCGCTGACTCACTGGCACCACCTGCTCATATAACCCCCACCAGTACTCTATCTCAGCCTGAGCTCGCCGCATCTCCCTCATCACCTCCCCTGAAGGCCCCTGTGCTCCAATCCGCACTCTCTCTTGCAGCTCTGCCAATCTCTCCACTGCAGTATCTCTCTCCCGTAGCACCACTGTCAGCTCCGACTCTCGTGCAAATAGCTGCACATCCCTAGCTGCCACCTCTACCTCCAAATCCTCTATCCGCGTCTGCAAGCGTACTATAATGTGGTCCTGCAGATCTCCAGTGGCTCCCTCCCTGTGTCCATAGCTGCCTCCCCTACACCTCCCTCTCCAGAAGTCCCCTCCCCTCTGTCCATCGGGATCTCCCTCTCCATCCCCCTCCCACTCAGCTGCACTCCTCTCGGAATCAATGGTCCCTGTGAGATCTGTAGAGGTAGTCCACCTCTCCCTCTCCGCTGACTCCGCATCCCCAATCCTCCTCCACCTCCTCCACCTCCTCCATCTCCTCCTCCACCACCTCCTCCATCTCCTCCATCTCCTCCTCCACCACCTCCTCCCTCTCCTCGACCTCCTGCCCTCCTCCATCTCCGTCCCCTCTCATCCTCAAACGCTGGGATCGGCTCTGCAGGATCCGATATCCATAGGATCAGGTGCGCTGCTCGGTACTTCGTATAATCATCTGTAACCCCTGCATCAACGACCCTCGGTCGTAGGTCCCATGGCCTCGCCTATAGTGTCCGAAACTCTGCCAGTGCCTGATCATAAGGTAGCACTGGACCCCATGCATACCTCTCTCGAATCACCCGCGCATACTCTCCAGAACCGCTAGGCAGTCCCTGCTGCCGTCCAAACTGCCTCATCACTTTCCCAGGCACCTGTCTCTCCATATGATATGCAGTCCTCCCAATGAGGAATCGAGTCATGAACACATAAGGTAGTGCCTTCCGCATCATCCTCCCATGGCTCACACTCCAAGTATGGCCGCCATATCACTGCATCCAGATCATCCAGTGCCCGCCGCCACCACTCTAACTTCCCCAAGTGGGGCTGACTCATCATACCACTGTACATAAACATGTACGGCTGATCCACCGCATGGAATCTCAGACTCACCGGTCGAGTTACTGGTAGGTGCTCCCAAGCCCAAATGTGTAGCAGCGTCATGCCCACTGCTAAGGAACCTCTCCCTCGATACACTACCTCATGGAGCTCCTGATACATGTGTGCCAGCACGCACGACCCCCATGCAAATCGGGTCCCCTCGGTCATCATCATCTCGATAACTTGTCCCCATCCCACCGCCAACCCATGTGACCGCCTGTCTGGACACAGCAGTCCTCCCACAATCCCTGACAAAACTGCTGGAAGAGGCTCATATAGTGCCACTATATCCTCCCAAGCAATGGAGCCATCATCAATAAATACATCCTCATCAAATATCCTCTGCACTGCCACAGTCCCCCAGGATCTATCGTACGTGACCAACTCTCCTCGAATCGGAATCCGTAGGATGCGCCACACATCCTCCAACGTCACGGTCATCTCCCCCTGTGCCAAATGAAAGGTGCACGTCTCTCTATGCCATCGCTCTGCTAGTGCTGTGATCAAACCGTGATTCATACGAATCACGGGCATATGCATCACCTCATAAAGACCCGTCGCTGCAATACAATCAATCTCTGCTTGGGTCAATCGATCCCGCAACCCCTGTGTCGCAGGATGGCACTCGCGTAACTGCAACACGTGCAGATCCTCCTGCACATGGACATTCATCAATCACCATCAGTTGTTTTGTTTTCAAACTTTCTTAAGTTTAAACCTAGACTATCATCAGATACTTTGATCAAGTATCTTTGGGTCTCAACAGGTAAGCAATCATGGCCACCTAGACTTCAACAGGCATTTATCCTAAACAAATGACCTAAGTCTCATCAGGCTGCTATGGTTCAAAACAACTCCCACTTCACTTCGCCATCCATCAATCATTGGCATCAGGAGATTTTTCTTCATTCAAACTGGGGTATCTTTTTATTCTAAGACAAAAGCGCTAGTTTTTCAACAATAGCGCTACAACCCTAACAACAACGCTCAATAAGCTATACAAAAGCGCTACAACTACAAACGTGCTAAAACAACTGCACAATAGCGCTCTTAAAAACACTAGCGCTCAATTAAGCCCTCAATAGCGCTAGCAGTGCAAAAGCGCTCAAACTTGCATACAATAGCGCTATATCAAGCCAAAAGCGCTCAAACTTGCATACAATAGCGCTATATCAAGCCAAAAGCGCTCAAACAATGGCTCAATAGCGCCATTGCGGCACAATAGCGCTAGTTTATGGAGCAAAAGCGCCAAAATCAAAGTTCCAGCGCTCTTGCTCTGACTTGACTTAGACTCAGCTAAAAACCTTTCAAAAATGCATAAAAATTGAGTTTTTAAATTTGCGTACCGCTGGTCCGTAGTCATCTGGGCGCTGGAACCGTCGGACTCACTCGAATCTGTGCTCGGTGATCGGAATCGACATCCTAGCTGCTACTCGCTCCTCCAAATGTCACTATCAGAGCTTTCATTTTCAATTGGTCGCGGTCACAAATGATCCTGTTTTCACCCCTTTCACCCCATTTATACCCTTCGTGGTCACCGTAACTTCCCCCCTACTCATCGCCGTGATCCCCGTGAACTTCCCGAGCCCCCCATTTCTCCATGTTTCCCTCGTTTTCTTCTATTTTTCACTCGTATGGCTAACTTCTTCTCTTCTACCACCCTGCCAATTTTCGTTCTTTTTCGAGAGATCGCCCGATTTTTCGAAATTTTTTGACCCATCTCTCGAGGGGGCATATCACCCATTAAATTCACATTTTATGGGGTATTTCTTCACACCTATTTTTCTTTCTTTGAAATGATGCGATAAACCGCACCGTCTCAAAGAGGGGCAAATGTAGTCACACAAATCTGTCCAGCTTAATTAAATAAATAAACGTTATTTATTTGATTAAAAATCCACTAGCCATTAATTAATTAAATTAATATTTAATTAATTAATCTCCAAACATTCTTCTATTAATTAAATAAATTATTCAATTTATTTTAATTCATTCATTAAATCAAATTCAAATGAATTAAATAAATAAAATCTATTTATTTAATGAAATCCCCCTATTCCTCTTTTAAATAAATTAAATTAAACATTTATTTAAATTATTTACCCCCCCCCACTTGCATTTTCCTACAAATGCAACTTGCACACATTTATTGAAATAAATTAATTTATTTTAATAAAATCCTATTTTCTCTCACCCACCAAATCCACTTGCAAAATCTAATCCCCTTCTAGATTCTTCTAACCCCTTCCTAATTACCCTAATCCATCCCCTAATTATTGTCACATTCCTAAGCAAAATGGAGTCACTTCTCAAAGACTCCAAAGTCTTTGAAAAACATTTAATGCTTTATGTGTTCAACAAATTAACCCCCAAAGTCTTCAAAGACCACTAAAGGCTCTTACATGACCATTTATGGCTCTTACATAACCATTTATGGTTATTTCAAACTTGTCCCCCCAAACATTTATTGTTTTGACCATATTTATCCATTTCACATTTACACAAGAGTTTATCCATTGGATAAAAGCTTTATTTTTTGAATAAAGAGTTTATTCATTCAACCAACTTTGACTCTAAATCCCAAGGTCATATCAGGCATTTAATGCTTATTCCCTCTCCTCTCAACCTATCTCACATTGACACTTGTCATCCTGGGATTGGGTTGAAAGCCCTCACATGGATTTGAAATCATTCAATCCTGACCCTTGTTGAGATTACTCAATCTCAACCATCTATTGCTCCATTTTCCCTATAAATAGAGCCCATTTCTTCATAATCCAGATCCTGAAAACTTGCATGCATTTAAGCTGTAGTCATTTTTAGAGAACATTTTAGCATAATCATCTAATATCTTGTTATTTTGGTTAAAATATATCAGTTTAGCATCAATAGCATAGCATTAGCTTTTTATTTCACATTCAAAGCTCAATACTACAATCTCAATCCTCTATAAGCATCCATAGTGCAAAAAGCTGCTGAGAGCTACACTATTTTGGAACTTGGAGAGGAGAGGAACAAGGGAGAAAGGAACCAAAACCATGCTAAGAGGCATTTGGAGATGCCTCATTATCTGTGCTTCTTTAGTTAGATATATTTGCATGTTTTTAGTATCTCTCTTGATATGCCTTTTTAGATTAGTTTTTGATTGACTAATGCTAACAATCTAACGGTTCTGTGTCTTTTTGTGTTGTTGATCATTTACTAACCTTGTGCCATTTAGAAGGGCATCAGTTTTCATCGACGGGAAAAGGTCTTCGAGGAGATAATACTATCAGTGCAACATCACCAAAAAGAATGTTCTCATCGAAAGAATAATGTCGATCAAACAAAGGGAAGCTACATCGATAAAAGATATTGATGAGGAAATAGGTTTCGAGGAAGCTAAAAGGCATGTCACCGATATGCATGGTTTCACCGATGTGACTTTATCGGTGGAAGATGATAAGGGAGGATAAAGAAAGGCTTCAATGAGACAATAGATCCATTCACCGACAGGGCATGATGATTTCGATGGAAGAAGTGTTTCGGTGGAAAAAATAAAGGAGGTCACCAAAGCCTAAGGTTTCTTCGACATAAAAACCCAATGGATATCAAATAGGTATCGGTGAGGAAACAACCATAGTGACTGAAGACAGTAATTCCATCGACAAAAGATATCGAGGAAAGTGGAGATGGTTTTCATCGATGGGAAAAAGGTCTTCGAGGAGATAATACCATCGGTGCAACAGAACTCACCGAAATGAATGTTCTCATCGAAAGAATAATGTCGATCAGACAAAAGGAAGCTACATCAATAAAAGATATCGATGAGGAAATAGGTTTTGAGGAAGCTAAAAGGCATGCCTCCGATACGCATGGTTTCACCAATGCGACTTTATCGGTGTAAGATGATAAGGGAGGATAAAGAAAGGCTTTAGTGAGACAATAGATCCATTCACCGATAGGGCATGATGATTTTGATGGAAGAAGTATTTCGGAGGAAAAATAAAGGAGGTCACCAAAGCCCGAGGATTCTTCGACATAAAAACCCAATGGATATCAGATAGGTATCTGTGAGGAAACAACCAAGCATCCTATTAAGATATCCGGGTTCAAATAATATCGATGAGACCTAATAATGTCTCATCGATATAGAAGGGCCATTGAAGAAAGGAAGCACCGATGAACTTTAGAAAAGACTCATCGAAGACAGTAATTCCATTGACAAAAGATATCGAGGAAAGCGAAGATGGTTTTCATCGACAGGAAAAGGTCTTCGAGGAGATAATACCATCGGTGCAACATAACTCACTGAAAGGAATGTTATCATTGAAAGAATAATGTTGATTAGACAAAAGGAAGCTACATCGATAAAAGATATCGATGAGGAAATAGGTTTCAAGGAAGCTAAAAGGCATGCCTCTGATACGCATGGTTTCACCGATGCGACTTTATCGATGGAAGATGATAAGGGAGGATAAAGAAAGGCTTCGGTGAGACAATAGATCCATTCATCAACAAGGCATGATGATTTCGATGGAAGAAGTGTGTCGGTGGAAAAATAAAGGAGGTCACCGAGGCCCGAGGTTTCTTCGACATAACAACCCAATGGATATCAGATAGGTATCGGAGAGGAAACAACCATAGTTAGGCTCAATCCGACCATGGATTGAGCCAAACTACCTGAGTTAAAGTCTGGGAGAACAAATATATGGGCATATTTAAAATGAATGTTTGTCTGAGTATCTATACGGAAATACAGGGGGCAGGAAGAGGAATAAATAAGGGGGTTAAAACAGAGTCTGGGCAAGAGAAACATAAGGGGATGAAAGGAGAAACATGCTAATGACCACTTAGGACACGAAAACAAAAGAGGGGGTTGCCTTAAGGTGGCACCGACAGGAGATTGATGCCATCGACTCCCAAGTTGGCCAACTCATTCGCTCTTTTATTGCCCTCCCTATAAATATGATTGACTGTGAACCTATCAAAATCTCTGCATAAGTCAAGAGCTTTTGACAACAAAGTATTTAGTCTCCAATTAGACATACTACCTTTCCTCAGAGCATTGACAATTATAGCCGAATCTCCTTCAATTTCCAAGTTCTTAACTCCTAGTTTCCTACATAAATGCAGACCCTCCACCAGGGCCATAAGTCCCGCCCAATTGTTGGTGTTGATGCCATCCAGAGAGGCAAGGGTTGCTAGTTCATTGCCTTCCCAACTATGAACAACACAACCTATCCCTGATTGCCCTGGGTTGCCACAGGATGCCCCATCAAAGTTTAGCTTCACCCAACCTTCGCCTAGGGGCTGCCATCTGCATGCATCCCTTGATCGAATACTTGCAATAGGACCATCTCCTACAAAGGGAGGAAAGGATAAGCCTTCCCAACGTTTTATCATTTTTTCATCCCAATAAGTGATAGAGGCATTCTTCAATGTGCCTGATGACAGTCGGTTGTTCATGAGCTCAGTGGTAGCTGACTCTATCCTGTTAATGATTCTGGGAACCTCTAGTTTTTCATTCTTAAAGAGACGTCTATTTCTCTCCTTCCATAGTTCCCACATAATGGAAGAAGGAAGAGCTATCCATAAACCTTCAAAGAGATAGCCACACCTGAGGAGAGGCCATGCCTTGAGCATTCCAAAGATGGTGTGGGGGAAGGCCACAGACCATTCAAGTTTGTTGGTGAACCAGATCCAACATTTGTGAGCAAAGGGGCAGTTAAGGAGGATATGATTGGTGTCTTCATCGTCTGCCTCGCAAAGAGGACATCTACTAGGGCCCTCATACCCCATTCTTTTGAATTTGTCCGCAGTTAGGAGCTTGTTCTGAACCGCAAGCCAGGAGAAGATACCTGCCTTAGGCAGACAGTATTTATCCTAACAAAGTTACAAGGGAAGCTCAGTCATAGGTCTTAAAAATGATTTGGAGATGAGAGAGTACCCATCCTTGGAGTTGTATTCTCCTCTTAGGGAGCCATCCCAGATGAGCTTGTCCTCATTCTGACCTAAGGCAATGTTCCTTGATTTAGGAATTGCCATAAGTTTTTGTTTATCCCTTACCAGGATATCCTCGTCTTCCTTCGATCCACTGCCAACCAACCCCATCCTCTGAGGGGGAGATATAGTTGTTTAACAAGGGACCTCTATGAGATTCAAGAAGGATACGAGTAGCACCAAAGTCATGGATATTATCAATAGCCTTATATCCACCCCATGAATCCGACCAGAAAAGAGCTTTATCCCCGGACCCCAAGTTCCAAGTAAGTCTGTCAGAGATAATCCTCCTGCAGTCTAACATAAAATTCCATAGGAAGGACCCTCTGGGAGGTTTGGTTTCTCTGAAGATTTGGATAGGATTCCCTCCATTAAGGTATTTGTGGTGCAGCAAGCAAGCCCATTTGAGGTGGGGGGTTCTGAACATCCTCCAGACCAACCTGGCACCCAAGGCTTTGCCCTAATCATGAAGGTTTTTAATGCCAACTCCTCCTTCTTCTTTAGGTTTGCATATCTTGTCCCAGGATATGAATGATATTTTACGATTGTCATTAGCACCTTGCCAAAAGAAAGTCCTGAGATGCTTGTTGAGCTCTGCAAATTTAGAAGAAGATAAATGTTGATAGGAGAGCTGGTAAATGGGCATAGCTAACAAGACCGATCTAACCAAGGTTGCTCTACCTGCAGATGAGAGCCATTTTCCTTTCCAAGAGTTAATCCTAGACTTGATTTTATCCACCAAGTTGTCACATAATTTTGAGGGTCTTCTACCCTTGTCAAGGGGAATACTTAGGTATTTGCAAGGAAGAGTTCCTTCACTAATCTCCAGGACATTATTGATCACTTTTCCTAAGGAGGGGTCTATGTTGAACATGAAAACTGCAGACTTGGCCAGATTCACCTCTTGACCCGAGGCTAGCATATAGGAATTAAGGATGCCTTTGAAGGCGCTTGCTTCCCTTACACTTCCCTACCCAAAAAGCATCATGTCGTTGACAAATTGTTGGTGGGTAAAGGGAGGGAGGCCACTGGTAATGTGGATTCCTTGGATCTCACCTTCCTCTTTGGCCTTAGAGATGGATCTACCTAGGGCTTCAGCCATGATGATGAAGAGGAAGGGAGACATAGGATCTCCTTGCCTGAGCTCTCTTGAACTGCTGAAGAAACCTTCCGGGGAACCATTAACCAAGACCGAGAATGGATATACATTCAAAGATTAGGTTGATCCAGGATTTGCAAAATCCAAAGGCCTCTAAGCATTTGCATAGGAAGTGCCAATCAACTTTGTCGTAAGCTTTGCTTATGTCTAATTTGACTAGCATACTTGGGGCCCTGTTGAGTTGAACCGAATGAATGGCCTCTTGGGCTATAATAACCCCATCATAGATTGATCTATTTGCTACAAAGCTGGTTTTTTCTTCACTAATGATAGTGGGGAGAAGATTCTGGAGTCTGGCTGCTAGGGTTTTGGTTAAGAGTTTGTACAGAGTGTTGCAAAGGGCTATTGGTCTGAAGTCATTAAAGCTTTCAGGATTCTCTTTTTGGGGGATGAGAGCTAAGACGGTATTATTGATTTCTTTGAGAATCTTACCAGAGTTCCTAATATCTTCTAAGGCATCTATGATCTTTGTCCGCATAAAACCCCAACATTTTTGGAAAAAGCTAGTGGGGAAGCCATCCGGGCCCGGGGCCTTGTCGAGATTCATCTTCGTAAGGACATATTTAACCTCCTCAGAGAATTTCTTTGACAACATTTTGTTGTGGTCATCGTTAATGAGTTTTGGAAGATTCTTGATAATATTGAGTTGGCCCTTGAGGTTGGAGCCTTCAATATTGTTTAAGATTTTATCAAAAAACCTTGTTGCCTCAGAGGCAACATCATCCAGTTCAGACAGGATGGAACCCTGGCAATTCTTAATTTTAGAGATTCGATTGACCCACCGCCTCTGCTTAGTACTATTGTGGAAAAACTTAGTATTTCGGTCCCCATCACTCAACCAAGTCTCCCTCGATTTTTGTTTCCAAAAGATCTCTTCATTTGAGAGTGTCTTTTCATATTCAGAGAGTAGAGCCTTTTCTTTGAGGAAGAGATGTCCATCCATCCCCTTTTCAAGAACCTCAATGTTAACATTCTTAAGATCATTTTCTATTAGGAGTTTTTTATCGAAAATATTTCCAAAATTAGTCCTGTTCCATTCTAAGAGCTTCCTTTTGATAAGCTTTAACTTGCTTGTGATAATAAACATCTTCGAACTAGAGAAAACAAAGCTTCTCCACCAGTTCTTAATTAAGTTTAAAAAGTTATCATCTCTGAACCACATGCTCTCAAATTTGAAGGGACATTTTTTAGGGGAGTGGTCAGATAATAAGATTAGTTGGAGTGGGAAATGGTCAGATCCTGCTAAAGGGAGGGGTTATGCATTAAGGGTAAAGTTAAGCTCCGAGAGCCCTCCATGGATAAAGAACCTATCTAGATTCTCAACAATGTTACAGAAACCAAGCCTTCTGTTGTTCTAGGTGAAGACATTATCTGCCGAATGGATTTCCAATAGGGAGTTCCTATTGATCCAATGATTGAAATCTATAGCCACTGGAGGAAGTTTGTTTCTACCTCCTCTTTTGTCTGCTACCTTAGTGATAGCATTGAAATCTCCCCCAATGATGCATACATCATTTGGGAAACTTCTGAGGAAAGACTCCAGTTCCACCCACACCCTAGCCTTATCCCTATTTTGGATAGGACCGTAAACGTTAATCAATTTGAATCTTAGGTTATTTTTATAACTTACTACTTCTCCTCCCATCCAATTTTGCTTAATCTCTATAGGTGTAAACGAGATGAATCTAGAGTCCCAAATGATGGCTAAGCCCCCTGAGGCCCCTGTAGCACGGGAGTGCTTTAGCTGTCTAACGCCTAGTTTTTTCTCAAAAAGGGCTATCTCAGAGGAGTTCATTTTGGTTTCTTGGATTAACATTATATTTGGTTTGGAATCAGAGATGCGGTGCTTTAAGATGTGTTGTTTGTTAGGGGCATTCAAACCCCTAACATTCCATGTTATGATTTTCATGGCTCTGTGGAGAGGAACTTCCCCTCCCCTGCATTAAAAAGATTAGATATTTTAGACTGACCCCTTGCTTCTCCATCCTTTGATCTTAGTTCAACAAGGGATCTCCTGCCTCTTTTCTTACTGATTTTAGCACAGTCAAGAGAATCTTTACTTCTTTCAGAGCTGAGAATGCCTAGAGTGTTTGGGTTATCATTTTCTAAGTTGTCTAATGCTATAAAAAGTTCATTTGTTTCTAAGTCGACTCTGGCAATATCCATTAAATTTTTGACATAGAGATCCCTTTGTCTTTCTAGTTCCTCATCATCACAAATTTCATCAACCAATTGATCCATAAGGTCGTTTACTACTTCTTCCCCTACAAATTTGGCAATGATGTTAACTTCCCTAGAAACTCGATCACTCTCAGATTCTGCAATTGAATCTGAAACAACCATCAAAGATGGAGGATGGACCTCTGACACCTCAAAGGTCTCCAATCTTGAGACTTGAGAGATTGGTTGACCCTTCACAGGTGCCATTCCTGGATTCAGGGGAGGCCTATCCCTCTTTGATTGCTCAGAGGAGGAGGTGAGTTCCATTAAAGGGGAAGACCTCAAAGGACTTAGCCTCTCTGATGGGATGAGAGAGCTATATGATGGCAAATTAGTCAGTCTGAGCTGCTCTTTCTGAGGGAGCACCTCACTGATTTCACCTTCTTCCAGGTCTCGATCCCAAAGTAATGAGTCAACTATAGGTGGATTAATAGTTGGCAATGGAGGAAGAGGTGGGCGAGATATCTTAACAGGGGAGTTGTGAGGACATAAGTCTGTGGTGAGATGATTAGAGTTGACATTAAACTTATAGCCTTCGAAGGTAAAACCCCCTCCTTCCACAAATCTAAATGGGGTGCCATTAGAATTGAGGACCGATTCAAAGAAAGGTTTCTCAGAGGGGATCTTCCTCGACGTAGACTCTTCGAAAGAACCATTATAAAAGGGGAGTTCTAGGGTTAAGCATAAATTGTCGCATTTCACTGTTATGGGCTCTAAAGATTTAATGTTAACATTCATATTAACAATCAAAAGTTGGTTAAAGAAGCTTAGGGCTGATTTTTTAACTTCTACAAATTTGCCTATTTTGTTACCTATTATTCTTAAGAACTCATTATTTCGCAATTCTACAGGGAGTTTATCAAGTGAAATTGCTTTATTAACCATGCAGTAATTAAATTGAGATGGAAGAAAGAGGGGTTGCCATTCCCGACAATCAAACCCTAGACCTTTGAATGTTAATATGTTCTTGTCTAACAAAGAATTTCTCAAACTCTGATTACCACATTCAATAGCTAAGAAATTATCAGGAAGGATATCAATTTTTACCTGGTTATTGAGAGAAGCCGACACCCAATTAGCAATTTGATCAGACGGGATCCCCCAACCTTTCCACCGAGCAAAGATCATTCGGTTGTTGCAATGCATTTGACACCTGATCTTAGTATGGGTATCAATTTTAATGACCAGCCCATTAGGACTAGCTGGAGGATTTGAAGGTGAATTCGGCTTAGGATGCTTAGCCTCCTTTAAATTGTGATTATTCATGAAAGAGTGATGGCCCGGGGATACCATTTTCTTTGATAATTTACCCAAGGACCTTCGAGGAGGAAAAATATGGCGAGCAGAGGAAATCTTTGACTGGTTAGGTTTTACAAAACCCTCCTCCCGACAATGATTGGGATTCTGCTTGAGGTAGTTTGGTTGCCCTAATGCTCTGTTGTTTCTGTGGCTCACCAAATGCCAATCCTGATCCCAACCCTTGCAAAGAGGAGGGGGAGCCCTAACCGTATCAGCCATAAAATATTTAGTTTTTGCAAAGAAGGCTTCTTGATCGCGAGTCCGTGATATAACCTTACCAGGTTCCTCAGTCCCAGAGATATTAGCCAAAACAACGAACCGATTTACAAAGCCTCTGTAAATTCCTTGCTGTGGGTAAGAATGCTCGAAAAAGGGTGTCGATGCAATGCATCAATTTTTTCGTTCGCAAAGACATTTTTTCGCTATACAATTAGAGGAAATTGGTTCTTCAAGATTCTTTGAACACATGCCTTTGTTTCTAATTTGACATGTTGTTGCCCCAAATTTCACATCCATGGAGAACCACTTGTCCAACATGCAAGCCAAAAACTAAAAACCCATAAATATTATATTTAATTTTATCTACTAAATACAAATTAGTTATGTTGAAGGTGTTTCATATATGAAGTGGATGACTTGATATGATAAATCAACAAAGTAGACTCTTTGAAAAGGGATGAAAGATAATGAATATGATCCTCGTCATTCATCATTGTCAATTTCCTTTATTTTGAGTGATATGAGGGCCCCAAAGGTGTTTAGTATTCAAATGTGCATCTTATTTGTCAAAAAGACATCACGTGCAGATTCCAAGGAAATCAAATTAAATCAATGGAATTAAATATGGTTGCCTCTAGGAAGATGCATTCCAATATCTCAAAATATAAATTATATTATTATTGTATACTTTATCTTATTTAATGTATTTTTTTTATAAATAATATAAGTATATTTATAACTATATTTATATATTATATTTTAAAATATAAATTTATCATATAATATACAATTAATGTATAATATATATTTTTATAATACATGTTAAACTATATATAATATAATTATATTTATTATTACATATAATATTTGGTACATATAAAGCATATTATTCTTGTATATTATATTTTATACAATGTAAATTATTTAATTTATTTTCAAAATAATATTATAGCTATGTTTATTATTATGTGTTCTATAATTTATATTGTATTACGTTTATATTTAATTAATATCTATGAAATGTTCTTTTTTTTGTAGTTAATGTGGGATTTTTAACCTAGCATCCCTAAAAATAAAACCATGTAGCAAGTACATGATAGCCCATCAATGAGGAAAACACTACCACAAAGTGTGACCATGCTAAGACATTTCTCCAAATGTGATATGGGAGCAAAGACACATATTAAACTTAACCTCTTTCTTCTTCCTTTTACTTTGGTTGTCCATTTTTTTGTATCTCTACCAATTTTAGCTTCATCAACTTTCTCTAGGGGGGATCTACTTCCCCTAGGTGACATAATATTAGAGATCTCAACCTAATCTAATCACCTCTCAACCTAATCTACTCACCTCTCAATTTAACTAGGTTATTTTGCATCCTTAACATGATCATTCCCCACTATGGGAGAGCCATCTTTGTAGGGCTTTATTGGTCCAACATCAAAAGCACTAATACCTTGACAAGAACCATCCTTCTTCACCGAGTAATGGTGAGGGGAAACCTCTTTCCACCATGTGGCTTGGATTTCAACTTTATTTTTTGAACATTGAGTTGCCAAGTGACCTATGTTAAAGAACCTACGAAACCGAAAGGGTAAACCCTCATAGTTCAATAGCTACTTCTAGCACCCATCTGCAATCTTCAAGGAGACATTTGCTAGAAGATATTTGGTTATATCCATCTCCCCCAATCTTTGAGCATGTGTAGTATGAAAATAATTTGAAGAGATTTCATCCATCTCTAGGAATTCTCCCAACAAATCACCTATGGCCTCAAAACACAACTCAAACCAAAATTACAGAGTTATATTTGGGAGTCTTACCTATATCATAACAATATCAAAAGATTCAAATATTGGATTGAAGGAGGGATAACAAGGTTTCAACATCAATAGATGTTGATCCCAACTCCATTGATGGTCACAAAGAATCGTATTTCTATCTTGCAAATTATCAAAAAACCATTACAAAAAAAACCCAAGAACAAGGGTAGATTTGAACACCACCTACTATTTAGGGCACAAGGTGTTGATAATACATTTATATAACTCATAAATGCTTGTCCAAAACCCTCCAAATTTCCCATTCAATCCCATCTCCTTGCAAAATATTTTTCACTTTCAGTCACCCCTCTACTAATATCCACTCCTAGGCATATTGTTGAAGGGATGTGAGCACTTTGGAGAGGTTGAGACCTATGCTCAAGCCCAACAAATCCTTCACTGACACCTAGAGACCTTGCAAATATTACAAATGACTCACATCCGAAGCCCTTCACTACAAGCCCAACACCATCCATGGTCATGTGTCACACCTCTACTCTAACTATAGGATCCTCATTTCTCATCCTATCTAAGCAAGAGGGTCACATCATTACACCATTCCAGGTCCATTGCACTAGAGTCTGCCCCTTCACTTTATGTAATTTCCCATTCACAGTGCCATTACACTTATATCAATGTTGCCCAAGCCCTCCATTTATGCGTGGTGAGCTAAAATTGCCATTAGGAGCCCTATTGTTCGCAATTTCACAAGTGACTATATTTCATAAGTTGTTTAATTTATTTCTCTTATATATGAAATGCATATTACATATAATATTAATGCTTCATAATTTAGAATTTTATATAATAAATATAATTTAAATCTATTTTCTACTAATTTTAATATAATTTATATATTAAAAAAAATTAACATATAATATATTTATATTTTAATTAATATTATATGCAAGAAGTATAACATATATTAATTATATTAAATTATATTTTTATTTAATAATATATGTTACATTGAACATAATTTGAAATAATAAATATAATTGAGATATTAATTTTTTGTATAAGAGAAATAAATATTAAACATATAATATATCTAATATTTTTTTGGTCGGTAACATATTAGTATATTTCATTAATAATTTTGAAAATGTACAATTACTGGAAAACAATATCATCACCATTCCAGCTTCGTGCAAACAAAAAACAAAGCCAAAACCCTATCTACCATTCCATACCCACATATCATTTACAGTGAAATTTACAATCAACCCCCCCCCAATTACATCTGTGGCATGAAGCCTACATCAAAACCAAAATTGTCACAAAAGTGACCCCCCCAAAAACCAACCCTAATACACAACATTCGAGCAAAAACTACTAGAGAATCAAAGAGATAAAGTCGTTGATGCAAAAAAGAGGCCATGACACTAAGATGAATGAAGACAATGCACCAGACCATGCCTTCACTCGTGTCTCCCACAATTCAATTCCTTCTCTGTGCCCTACCTCGCCTCTTCATTTTCCTTTGCATGCCATTATCACCACCATCTCCATCCACTGCCACCATTACACCACCCCCACTACCTCCCTCTAACTGAGAAGGTTTTTCAAAGAATCCCAAGCAATGAGGGCCTCCTCCCACCTTTCATCTCGATTGAAACCCATTGGCCACCTAATGAAAGGAACCAATTCATGCAATTCGGCTAATGCAGGGTCTTCAACACCGTCACTCACGTCAAATACCGCACAAGGTACAACCCACTCCAAGATTGAATTTAAACACACCAGCCATTCATCATCCACAATCAACCACACCACCGACAACACCTAATTTGTGGCATCTCCCAGCTCTAGTCCCAATGCTACCACCATGGTCACAATATCCATGTTCATCCTATAACTATGTTTTGCATCCAGGAAAACATCTCCCAACAACAATTCCATCAGGTAGATAAATTCCTCATCCCCAATTTTAAAGAGCCTCTTCATTCTCCTCACCAAAACCAACCCAAAAAATCAGCTTAGGGCTTGGAAGTAATAAGGGGGAAATTTGCCTCCATATTAGCTCCGCCACGCAAGATCACAATAGAGAGAAAGAAAAAGGCACAACCGAAACTGAAACTAGTCTATTTATTGCCAACACAACTTGGCCAGTCCCATCAATCAATCAACACCCCACCTTTTCATAAATGTTGATATTATTATTATTTAGAATGCCAAGGCACTTAATCATTAAATGGAATGTTGCAAAAATCTTTAAATCGTACCTCCTCAATCTCCTCAAAATTCACTACCCATTTTGAAAGGGTGTTTGTTATCTCGTTCATCAAATGTCTTACATGCCCAACTTGGAAGTTCCGTACATACGCCAACTCACTTCTAATTGCCAAAATGAACTACTTCAGATGCCACACTTGAATCTCCCCCGAGATGATAGCAATAATTATTATTAAGGAGTCCCCTTCTAAGTGCAATTCAACGACTCCCAATTTCTTACCAAATCTAATAACATTCAACACCGCTAAAGCTTCTGCTGCATTATTAGTCCCATTATCAATTCTCCGAGCCCCAATGTATAATATATCTAATATTAATAAAATATATTATTCAACTAAAAATAAAATCATGTAGATGGACCACTAATTACTATGTTTAACTGTATTTTTTATTTGTCTTGATTTTTACAATATTTTATGAAAAGAAGTTGCATGTAAATCATCCTCTCACATATTGAAAAGTGAATGTGTGGTAATAATTCTTTCCATTATGATTTGATTGATGTCAATCATGTTGTCTATCCATTTTGATGGATGAAAATGAATAGAGATGTCAAGGTAAAAAATAATCCTTTTGTCATCTATTAAAAAGATCAACAATAAAGAATAACCATCTCCATCTCCACCTCCACCTCCATTTCCCTTTCTATCTCTCTCCCATATCTTTATCTAATTATCTTTCCCCTCATCGTTGTCTCTCTCTTCTCTATATTTCCCATGTGTGTGTGTGCGCGCACGTGTGCATGTGTGTATGTATATGTATATGCATATGTATGTGCGTGTGTGTGTGTGTGTGTCTCACACACACACACACATGTACATGTATATATACATGTATATCTACACATGTATACATGTATACATATACATATACATATACATATGTATGTATGTGTACACACACACACACACACATATGGAGAGGAAGATGAAGGTGGAGATGGTTGTTCTTTAATGTTGATTTTTTTAATACATGACAAACGGATTATTTTTTGCATTGACAACTATATTCATTCTCATCCATAAAAATGGATAGACAACATGACTAACATCAATCAAATAATAATGGAAAGAGTTATTGCCACACATTCACTTTTCAATATGTGAGAGGATGATTTACATGCAACTTCTTTTCATAAAATTTTGTAAAAATCAAGGTCTATCTCATTACCTTTCCCCTCATCTATGTCTCTCTCTCTCTTCTCTATATTTCTCATTATATCTACCTCTCTACCTCTCCCAGTTTATATCCCTATCTCTCCCTCTCTTTATATACCCCTCTCCCCCTCTATCTCCATATCTCTCTCTCTCTCACACTCCTTGTTTCTCCCTCCTCATGTGTTTATCTATCTATTTATGCAAGAAAGAGTTTTTAATGCCTCTGTGGAAGAATGCTTTGCATTCCTTCGGTATGTGAAGATTATGTGTTGCGGCTTTGGATATAGTGTTTATGGTATGTGTATATTGCATTCTCAAATTCGAAGGTCCTCTATTGCTTAGATGGTAGAGGTGGTTGTTGTTGTTTATAACAGTGGTTGTCTGTCAAGACTAGTCTAGAGAATTATTGGTGGCTTCTAGATATGTGGATCCAAGTGTTGCAGATTGGAGGACATGTTCATTTGGTTTGTGTAGTGTTCCAGTTCAATTTTTGGGTGTTAAGTTGACTGGCGAGTGAAATTATGTTGTTTTGTGTTCAACGTGCTCAATTGTGTTGTGTTCAGGTTGGTCTATTTAGCTTATTTTACTTGGATCACATTCTTTTGGTTCGATTTTTCTTTGGAGAATGAGTTTGGTTAGTGTTTTGGGTCTCACCATGGTGTGTGGAGATCCACATTGTGTAATTTGCATATGAGGATAGTTTTTGGGCCGACTAGTTAGTGTGCTTTTATGTTTATCTACACATTTCATTTGATGTCAACTTTGGAGGATGTGTTAGTGTGTGTGGTTCAACTTAGATGGATGTGTAGTTATGTATTTGGGTCCTCTCTATCTCCTGGAGTGAACCAAAATAGATTTTTTAGTTTGAGTGGCCGAATTTATGTAATAATGTATTTTCAGTCTATGGCCGACCTAGTCAAGAGTTTTAATGATTAATCTTGTATATTAAGGAGTGAAGATGTGTGAGTGAAGGTATGAGATATATGTGAATTGACAAGTAGTGGGCATGAATGTTTTGCAAGTAGATTTGGTGTTGAAGATGTGTGTTGATGATGATATCTTTAGTGTGATAGTGTTATGAGATTGTGTTTGTAGTTGGATGTGTTTGCCATGATATTGGTTGCTTGACATAGTGGTTCAAGGATCATTTCATGATCAATTGATCTTGTTCTTTTCAATTCAGCCATTCCTTTCTCTGTCGGAAGACAATACGTTTCTTGACAACTTTTTGCATCTTGCCCTAAGATAGTGTGTCTCAGTCCTACAAGTCATTTGTATATTGCCCTAAGGTTGTGCACCTTAGTTCTGCAAGTCCTCTCATGAGAATTGAGTTCCAAAGGCATCATTGTAACAAATTATATTCATTTTGTGAGCGTGTTTGTCACCGTGGTTTTTCCTTGCTTAAGGTTTTCCACATAAATCCGTTGTTCATGTGTTTTTTGCTTTCATGATTTATTATTATTGTGATTATATAATTGTGCTTTGAAACTTTAAAAACAGCAAATTAAGTATTTTGAGGTCTGGACTGAACCCCCTTCTCAATCCTGTGGCGTGTTCAACGTATCTCACCATCTATCTCTCTACCCATCTTACCGCTCCATGTTCCTCTCTCTCTCTCTCTCTCTCTCTCTCTCTCTCTCTCTCTCTCTCTCACACATTATAATCTATCTCTCTCATCTCTTGTCCATATCCATGTCATCTATATCCATCTCTATCACTATCTTCCTCTCTCTATCTATATCACTATCTCCATCTCCTTACCTCACCTCTTTGTATCTCTCTTCCCCCCCCTCTATTTGTAAGAGTTGATTAGTGACTCTTCAACACCCCAGGAACCTTCCAAGACAAAAATAACTTTTACAAGAGAGAAAATGACAAGAATAGCTTGCTTGATTATGAATGCAAGAATGAACTTGAGCGGCCTTGCTTATAAAGGCAAGGTGAGAGGCAAGATTAAACAAGATGTTGACATGTGTCTTAATCCTATGTAATGAGACAACTGAAGTGATAAATATTAAATGCCTAAATAGCTAAAAGCAGTTGTAGAAAGATAAGATCATGTGACAACTAATCAATCTTCTAGAAGGACACCTAGGAACTAAATAAACTTAAGTCACGTGAATAAGTCCCCTACTAGGAACTAGCGAAAACACTAGGTACAAGACCTTTACTAGGTTCAAAACCTTATTCGCAACAACACAATCTTTCTCACTCTCTCTATTGAAAAAATAGCAAGAACCTACTGCTAATGGAACTTGATTATCTTCTTGATTCAATTTTTTTTTTGGTCATGTTTGAAAGAATGCATAGTTGATTTGAAGCTATCACTTCTCCATTAAGACCTATATTACACAAACAACATCATTTACTAAATGATCTATCACTTGACCTCAAATATTGACAAATTTTTCCAACTAATTAAGTTTAACACCTCTTCAACCTACACATTACACACCAAGGTAGACCCCAAGTATTACACAAATATTTCCAACCAATGAACTTTCTCACCTCTTCAACCTACATACCATGCACCAGGGTGTGCAATCGCTTCTATACTGATTTGTATGAATTGTATTCGTTTAGCCTTAAAACCCCTCGAGGAAAGCTTATTTTCTTCGGAAAAAATCCTTTGCTAAGAGGAAATATAACAGAGAACGTTGATGAAAGCGCGAAAGAGCAACTGAAACAGGCAAGGTAATCGTTGATGAAAGCGCGAAAGAGCAACTAAAACAGGCAAGGTAATGTAGCTTACCATCCATTTCCTCATTCTGGGCTTTGCTCTGGTCGAGTGAGCGTAATGTTTGCATTTGAATGTATGCCAGATGGAGGTTAAAGAGAAGGAACGCTACAACTATGACCCAAAATTGCAATGGGACCCACAAGTCACAGATTATTTTAACAAAATTTACGGCCAATCCCACTTCGATCGCATTTCTCACAGTTTGATGTAAGATCAATCTCCTAACACTTTCACTTCAACTCTGCTTCCATTTCTGTATTTCTTTGTTCTATTGATTTAATTTATTGCTTTCATATTCACTTGCTATGTAGAGGGCACAGTACTTGTGAAATTAGTTTGCCTAAAAACCCCTCAGTCCTACTCGAAAAATATCGTTGAAGCTACCAATATATTTAGTTCTCACTCTCACTCTGAAAAAAGTACTTTTGAATGTCAATTTACCAGTACGCTTAATACTTAACTTCGTTAAGTAAAAGCAGAGTTCATATACTCTGCAAGTTGCAACATGTTCCAGACTAACACCTTACAAAGGTTATTTTACATAACTGAATTCCACATGATTGAATGGTTCTGGCCCGATGGTAATTCTCGACATGTCCAGAAATCAGATTCATAGTACACCCCTTGTGCAAAGTTCCAACTGATGCCGCATAAGGTTATATCAATTCCAAGAGTGCAGTATGGACAGCGAAAGTTGGCCACAATTTATCACCCGCAGTGTTCTAGTAAAAATTCTAACGCCAGAAGATGGTTTAAGAACTCTTTATTGATCGGATTCACACCCTGCAATATTGCTAAACCAATAGGCAGCACAAATTGAAGCAAGTGCCAGTTAGAAATCTTAGGACAATTTCTATCACAGTGTGAGGGGGAACTGCATCTTGGAGTTATTTTTGCTGATTGATCTCTCTCAAGCTCTATTGTCTAGAATTGTCTATTCAGCAATCAGAAATGCACCTTTGACTTTTAATAATTAATCAAAAATAAAAAGATAATATTGTTCTATTTTTTAAATTGTTAAATAAATACAGGCAAAAGTACATTCCGATTGCTGAATAAATGTTTCCCTATTGTCGCAAGATTTTCTATTGAGTCCTTAATTTGATATTTTATAAAACGACAAAATTTTAAGGTAAATGTTTGTTTCAAATTGCTTTTAGAACTCTATAGATTGCTTCTGATCGGTGCCCTTATTTGTTGAGAAAATTAGTCTAATGTTGTGCAAACGCACATGAAATAAGAGAATATCTGCGTTTCTCTAAGTTTTAGGGGCGCAGGACATAGTTTTGGGGATGATGGGAGACAAGTAACATAGAAAAATTAATATTTGAATTTTAAGATAAAAATGTCTTAAAAAATTAAGAATAATTTTAACAAATTAAAAGAAGCTGAAATTAAAAAATTAAATACAGTTAGCTGAATTTGCGATGGCAAGCTATTGATTTGATCAAGCGTAATATGATTTTCATTTCATCGATCAAAAATACAAACTCATAAGTCAGAGCTGAGAATCACAATTATGAAGTACATTAAAATTCCAATACAAGAAGTGCATAGTTGCTCATCGACTACCTCAGGAATCAGAGTCAATAATCTGATGGAAACTTCAGGAACTCCTCTTTATCATTGGAACTATTGGATTCAACTACCACCTACAACTGGACCTCAACTAATCCTAGTCCTCATCACATTGATTCTTTGGTCTATACATCCTATAGTGCTACTCATTCTCCTTGTACCAAAGTGTCTTGTGATTGATGAGATGCAAGGTACTATCTAGAGAAACAAGCTTCTTTACTCTCTTAGAGGTGAGACTGTTTATCTTAATACAGTGGATAAACTGTGTTGACTAATACCTTTCAACACCAACAGGAACTAGAAATGTATGAGAGGAAGAAAATGTTCATAGCAATCTTTTTACCTCTTGAGCTCTTAAGGCCTTTGGGCGATCTCATTGTCAAACATTGCAAGGAGTGGGCTAAGACAGTTAGCATTATCATGTCAGATGGCTGGATGCACAGGAGAAATTATACCCATCAATTTTCTTGTGGCATTTGAGCGTGGCATTGTGTTCCTGAAAATCATGATTGTGTCAAATAGGGCTGAATCAATGCATGCACTTTTCACTCTATTTGATGAGGTGGTCATTGAGGTAGGGCCACAATTTGTGGTCTAATTTATTACAGATAATGTTGTTACTTGTTTGGTTGTTGGAAGGCTTTTGATGGAGAAGTATCCCGCTAAGTTTTGGAGCCACTTGCGGTGAATTGCCTCAATTTAATCCTAGAAGATATTGGGAAATGTATTTGTCCTTTACCTGAACTTTTGTGTCTTGGTTGCCAAGGTTCCCAGCATGAAAACCATAAATTCTTTCTTTTGCAGTTCATTCTTGGATACATCAACGTGCTTGGGCTTGGCTAGTGGTGTCTTGGAGAACGTTGTATTCCTTTGGAAGGGCTTCTTGGGCAGCATAGGAGGTGCTGTGCTTTTGATATTAAAGCTGTCCTTGGCTACTCAATCCTCCAAATCGAGAGCTCTTGTGATGGTCTCTTGTAGGGTGCTTGGATTGAAAGCCCTGATTAACCCTTTAAGGGGTTCAGCTAGTCCTTAGACAAACAATACTATGAGTCTCTTTTCTGTTACATCAGGCACCATCACAGCAAGTTTTTGAAACTCTGCTACGTAATCCTGTACTTTACTTTATTGTTTCAGATGTGCTAGATCCCTAAAATGGATTTCTAGATCCTTTCTATCAAATCTTTTAGTTAATCGCTGACTGAAATCCTCCATAGTAGTGATAAAATCATGCCCTTGAGTTATCATGCCATGGTACCACCATTCATGAGCTATACTTTCTAAATGCCAGGTAGCAAATTTTATAGCTTCTTCTTTGAACATTGGATTCAAGGAGAAATATGCATCTAATTTCTGCAAGCACAATCTTGCTGTTGTACTACCTGTCCCATCAAAGTTGGGGATTGTAATCTTCCCCAAAGAGTGTTGGATATCCTTCCTCTCAATATACCTCCTCCTCCTATGCCCACTTTTGGTTTTCAGTGCATAAAACTCTATAAAAGTCATATCATTGCGAATTGCAACACTCAAAGCATTGTATTCATCATGTAACTTGTCCATTTCATTGGCTTGATCAGACTGTTCTTCATCTATGACTTTTGTAAGAACTTGGCCCTAAAAGATTTGGTATTTATAGAAGCTTTGTCTCCCTGAGCAAAAGCTTTATCTCCATCAGAATTACTGCCTTCAGCCCTAGGCTTGTCAACACTTGGTTGCTCATTTAAGCCTCTCAATAACTGGTTCATTTCCCTCATTGTTTCAGACATATTATTATGGAACTCCTCAGTCCGTTTAAAGAATGCCCCAACAGGGTTATCTTCCTTGTCTCCCATTGCAGTTCCCTTCTTTTTCTCTTTTTGTTGATACCGTTGTTCCCTTTCACTCATCAATTTTTCCACAGGCTGGTAGGTCTACAGCTCTGATACTACTGAAAGATACCCGCTTGTATAACAATAAGAATTGAGATAAAAGCCCTAATATTAATAAGAAAAAGAGGGTTTTAATTCTACGCTGGAAATGATTTCTCAAAAAAACACAAGGAACAGCTTAATAATTTAGAATTCATTGATTATTCCATATGCATTGATTCATTACAATTTGGAAACAATAGACAAGCTCATTCTCTTATGTCATGATTCCAGCACATAGTTAATACAATATGGTGGAGATCTTTACATACTGTTTCCTTCCCATAGAGTTGCCTTCCTTGTTGGACTTCGGTCTAAAATGATATGCCTCTTAATTGCTTGCATTCCCAGGTGCAAGCTCTAAATGCCTAGAGATGATTTCTAGCAATATTCCATGATCACCTGATTAGCTCTGTTTGAAACTCACTGCTCTGATCGAATGATTATAGAAGACCTTCCTGGCAGCGAAATATGTCTTTACTGCTTTGGAGTGTATTACTATTCCCTTGTGGCGCTTCCTCCCAAGACTATGGATGATTTGTCTTTTGACTTTGCCTGTCGAAGACAAAGCAAAGGCAAACGATGTCTATCGCTCAACGGATCTATTGGCACCTTCTCTTCACACGGTTGTACCTGAACTCTCGATGACTCTGGCTTGATCCAACACTCTCAATCCTTCAGCTCGCAGCAGCCCTCCACCCTTTTGACTAATGATACTGGCAATGAACAAGGGAATTTTGTGATTAGAAGTAAGTGGACTAAATTTAGAATGCTCAGAAACAACTGGCAGACAAGCGTAGGATTGGTGTCCTACCTTGTCTTAGTTGTGAGGGGGTTGTCTCACAACTAGTTCATGCACAAAGGCAAACACAGGTTATCCAAGAATGTCAAAAGCCTTCAACCAGCTTCCTTAAATAGAGAACTTGAAGCATGCCAAACTATGGAGAGAAAACCGACCTCAAGTTGGCCATACAGAAAATAAATAAAAGTTTATTCATATTTATTTAACCATTGTTTGAAGGTCGACCTGTAAGAATCGTTAATATTGAAATTTATAGTAACTTCATTTATTTAAAATTTCAAACTTATGACATTAAAGGAAAACACAAAAGAAAAGAGCTTTAGTTAACACCGCGTGGCTAGCCGACCAGCCCCATCAAATCGGGCTCATCACATCATGACAGTTGAAGCAAAGCCTCTTCTGTCTCAACTCATCCTCGAATCACTAGGTGCACCACCAACTGGCCAAGAAAACTCATCAGCTGGTTTACTAAACTCTGGCCTTCCACTGCAGCAAATTTTTATGATAAGGATCTTTGTTGAAACTTGCTAGGAAATCTGGCCTGCGGTGTGGACAGCTCCGTGTTCCTTGCATGCTTAATAGCGTCCTGCAAAGATGGTGGATCAAAAGCTCTAACCTAACCTCTGAGAGGTTCAGACAAACCCTCTATGACCCAAGAAGTCAACCTCCTCTTGGTCACATCTGAAATCATCATTGACAACTGCTGAAACTCTGAAATGTATGCATCAAGTGTCCCAACCTATCTTGACTGAGCCAACTCTTTGGAGTGTGCCTTTGATTCCATGCGGTCAACCCACTCTTCAATGTAGTGCAAAGCTGATCATAAGAAACTATTGCACCATGACCTTGTGTACTAAACTGTGATACCGCCACTATTGTGCCGCTCCTTCAAGGTGAAGGGTAGCAAACTTGATGGCCTCAGTCTTCTTCATCTGATTTAGGGCGAGATAAGTATCCAACTTTTGAATCCAAGCTCTAGCTATACCCTTGGATGATCCATCAAAGCTTGGCAAAGATAGATGACCCAACCTTTTATGTAGCCCATAATGCTGCTTCCTCGATTCCTCTGATTCCACTTTGGCTTTATGCATTTGGTGACCTCCAGATAATATCTAAAAGAGGTAGCTGGGTGAAAATCTGTCCCCAAAGCTTGATACTTAGCCAAAATATCAACATCCTTATTGTTGTCCATGGATTCCTCTTGAATAGGCTTGTCTTCTTTTAGAAAGGTAGGCATGACAGGTCTAGATTGTGATGAACCTGAAGGTTTGCTAGTATAGTCTTCATTGTTCTGCAGCTTTGCTACTTTCTTCTCTCTTCACATGCACCACATCTCTTCCATTCATTGAGTTATGAGCCAATTGACTCAAATAAAGATTGATGTTTTGTAACTGTTTTAGCATTTCTGCAAACATTTGTTTTGTCTCATCTTCACCCGTTGTAGGTGTTTGATCATTGCCATCCATTACTCTTTTTATTTCAATGTTATGATCAAAGAAACGGGACTCGGATTCAGCTCGAACTCGGCGAGGCCGACTCGACTTGGGACTTGGATTTGGCAAAAAAAACTCGGCTCAGACTCGGCAAAGTGAAAAACTCTAGAAATTTAGAGATTTTTAAAGATTAAAAACTTGTTTCATGCACCCTTTATTAAATACACCTTAAAGACACAATAACATCATCAAATAGAAGCTAACTTGATTACATACACAAGTATACATCAATCACATAAGCATAAACACAAATTGTAGCTGAAGGAAATAATGAACATAGATATATAAATATTGTCAAATGTATACAATATTACAAAACTCATGGAATAAAAAATCCATGTCATCATATGATCAAATGTTCCATACAAATATCATAAGTAAAAACAACTACAAGCCTATGGCTCAGAAGAGCTTACATCCCCCCTATGAAGGCATCTAAGGTAGGTCCTGGATGATTCGGCAGCCATAGCCTCTACCCGTGACACCATGCCACCCTCACCAACATCAGGTAAATGGAAATCTGTCACTGTCTGCCTTTGGCTCTGTTGTCTCTGCTCGTGCTCTCTGCTCCTCCTCTGCCATGGCTACAGCCTCAGCCTCTGTAACTGCCTGGTTGACCCAATCAATGTCGTTGTCACAAAAGACAGGTTCTGTCTCAATGGTCCACTCAGCTTCTGTCATGGCCCCTCCTGATCATTATATATATATATATAAAACCTAAAAATAATAATCATTATTTATTAATTAATACAATATTTATCAACGAATGATTATTTGAAATTATTATTATTTTTAATTAATATTCATTTATCAATAATAATATCTTTGAAATATTTAAATTAATATTATATTAGATTGATTACAAACAAATATTACAATCGGCCATCATGTAATATTCATTGATGGTTCAAAAAGACAAGACCATTGAGTATTACTAATTACTGATGAACATTAGCGGACATCAACCACTTAGTTTCTACTTCGATATTGGAGTGCTAATGTACAACTACTATACAGTAATCACCATTGCCTAAACGTGATGATTAGCTAATGGAAGATAGCCACAGAAGAAAGTAACGCAACAGTAGTAACACGGGAGTTAGGAATTGATTCGTTGTGATATTGAAAACAGTTCCACTATATAAACAACAACGATTATATTAAGAAACATGCTTATCAAGAGAGCATCGATTCAATATAAGAAATGGTCTAAAACAGTTAAGACACCTAAATGGCAGTCGTTAATAGCTATGAGAATAGTGATTAGTATGGGCAACAATTACTTGCAAAAGGAGCGATTAAGGCATTAACCATTGTTTATGAAAAGAGACGATTAAGGAAGAGGTATATCGCTTCACATCCAAAGAATGCAGTCTTTCGGGTTTATAAGATATATATGGAGGATCAATCCAATTCTCAAGAAAATCATCAATTACTTTCTGATTCTTTTACAACCTTATTGGATCAAGGGAAGAAAAAAGAGAAAAGAAGATTAATTCAGAACTGTCATAAAGTTTACAGACAGCAACTTCCTTGTTATTGGTGGTATGCATGGGATGTGTTTAATAAGTATGTCTAATTTATGAAGCCCCGATAATATCTTTATTCCGAATTTGAATAATATTATTAACATAGACTGAAATGTGTACTATGTTAATACATAATTTCATGAGTGGCAGACTAGATCTGACACGTGTCAGTTCTTTTTACCATTACCAGCCATTGAATATATTAATAACTAATAATGTTTTTAGCAGTGGTAGTATTAATAATTTATATAATAGGTTATTAGCAAATACATAAATCATTGGTAATATTATTTAATTCATTTATTTGTTTATGTATATTTATATACTCAAATCAGAATTAGGAATAATATAAGGGTTATAAGCTACGTTACCCCAAGTTTCCGGGACGGCAATTTTTTTTGCCAAATTTGGGGACGGGGGGGGGACGGCAAAGGGGACGGCTATATAAAATATAGGGAAAATTTAAAATATATAGGAAAATTCTAAATGTTCATATGAAAACATGGATAAAGCATGCATCTATACATTATAGTCATATGAAAACATGGATATAGCATGTGTATGATACTATGAAAACATTTTAGAATGCAAATATCGAACATACAACATTATCAATAGACTCAATACTCAATATGCACTCATAATTCAGAATTTCAATTCATTCACATTGTCAATATGCATATCATAATATATATTAAAGAAATAACATACAAAATGCCCAAAGGCCACACTGCTGCCATATTGTTTCATTGTCAATTGCAATATGGAAATCAAAATAGTACTAAGTAAATACTAAAAAGCAAAGTATAATATTTATTATTTAATATTTTATTATTTAGTTTATTTTCTATTTATAAATTTTAAAATTTATAATATGAATTAATTTAAAATTATAAATATTTGATATGAATTAATAAATTTAATGTTGCCTTTTAATTTTTGATAGAGGGCCCATGTTAGAAAAATAATAAAATATAGATAGTCGTATTTTGATTTCATAACTATTCAAATTCAATAATAAAAAAATTGATAGTTGTTTTTAAATTTTTTCAATATAGAGGGCCCATGTTAGAAAAATTAAAAAAAAATTGAAAATAAGACTTTTTTTAAAAATATTTTTCCCAAGCTCTAGATGTGGGGGACATCTAGCCGTCCCCAATCCGTCCCCAGCCGTCCCCCCGTCCCGGGGACGTCCCCTCAAAATTCTGACAATTTGGGGATTGGGAGGGGGGACGTCCCCTAGCCGTCCCCAAGTCCCCGAAATGTCCCCGGGATTGGGACGGGGGTTTTCAGGTAGGGGACGCGTCCCCGGGTTTCGTAGGTTATAAGTATAGATATTGATATAATGATAGATTTTAATACAATAATGATAATTAATATAATATCTTTTAGAAACTACTGTGCAGTATAACGCACAGTCTAATACTTTGTGAAAATAAATAAACACACACACACACACACTCTCTCTCACTCACACACACACACACACACACACATATAGTAATTTGAATGAACAAATAAATTTGAGATTATAGATCAGATTGTATTATCAATTCAATATCAGGAAGAAGATTATGATAACACTGATTTGATGCATGTTAAGATAGATTTGTCTCCTACTCAAGTTAGTTTTAAGTCAAAAAGTATATTGAAATAGATTAGTTATGGTTAAAACATGCCTAGACCTAGTAGGGGACATTACAGCTTCAGGATCAACCTCCTCTAGAATGATAGGGGATAGGGGAGCTGTCATTTTGTGAACTCCTTTTCTGTTTGAGGCGGAGGTTGTAGTGAACAAAGACAAGATCGTTCAATTTCTCCATAGATAATCTATTACGCCTCTTGGAGTGTGTGCTCAAACATACTCCAATTGTGCTCACAACCAGATGCACTGCATGGTTGGCTCAAAATGTGAATGGCCAACTTCTGAATATTTGGTGTTTTTGGGCCAAAAAAGTTCCACTAATTATCTGAATTTGAAATGAAAAAAAAATAAAAATTAGTCTCTCTCGACTTTCATTTAACAATATATAATAAAATTACAATTATGCCTTGGAATGTATTTTTACCTGACATCATAGTTGTCCTACTTCCTTTGTAGATAGGATGAGAGAAGTTCTCCCCTTGAGCATTAGAAAACAACTGTATCTCTCTCATAAGTTCGGTAGTAGTACAACCAGTAGGTGCCATCCACTCTATGACTGAGTACACCCCACTAAGAACCTCCTCATCTGCCTTGAAAGGGGCTGAAATGGAATGCCGGATTAAGATAATATGCTGTTGGATGGATGGGCTTGTGAAGTTGGTTATGCCATCTCTTATCAATGATATCCCAAATGGGATGATACCTACTCTCATCTCCTGCATGCACGGATTTGATGGCCTCCTTGGCCCTATCTATGCCCTCATATATGTAGCCCATTGCAGGCTTTTCCTCATCCGCAATTCGCAGGAGAACCACCAAGGGCTTAACAAATTGCAAAATTGCAAATATTGTGTAATTTATAAAAATGAGCAAATAAGAGAAAATGATGAATACATTATAAAACAGAAACTTAAATTGTAGAATTTATAAAAAAATTACCTTCACAATCTCATCACAAGGGGTCCAGAAGCCTCCCTCATAAAAAATGCAATCTGCCATATCTATCCCTGCAACGGTAGCAACATATGATGAGGAAGCCCACTCCTCACCAACAATCATATGTCTCAAAGCCGCCTTGCATCGAAGCATGGATTGTAATGTAATGAAGTTAGTGGCAAATCTGGTTATTCTAGGACGAGCTAACTCCCTTTGCTCCATGTATTGCCTCATAAGAGCTAACACCCATGAATGATTATATACAAATTTGCAAACATTTCTTGCCCTTTCTACACATCTCTTAGTCCATGGGAGTTTCCCAATATTCTCCAACATGAGATCAATGCAATGGGCGACACATGGAGTCCAAACTATAGATGGGTGCCTCTCCAGCAAAAGTCTACCTGCAGCAACATAATTTGCTGCATTATCAGTGACTACCTGCACCATGTTCTCCTCATCCACGTTATGTATCACCTCCTCTATTTTCTCACATAGGTATGTGGAGTTTTTGTAGTGTGCGGAGGCATCAATGGACTTGATGAAAACAGTGCCCCTTGAAATTACGAATAAAGCAAGATCAATGATCATTCAATAAATCATTAAATAAAAATTCAAAAATAGTTAATGGCTAAATGAAATTAAAAATCAATCACCTGCGGAAGAAACAAGAAAATTAAGGAGAGTTCTATTTCTCCTATTTGTCCAACCATCAGTCAATGGTGCAACCTGTCCTACTCCATATTTGGCGTTGATCCTCGAATTCACCCTTCACATCACGCACTAAATTTGACAAAATTGGTCCCCTTAAATTAGATTCAGAAGGGGCTTTGAACCCCGCCCCACATATGGTAACGACATCAACCATTTCCCGCCAATAAGGAGACCTGTCACAAATAAATTAAATGAGATAAGTTAAGTTTGTACTATGTACAAGTTTACAACAAAAAATCAAACAAAGAATCAAACTATAAATATTAAAACAATCAAACAAAGAATCAAAGTATAAATATTAAAACAATCAAACAAAAAATGTTCACCTGGCTGCAAAGAATGGAATAGAGCAGTAGACTCCAAACGTGCTGATTGCCAATTTAGCGGCCTCATGGACCTCCTTGTTCCAACCCATGCTCTCAAGTGATAGTTGGGAGCCAGGAGTAGTGTAAGGTTCACAGTAGGAATCCAACCTAGATTTACGAATTCTAGGACCAATGCTAACATTCCCACTACCATTGGCAGTGCTAGGATCATGAGCACTAGTAGAAGCAAAGCCAAATCACTAGCATTGGGACGATATGGAGGCATGGAAGAAGGCCCTCCAACACAACCAATGGCCGCCAAATCCTCCTTTTGCTTCTTCACCGTTTCCTTCTTTCCTTCAAGTGCTTCAACTGCCACATAGCACTCACGTGTAGCCTCAACAATTGCTAATGTGCATGGTTTGGCATCATGGTCACGTACGCCAGCAAGATGGTATTTTAATCTTTATATGCCTCCATGGAATATTGTTTTGCAATATTTACACTTTGTCTGTTCTTTTTTTTTTTGCCTAGGAAAATCTTCATGATATTTCCAAGCAGGGTCCTTTCTAATTGGGGGTCTAGAAGTAGGTATTGTATGATTGTAATGTGAAAATTGAGGCAAATAAAAAAGTCAAGGTTGCTGCAATAAGACATTATTACAAATACAAAAAAAAATAATATTTGAGAATTTGTGCATTGTCATAAATTAATATAAAAAAAATTGTACATTTTTTTCAAAAAACTAATGTAGGTACTAATGTAGGGTTTGTAAATTTTTTTAAAAAGAAATGTAGGGTTTGATCAAAATTTCAAACCCTACTTTAATTTTAAAGAAATTTACAAACCCTACCTACATTAGATTTTGGAAGAAAATGTAAAACTTTCAAATGAAATGAATAGAAAATGAAATTTTTGCTTACAAGAAAAAAAAAAACTCAAAATATCAATCTTAGCTCTTACAACAAGCTTGTAATGAGATGCAAACTCTTCCTTTCCAACTCTTGATGCACCAAATGAAAGTATAATGCAGCCCAATGTGATTTATGGATGAAATCTTGAGCTTCCTCCTTGCTGGTTTTCCTTCAATGAACCCTTGTTTCTCTTCAGAACTCACCTTTCTCCTCCTATTTTTCCAAATGAATGAAATGAAGTTCACTTTTAGGCTCAAAGCATAATATAAACAAAAAAAATCAATTCAAAACATATTAGAAGCTGTGTTTTTTTAAACTTAAAATTACATGCCACCGACCGAGTTTGGGAGTCGGGACTCGGCCAAAATCGGCGAGTCCGAGTTTGGGCGATTTTGGGTCCCAGACTCGTCTGAGTCTGAGCCCGAGCCCGAGCCCCCTGGACTCGCCAAGGCTGTCTTGACTCGGAAATAGCCCAAACTCGGCGATTTCTGGCAATTCCCGTTTCTCTGGTTATGACCACCATTTCTATGCATACAGTCAACCTAGATAGGCTGCCAAGACTTGCAGCTCTGGTACCACTATAATATCCCCAAATAAGGATAATGGAAAAACAACAATGTCTCCAAAAATATTCAATACAAAATTTCTGAAATTTTATTTGCAAATAGACAAACCTTCAACAAACTCAGATCTGTACCTAGAATATTTTTCTGTGAATTTATAGAAATTTCTGAATGTCAAAATGTTACAGAAAACACACTAAAATGGCCCTGAAATTCTAGAAACAGCTTACATTATTTTTCTGAGATGAAAGTAATCAGCAGTGTGCAGGTTAATTCCCAAATACCTTAGAAAATGTCTTCAAAACCCTAGCCAGCCTTGCCAAAACCCTCAAAAATCAGCGTTAGCTTTCACCAAGGACACACTTTTCCTTGGTGATGTTAGCTTCAATGATGCTCAAGAACATGCAGAAATAATGCTGTAGGTTGTTCAAATCTGATTTTGATTCCTCTGAATGACTCCTCCAAAACTTGATAAGAATAGGCAGCTCTGAAAATGATGCGCTAGGGCATCACAGACCAAAGCCCTTCCACCGAAACACACCCTACTGACTAGGGGGAGCCCGCATGTCTCTCAGAAACCAAGGTTACTCAAGGGTTTCACACCTCAAGCCGAGAGATTGCAGCAGCAACAGAGAAAAGTATGATCACATAATGAGCTCCAAGAGAACCCTAATATATTATATAATGACTCCCAAAAGAGTGATTTAATCTCAACTGTAGATTCATTGCAAGCTCAAACCAATGCTCCAAATAAAACCCTAAAAAATGTGCCAATAGGCTCCTTATTTTTCAACGCGCCCATGACCTTTTTGGTACATGTTTAATAAAAATCACATAAAGTACAGGTCTCTTAAGTCATGAAACTCAAAAGGGGGAAATATTAAGTCTTTAGGCTAAGAGTCACTTAAGTTGCATAAAAAGACGTGCCCACAACTTAAAATCACTTAAGTTGTATAAAAAGACATTCTCACATCTTAAGAATAGAATAGAGAACAAGCTAAAGACTCAAACAAATACCCAATGATGCTCTTAGTCCTCTTCCTCTTGGGCAATTCAAAGAAATGACATCCAATGCATAGTTAAGCCTCATGGCTTGAGTTGGGGACATTATAGGTTCATGAGAAGAATAGAGTTAAACATGTGGTTTTGGCAGTGACTAGATTGCTCACTAGTTGCAGCAGGGGATGACAGTTGCATTTGTATCTTGGCAGTTACAAAACTGCCATGGTGGTTGTGGACGTGTCCTGGCAATTGCAGAAATACCATGGTTGTTTTTCTGGAAGTGGTAGTTTTGCCAAGTTGTATATGGCTGTTTTTCCAAAAGGAGATGAACAGTCAGTTTTTTGGTGACAAAATATTCTTTCTTCCAATTCTTGTGTTTTGGGCTTTTTATTTTGAGCCTAAACTAAATCTAACAAATAAAACCTAACCTGAAGGGTCATTGTAGGCGATTCTAGTTTTCTTTCAAGTCAGATTTTTGAGTGATTGGTGCATAGGGAGTTGAGTCAGTAGAGAGGTGTGCATTTGAACAAGTTACAGAGCTGTGCAAGTGTTAGGATACTGTGCAGTGAGAATTTGGTCTCTTGTAAGGCCTCAAGAAGTCAATAAATTTTTAATGTATCAGAGGTAGTGGCAAGAAAAGGAAAAGTGGCTTACTCTTTTAGAGTTTCTTCCCTCTTGGGTTCTCCTAGGTAAATCTTCTGTGTTATGCTTTGTTTTGTGTTTGTCTCTTTTGTTGTTCGAGTCTTGTGCACAACTATCTCCATTCATCTAAACACTTGTGACAACTTATTTCAAGGCTTTTAATGACTGATTTTTTAATCAGTGTTAAAAACAGCAAGTTTCTCAACCAATAGATAATTTGAACCATTAATCCCCATGTTGGTGAATTAATTATGAAATATCTGTACTAATTATGGATTATCTTGTTGCAAGATAAATCTGTAATTTACTAATTACTCAATATCATATCCTTGGTCATTTCTCATACTTTTTACTGAATAAGCATCTGTTCTCCTTGAAATCAGCAAGCTTGGTTCTATTACCAGCATGCTGCCATGTTATATTTGTTTCCTGACAGACAAACAGTTCTGGTTTAGTACATAAATATTTGTTTCTGCCTTATGAGAGTGACATGGTAATCTGCCCTTTTTCTTCTTTTGGCAGGAGGCCATCATTATACTCTTGCATTCGGATGAATGTTCTTAAAACAAAATGCGAGGAAATTCTTCATAAGTTGTCATCGCTTCTGCATGAGACTGGATTTAGCGAAGATGATGAAATGAAATCTCTTCATCGAAAAGTAACTGCAGATTCAGGCAAATCTAATGACTCAAGAATGATGCAAAAGCCCCATGGCATCTTTCAATGCTTAAATGCAAAAGAAAATATGCAGCTCAATTTGGAGGCTTCTGGATCAGCCACCATTAGCTCCCTCAGTGGAGTGTCAGTATTAGAATGTCCCCATGACAAAGTAGATGATGAAGATCTATTGTGTTGCAAACTACCAGGCATGGAATATGTTGTCATTGTTCATGGTTCTGGGCCATTCAAAATAAAGTATGATGTTGAATGCAGTAAACCAATTAAAGAAGTGATTGTAAGTCGCAAATGTGCCGAAGCTGTGTTGCGCGGTGCTGATGTATGGGGTTTCCTCTAAATCCTAACAATCTTAGCTGCATTTTTCTGCGTGATTCTTGTCTGTTTTTTTCTAGTTTTCTGCATCTTGTGCCCTGAGTTGTTTTATATTGATGGCTATGGTTAACATCTGTTACCTGTTGATGTAATGATGTTAAGCTCCAATGGTTCATATCTGTTCTTACTTAAGTGACTATACAATGTGACTAAATCCAAGCTACCTTTTGTGAGAACAATATTATATTTGCCTTTTGTCAATGGATACATCATATCAACTTCATCAGATTTTTCGAAATTTTTATGAATTTAATGCACTTTGATTAAATATTACTGGCAGATATGCAATGAATTAGTAACTAGAGATGAGGACAAGAACATAAAGTAATGTAAACATGAATAATAAAAATATATTTTTTTGATATCTAGCCACTCTCTTGGAAGTTAACAATACTAAAATATAGTGAAGATGGTAATAAATTACTTCACTCTTTTATTTGTAATCGATTGACTTGATTCTTGCTTACATGATACACATGAGATGTTAATGTATTAGTAGCTCCAGGAGTATTCATTATTTCCTGCGTTGGTTGTGTATTCATCTTGTTGTTATTGTGCCTCACCGCTCTCCTCAGTTCGTCAATTTTGCTCGAACATTTTGAGCTCTGTATTTCACCACTTTAAGTATGCTGGAAGTGTATCGATTCTTTATCATAACTGTCACCACACAATTATGGGTGACTTGTGTCTCCTGCGGTTCGTCTTCTATTTGTATTCCATCCAAAAGATATTCATTCGTCTATGTGGCTTTCGTCGGTGAGAGATTCATGTGTGTCATCATCTATGTGGCTGTTGTCGGTGCGGGAGTATGTTACGGTTTGCATTGTAACTGCCATCGGATTTATTACGTGATGATTCTTTGACTTCCTCTGTCTTGTATTTTCCGTGCCATGTCTATTCCGTGTGTAGTCTTGTGGATGTTTTTAGATTGGAGGCGTAAAGTTCTAAAGTGATACTCTTTTGATTATTTCATCTGTGTCCAGTCGCGTGAAGAGATTTCTCAGTATATTCTTCGGCGCTCCAGTATACTTTCTTGAGCGATCTTCTTCAGCATTTGAGTATATTATTCAGCATTCAAGTATCTTCTATTGGTGTTCGATTGGAGTATGATTATTTCTTAATGCAGAAGGATTAAGTGCTAGTCGTAAAAACTTCTGTTTTCTCTGAGTTGTAATCAGCTTATTCAATGATTGTTAAGTGCTAACAATCCTGTTTAGTTCATTGCTTATTTAAGCTTGAGAGCATTGTATCAGACTTGGGCCTTCAATAAAGATTAAGTTTTTTTTTGTGTGGCTGGGTTTTTCACCCTCAGGTGGAGGGTTTTCCCAGGATAAATTCTTGTGTTTCAAATTTCGGAGTTTTTATCTTTCTGGTTCTATTTTTAACACGAGATTTGTACTAATTCTTTTTTCAATAATAACATTCTACATTCACTTACATAAATTTATTTGATTAAAATACTTTACAATTGTTTAAGATATTTTCATGGTATTGGTCAACTTGTAGTGGTCTTTGTCTTAAATTTAACTAACAATGGTGGATACATCTGTAGGAGCGTCTAGCTTAGTCATGTTTCATTTTTCCAATTAGATAATTTGAATAAATTTGGGCTATTTGAAAGGATTTAATATGAGTGCTTATAGTTTAGTTTATGCTAGTAAATGAGGTAGTTTTCTAGATATGTGTATGTATGCTCAACTAAAGGGAATCTACTTGACGTCACATATGTGCATCGTCTTAATTGCAATGCCTCGACAGTAGTTTTGCTGAGCTTCTTAGATTTTTATCCAAGAATAAGTTACCCTTTCTAATGTTTCACTTTGGAAGTTTTTCGAAGCTAAGGAACACGTTAAAGCTTCCAGAAAACTCTTTGAATATTTGAAGGGACATTTCCAGATTTGAAAACTTTTGGAGAGAGTTTCCTTATATTACTCAACATTTATTCATAACCAGGAAACTATTTTGGGTTTGGTTGTGATTATATATTTCATCCTTTTCATTTGTTACAAGTGCATCTACATAGATCTCCTGTAAATAAAGAGAACAGGCAAAAACATACAAAAGGATTAAATTGTCCATATTTCAGAGTTTAACAAAGATGTGTGTTTGGGTGTGCACAGATAGAATGATAAGTTGATAGATAAGGATTGATATGTCAATATATAATTTATTGTATTTTTCTCTATATTAGGACACAAACATAAATGCAGACACTACAGGCATTTGTGGGTGATGTGGGTTGTTTCACTTTCACCTTCATTAACTTCTCAAACATGTAGTCTTCAGAAGTTGAAATGCATATGCATGTAAGTTTGGGTGGTGCAAGAAGATGCAGAATGGGAGGGGATGCAGGCAGTTAGAGTGGGCGGGTTGGGTGAGAAAATGTTGGTAATGGCAAGGGTAGAGTGTGTGGGGCTTCATTTTTTCTTAACATAAATTGCAATCTTCAGAAGTTGATATGCTTTTAAATGTCTACATGAATTTGAGCTCTAGAAAATAGCATTTAGGAATGTATTATATTATATATCTTCATTCTCAACATTTACTGATGATAACATGATTATTAGAGTTTGTTTTTCATGTAATGACATAGATGTAATAACCCACCAATTGTTTTTTGTTTATCAATATAGAAAATGCAAATACAAGTTTGTTCACTTTCTGATCACCAAGTTCCCAGTGTGGGCAAGGTGAGAGCATATGATGTTTTGGACAACACACACTCTATCTAGATGAACACATTGTTGAAATGTAAAGACGACAAGACAGCCAAACCATGCAGGCAATAGAGCCGACCCAAATCAACACCTCTAATGGACAAGCATGTGTAAAGAATGTAGAGGCCACTGGTAGATTACAGTGAAGTCTGATCAAACCAAAATGACTGTTTACTTGAGGATCCTATCAATGTCAAAATGGGCTTGAAATGCAAAGGGATCTAGCAGTGAATCATTCAAAACCTTTAATGATAAATGCATTGACCGGCGGTATACCATTCAATTTACAAAATCTTGAACATGAAATGCACAACTCTTTGGTGGTTCTACCATCCAATGTTACAATAATATGAGCATGGAATGCATTAAGTACAACCGAGAATGATATTGATAAAAGAAGCTAGCTACACTCTAATAATGTTATTTAAACAATGAACACTCTGCTGCATATACATAAGTTAGTCCATAAAATCATAGGTTGATGTTATACCATTCATGTGGACTCAATAAACTGAAGTGCACTACCAAAGTGGGCTGAAGGATGATGCAGAATGCTGATTACTCAAACCTGTCATATTAGAGTCTTAGACTGTTTGGGTCTGAAAATGCCTTCAATCCACCATGCTTAATACCCCAAACAATTGTATAACTACCCTTTAACTGTAAAATAACAACGACATTGCTGTATGGCCCAGAGTGCAAAGAAAAATATTTCCAAATTGACTTTGATTATTGCTGTGGCAAACAATGTAGCGTGAAATAAGGAAGTACAACCCTCTTAAAGCTCCAAAAATCACTTCTAAATTCAAGCCTGAACTGAGACAGTTAACATAAATAAACTTGCATACCAAAATCTCTCAAAACACATAAAAAATATCCATTATCAATACAAATTGTGAAAACTTAGCATTCAACACAATGGTGATTTTGAAATATTCCTTCTTAAACTTTTCCACAATTCTTGAAAGATATTTTCTGTTGTGTTTTCAGTTTTTTTTTTTTTTCGTTTCCAAATTTTCGCACAAATTTAAATTTTTTCCTTATTCCTTATAATTCCTTCGCTGTCCTCATAGAAATGTATGCAATGCTCCTTTTCTAAAATAGGTTTTAATGATAAATAATAATAATAAAATTAAAATATAAATAAATAAATAAATAAACAAACAAATAAATAAATAGATAAATAAATAAACAAACAAACAAATAAATAAATAAATAAATAAATAATTATAATATAATATAATTACAAGTTAACTAAGTTTAATGAAAGGTCAAGAGGTATGCCATGACGAGTTATGACTCCCTCAAACATGAGATATAAAAGGGGGAAGAATTCATTGGAGAAAAGGATAAGGGGGGAGGGAGAAAAAGAGTGGAGCATAGGAATTAAGGAAAGATAAATGGAAGAAGGAATGGGAAGGAAATGACTCTCTCAAAAGGGCAGAAATGATGAAGGATTATGATTCTTTCGAAGGGTGATAAATATGAAACGTTGTGACTCTTTTCAAGAGCGATAATTATGAAAGATTGTGACCCTTGCAAAGGGCAGACATGATGAAGAGGTGTGACTCTCTCTCACATTGAAACTTATAAAGGGGAGAAGGTTTCATTTGAGGAGGACATTTAAGGGAGAGCAATTTGGGAAATGATTTATTGTTCTCAAAGGTAGCAATGAAGGGTGGTGACTAGTCTTATGAAAGGTGGTGACCCTTTCACCAATGAAGTATAAAAGAGATCATTCCAAATCATTCAAGGATCACCTATCAATCATCATTCCAATCAAGAAAATAATCAATCAACAAATCATTCTATCAGATCAGCATTCATTCAATCACCATTCTCCAATATATCAAACTGGCATGTCATTACATTATCACTCACCAATACCTCAAATCATACAATCAAAGGAATTCATTCAATTGATCTGACTCTGGATATATTGGATAAGGCATTAAGTATACAGCAGAAAAATTAACTAAAACAGTGTGGTATGAGTTCTCTATGCATACATATTGGGCACCGTGACTCTGTATTTATATTTCTGCCTATTTGTTATTATTATTAATATACTGCTGTCATAATTGAATATACATACTCTTCTAGATACCAGTCTGATTTAATAACATTTTGCAGTTGATTGTGTGTTAGTGTATTCCTTCATATTTTCTGAGCGTTTCCAGCCATGAGGGAGATGGGTCCACAAGAGGGGTATGGTGAAGGGGCATTCCTCTAGGTATGCCACCTCTATGAGGGAACTAGATGGTTCTATGAGGCTAGGGGGGTATAGAGGGTACTGCCCTTGGGCCTAGAGGAGATGGTTTCCAGGGCTCCCTGTTGCAACCTCTTTCTCCTATCATGGTGCATAAATACAAGGAGACCAATCATAGAGAGAAGGAGAGGGTTGGCAAGATGAGGAGACAATGGAATGGGGACACCTCACTGGGTAGACCACCTCATCTGGATGGCATGGGTCACATGAGGCCAAGAGGGATGGTATATCCACTCTTGGGCCTAGGGTAGAGGGTCTGAGATACCCCATCGAAGTCACATTCTCCCATGCTCTCCTATGGTTGAGCCCTCCAAGACATTTAGAATGTTTAATGATTGAATCAATAATTCTGCTATTGATTATGATAATCTAATTTACTGTTTTGGGGTGAATTTACTAATATGGTTTACTGTTCTAATTTGATTTCCTGTTCTGATACAGATTCACTAATCAGTAATCTGACTACTGTTCTGATATGAACTCACTAATCTGTTTAATGGGATTACTGTTGTAGGAGATTTTCTAATCTGCTTGCAAGGCTTTAGTTAGGTGAAAGGTAATTCTCTAATGTCATGTCCCTTTTTGTTAAAATTTGGTTTTTGGTCAATATTAACCCATTTTATTCTTGTATGGGTTAATCAAGCAAGATTAAGGGGAATAATTAATGTAATATTTATGAATATCCAAATATTTTCAATGTCAAAAGGACATTTATATATTAAATTAAATATTTGGAAAGAATTAGTGGGGAATTGGATTTTGTGCCATAATGGGAAGTTTGAAATATTTATAATTATGACTTTCTCACCAAGAGTGGAGGGGGAAATTGAAAGATTTCTAATTTATGATTTTCCCACCAAGAGCAAATTTGGAAAGCAAGAGTGGAGTGGGAAATTAAAATATTTCTAATTAATGATTTTTCCACCAAGTGCAAATTTGGAAAGTACGAGGAGTGAAAATTTGTAATATTTCTAATTAATGATTTTCCCACCAAATTGGCCAAGGACTAGATAAATACAAAGCATATTTGGGAAAATGGATCTTTATGCCATTTCTAATTCTCAATTTCTTATTGTATGAACTTCATGTTCTACGAAATTCTTCAGTGGACAAAAACCCATTGGAGATTGGAGGCTCGTGGTTGGAAACCCATAAGTTTCAGGTGGATAGTGGACGAAACCCCATTGTTCACATAGAGCAACTTCATCCAGAGGTTGCATTGGAACTTCAAGATTTCAGCAATTTTAGCAGTTTTCCATTGTTTGTGTTCAAGGCTTTATTGATGTTGTTACAGTGATCGCAGACATTTTTTGAGGGATTGTTTTTGTTATTAATCCTATATCAGATCATATGTATTCATTTTTCATTTGGAAATCAAACAATATCAGTTTGTGGTGTTTACAGTGCCACTGACAGTATTCAGTTGTAATAATTTTTATGGGTTTTGCATATAAATTGGAGTTTGAAGATATTTACTTTGCTGCTGTTGTAAATCAAGTTTCAGACCTGATAATATGCTTTTGGATATCATAAAATATATTTCAGTGGTGTTCTATGAAATTTCATTCAATTTAATGTCTTTTTATGCAAGACTAGCTCTCTAGTTTTGGTATTTTCAGTGAAATTTGGTATAATATTTGTGAATCTATTTTCCAGATCTGAAAGTAATATTAAATTTTGGGTTCAGGACATTACAGTGGTATCAGAGCAATGATCTTGCTAGACTGTTGGGTATTGGATGATTGATGTGAATCATGGGTTTCTTTGAATCTATGTCTAAGAGAATGAGACAAAAATGACTGTGCAAGAAAATTTTCTAATTGGTATGTAGAATACCTGATTATTAAAGAATTTTCAGCATTTCAAGAATATTTAGAATGTATGGGAAGGACTATGCCTCAAGATGAAGAGATTACTAGCATCTTTGAAGAGTACCAAGGTAAGCCTGCAGCGTTCAAAAGGGTAATATATTTTGATACGTACTTTGTGAGGGCAAGAGAGGAAGAAGAGCAACTAAGAAAGGATAGAGAAATACATGAAAAGACTCAAAAGGATGAGATCCAAAATCATGAAGTAAAGGAAACGCCTCTACAAAAAGACGAAGAATCAGAGTTAAATACAGAAGTGGAAGTAAACAAATTTTAATTGGAAATGATTTTTCAATAATTTGTAATGAGCTATCACATCAAGAAAAATTTCCTTTTGATGAATTAAATGAAAAATCATCATTGTGTGTGGAATGTGAAGTCTCAAGAATTGAGGAAGTTGTTCCAAGTAATTCTAATGGTGTCAAAGGAGTACCCATTGGTATTGTAAGTAGTGAAAAAAAGGATGCCATTGTGCAAGAATGAAACAAATGTGTCATGCAAGGAGATGGATGGGATTCACTCGTTCAAAATGAAGAACATGGGTCAAAGGAAGATGCACCAATACACACGCTATCCTCTAAACTTCCAAATTAGGAGCCATTGTTTGATTTACAGAATAGCTTGATGGATGGGTATGTGTTTGAGAACAATATTTTGGTTACCTCTAGTTCAAGCATTTTGAGTCACGAAAATGGAGTTGTTGAGGATATCTCAATCAAATCTGTTTTAGAAAATGAGGATGAGGATTTTATTTGCAGCCCCAGGTATGAAACTATTTCAGATTTGTTTCCTTCTTTGTCACTACAAAATTTTTGTCATCATGGAAAGCATATTAAAAGTGGTGATAGAGTAATGGATACCACTTGTAGCAAAGGGCATGTAGACCTTATGTTTCAATCTCAAGAATATTTTTGCATATGGGGTCTTGGTGTTTTAACCAAAGACTCACAGAAAGAAGATATTTGGAAGCACATGGAGGTTGAAACTCTTCATAAAATCAGTATTTCATGCAAATGGATAAGTGGAAAAATGAATGCACCATTGAGCCAAAATAATGTATGGTTTGAATACTTTGATTTGAGAACTAACAAGGTTGTGGAAGATCAGTGTTTGCAGTTCTTGGAGAAACATATCATCAGTGAGTGCCAAGTCATGATGAATGTAAACAGAGTTAGAAGAACTTTTGAAGAGCATGAATCCAAGGTAGCCATGGGCTTGGTTATGAGAAATGGTAACTCTCTCACTCTCATCTACTTCAAGGTTTTAGGTATTAAACTTTCAATTCAAATGAAGAGACATGAAAGTTTGCATTTTAAGTTAGAAAATGAATCAAATTTGATCATAGACATGATTAATAAAGTGTTAAAGGATGGACCAGAAAGTGATGATTTATATGTTGATTGGTGTGGAGAAATTGACATGGTTATGGATGTAGGATGGTTGCATTTCATTGGTGAGTTAGTGCAGATTCATAATGGGAAAGATCTAGTTCTTAGAGGTGTCTCTAATAGAATTCTAGAAGCTATTTCAGATGGGAAAACTTCTTACAAGAGAGAAGATGTTTGGGCAGGAAATTTCTTGGTGATGCATAAAAAACAAACTATTTCATATTTTGATGGAAGATTGCAACATACAAATGCTACTTAGAGAGAGCAACAAGAATGTAAACTTATGGAAAATGCTTTTCACCATAGATGGCTCATATGTTCACATGAAAAGGTGCAAAATAATGTGGACAAGTGCAACAAGCTTCTTGTTGGAAATTTTCTAGGTAGACCACATGATGAAGAAATTAATAAAGTAGTTGAAGATGAGTTTTCCATAAGGAATATGGTGATACTTAGAGGATTCACCATTCCTAATTCCATGAAGAGTCAAACTTTGGATGACTCATGGATTATGATCAAGGTATGCAATATTTTGGAACTAGTTAAGGTATATTTTCATGATGGAGTTTCCTTTGTGGACATTCCTACTTTTGAAGGAGTCATCAAAGAAAGTGGGAACTTGTAGTATGCACATGGTTATGCTGTCCGTATTTTTTAATTCATAAAAATGGACAACCCCTTTAAAATTTTTGTTAAAAAATGAAATTTTTTACTCTAAGGCATGCTTCCCAAGGCAAAATTCTGCTTCGCCCTTGGACTGGCTTAATCCTCAGTCCATCCTCGATCCACGTTTCAAATTTCATCGCTTTTTGAGTTTGTTTGCTATGTTTTTTCTTCAATTTCGGGTTTTTTCTTCCTGACTGCATGCAGGTGGGAAATTTTCCTTGGATTGCAAGTTTTATTTTCTCTTGTTTTAGTGTTGTAGGGAAATTTTAAGTCAATTACAAGTGCACTTTATGTAATTTTTAAATTTGTAACTTACTTTTTATTTCCCCCTTGTTGCTTTATGTCTTTTAAGTCATTGTAGGAACTTTTTGGACATATTGCAAGTAAATTTAAAATTATAAGTTAAAAAGAACTTGTAATTTTTAAAAAAATTTCCTACTTAAGTGATTTAAGTTGTAATAGGGATTTTATTTCCCTATTACATGTTTTATTGTTTTTCTAGTCACTTGTAAAGGGAATTTTATTTCCCTATGGCAAGGCTTTTTTTTAGTTAAGTCATTAAAACTTGTAAAGGGGATTCTATTTCCCTATTACAAGTTATTTTGACATGTTCTTTTCTCTCACAAACCCGATTTACCTAAGAGATGAAAAGTGAAGCAAATTTAAACTTGTATGAGGGTTTCTAAAACCCAATTACATGTCTATTACAAGGCATTTTAAACTTGTTTCTTTTCCTCAAGAACCCGACTTGCTCTTCTCCTTTCAGATTTCGATTTTGCCACAACTTCTAACCGATTTTGGTGGAGGAATCTATGGGATGAGGGGGCGTTTTGAATTCAAGGCGGATTTCATGCTTTTAGAAACACATTGCAGCTTGTATGGTTGCCATTACATTGTTCTTTGACTGCGTTTTCTCCTCCATTAGCTGTTTTTTGGAATGCCACGTTTTGGAGTTGGAATGCCACGATTTGGAGTTCGAACTTAGGCGTTTTGGTTCCTTTTCTTCCAACGTAGGTTTTCCATGAGGTTTTGACCTATTCTTCCTCCATATTGAAAGTCGTTTTTGTTGCAATTTTGTTTCTCTTTGGACGTGGCAAGGGTTTCGATTTTGTGGTTTTATTCTCTATTCAAGGAATCGGTTCTTCCATTCAAGGATTGTTTCATCTCTTGAAAAGGCATTTTGATTAAGCAAGGTAAGGTTTATTTTCAGTTTTTCTTTCATTTCCTTTCTTTTTTGTTTTCATTCCTTGTTTGATAATTCTAGATGTATGTTTTGTTTTTGTTTTAGTTCGGGTTTGAGAGAGATCTTCCCATTTCTATCCAAGTCTTGAATGTAATTTAAGGATTGCATTGTCTTTCCCCTTCCATTTTTCCCTCTTTGCTTGCATTTCGGGTTTCTAAAGTTCGATTGCAAGTAAGATGAAAAAGTGAGTTTTTCCCCTTTGGTTGAAAAGACTGAATCATCTTTTGCCAGAAGTTCAAGTTTCAAAGTTGTTAAAAAGCTTGTCTTTCCAATTTCGGGTTTTAAAAACCTGATTACAAGTGAAGGTTTTTCCCATTCTCTCGAGGTTAAAATAGAGATGATCTTCCAAAATTATTTCCTATTTCATCGACATTCATTACCCTTGTTCACACATTCCATTCTCATTATCTTTTCCATGTCAAAATTCCATTTTTCTTATTACAAGTATTCTTGCATTCGGGTTTTAAAAATCCGGTTGCGAATATATCTTACCCCACTTGCATACTTGTAATATGTCTCCCAAGATCCGAAATTAGCGAATATGTCTTACCCCACTTGCATACTTGTAATATGTCTCCCAAGATCCGAAATTGACCAAAAGCTAAGTTCCAAGTGTTCCTATTTATTCACCATTTTCCTCTCAAGAGGAATAGAGTTTTTCCCATTGAAAAGAAGAAATATGTTTCATTCGGCTGATCTTGATGTTGCTTTGACACTTCTAGATCTTCGTCGCAGCGTGCCAGGCTCTTGTTCAATGACTGATCTACCGTCATCTTCCTCTCAGAAGAAGATGAAATATAAATATGATAAGTACCAAAATGAGATCTCTCCATCTCAAGTTTCCACTTCCATGGAGCATATCAAAGATACGGAAATAGGGCATGTTGACATGTCAGAGTTCGTTAAACGGGTGGAGGATCCCAAGGATAGCAATATGCAACGCCTGTTGGATAGCCACATTCACCATGCTTCTTCCTTTTTAGTGGCTGCCCTAGAACTTGAGTTTGTTTTTGCTTGTGCCAATCATTTTGACAAAGAAACAAGAACTGTCAGGAACAATGATGGGGAAGTGATAATCCGACTTGATGCGGATATTATTGAGAAGGTTTTCAGAATACCACCAACACTGGATATTATTGAGAAGGTTTTCAGAATACCACCAACACCTATTTACATAGAGATCTCCAAAGACAGTGCAACTGAGTATTATGCTTCAAGAGAAAAAGATTGTAAACTCCATATTAATAGATGGATCAGTAAGCCATGGGCTGCTTTTACAAGATGGGCACAGTTGTACCGTAGTGATTTCAAGTGGGAAATTAGAGATACAATCACTCTTCTCAGCAAGATGATGGGTTTAGAACATTCTAATGTTTTTGAACCATAGATGTATAAGTTCATCATGCTCATAAGGCAGTCTCAACACATCTCTTGGGGTGAAATTATCAGTGATACCCTTTGTGAACAACTGGCAGCAGTCCCTTCCACTTTTGTTCTACATGAACTCATATTTAGTGTATATAGCAGCATCACTCAGACACTTCCTTGGTCTTTCTACCAAGGGTGATCGCTCGCTTATTCCGGTGTGGGATTACTATGACCAATTGCCTTTGAGACCTAGTAGATTGCACTTCAGGAGGGTCCAGGATGCCTTCTTTGGTCATTATATGTGCCTGGCAGATAAGACATTGAAAAACAGGAGAGTATCAGATGTTGCCTGGGAGAAGGTGAATGAATATGGCTGCCTATTCCTTCAATTTTCAACTTTCACTTACATGAGAGTTGGATGTTATAGCGGCCAGCCATATATGCTTCCTAGATATCCAACTGATAAGATCATTCTTATAGAGTTGGGAAGACAGATCATGGATGTTCATGCACATCAATCTGTTAAGCATAAGGTTGGAATGGGAATTTCTACAAATAACCCATTGAAAATTGGCCATTATTCCCTCATTACATCCACCAAAGCCAAGGCCATGGAGATCGAAATGCAGGAAATAAAACTCAAGAGGTTCAAGCCAAGAGTAGATTTTGATTATCGAGGCATGAAGGAGAAGATCAAAAAATCTTTCATGCATGTGCATCGGATAGAAGACATTTGGGTTGATCTCCGTACAGAAAAGGAGGTTCGTAAGATGGATTATTGTAGGCTCACTCTTGAGCAGATTGTTGATTTGAACTTGGTAAACATTCCTGAAGGAATGATTGATGATGGAAAGATTCTTGATCTTGAATATGTTGAAAAGAGAGTTGATGAAGCACCACTTCTGTCAATTCAATTGTTGCATATGGAATGTACTTCAATTCTTGATAGATTTCAACCTATCTTAGCTAACACCAATACTTGGCTCAAGGGTAACGATGTTAGACTCATCAAGATCAAGGTTGGAAAAGAAGATGATTCTACAGGACCTGTTGGACTCAAGTCTGAAATCAAAGTAGACAATAAGGAAGGTGCATCATCTTCAAGTACAAGCCTTAGCTTCATATTCATGTAGTTGATGCTGAAGATCTAGAGGAGGAACTACAATCAGATAATGCTCTTGAGTCGCCCATTTCAGAATCACTTCATGAAGCTCCTCCTCAGATTCCTTTGGAATTACCTATGTCATCTCTTGATGCGAATGTGGATGCTTTTTCCACTATTCTTATTGTTCCTGTTTCAGTGGGTGGATCTCCTCAGAGAGTCATTCCGATTTCAGCAGCAGAGCCATCTCTTGATCATCCTCAAGAGAATTTGATGAATGTCTTTGAGGATAATCTTGCATATGCCCCTTTGTCAAGGATTGATACTTCTGTTTCTAGTTTTGATGAGTTCATGATGCAATCATCAGGGCCTTTGATTAAAGAGTAGTCTATAGTTGCTTTTCAAACAATAACTTCTCCCAGAATGACAATTGTTGTTCAAACAGAAACTGCTTCTCCCTCACTTTCAGCCGTTGCTCAAGGAGAATTGATGACTTTACCTCCATGGCTTAGTTCTTTTACGCTTAAAAGAAAGAAGCAAGAAATCTCTCCTAACATCTTTGATTTCCAGCATCTCAAGCAATCAAAACCCAAGGTTGCCAAAAGGGCTAAGATGATCTCAAGGGTTACAGTTGATAGTAATAGGATGAAGGTGGCTGAAATTGTTGAGCCAATTGTAGACCAGCCACAGGAAGAGATGCAAGCTACTGATTACAGGATCACAAGGGTGGAGTTGGGCAAACAAACACATGAAGTAGTCAAACATGATGCTCAACATTCTGTAGCCTCATTGGTGCAGCGATGCGATGAACTTCTAGCAAAGAAGGATAGGCTAGAAGAGGAAAATGTGCAACTTGTTGCAGCAATCCAAAAGATTACCAAGTCCTCCAGTGAAGGTAGCAATCCTTCAACTTTCACAAATACACAAGAACCAGTCCAAGGAGTTGAAAGAGCTGCTCAAAAGGTACAAGCGTTAGACTCTTGGGTGGATCAACTTCATGATCTGTGTGCACAAGTGCTGAAAGACATATTCCAAATGATGGTTAAGTTGGAAACCATTGGAGAAAAGTTGAACCAGGCCTCTAAGACTTTCAAACAAGACCTGGAAAGGGTTGAAGGTAGCTTGACGATTTGGTGTAAGATGCCTCAACAACAGTAGAGTATTCTTCAGGTGCATGACATTATTCCTTCTAGGGTCATGTATCTAGAATTTGAAGAGATCCTAGAGAACAAAGCCCTCGTTCTCAAATCCCTCATTGAATATATTGATGACGCTATGAGATTGCGAGCTGAAGCATTCCAAGGTGTTGTTTCTCGCTGTAAGAAGGCCTCTTGCAATATCCTGGATCAGAATGGGGAGTTGCTACCAAAAGAAGAAGTTCTCGCAGATCTACAGATGAAGATTCATGATGAGTGGAGAAGTGAACAATTTTCAGCTGCCTCAATTCAAGTTTTGATGAAACATCAAATCTTCTTGCAGGAAATCCAGTCCACTTTGGAGATGAACAAACCTATGCTTCTTCAGTGCCATGATACCATGGTGAAGACCATGATTGTTGCCAAGAACACCCACGAGCCGACTTCTGCTGAGCTATGAACGGTTATCCAGAAGTTCGAAGGATTCATGTCTAAACATGCTGCTACTTAAGTGTTAATCAACACTTAGTTGTATTTTCAGAATTGTAATTTAGTAGTTGTAACTTCCTTTTTGACAAGTTTACTTGTAAAAGCATTTTTGTAAAATGCAAGTCATCAATAGCACTTTTTTAATTACAAGTAGGCTAATTACAAGTCAATCTAGAATAGGACTTGTAACCTTGAATAAGTCTTAGTTAGTTGTTGAATAAGTCATGGTGGTTTAGAAAATTTCTCAAGTTAGTTGGGATCCTCCCACCTTTTTTTGAAGACTCCTCTCCTATAATACTTGAGGGGGTCTATTGTAATCTTTATCTTTTGCGAAAGCAAGCAAAAACTCTGCTAAATTTGCAGCAAAGAAGTCTTTGAGCTTTTATGTGTAAATTGAAGAATTGAAAGGAATAGAAGAAGATTGCTCAAGTGTTGAGACTTTGTGCTACATTCTTGAGTTTGTGTTCAATATTATCTTTCTTGCAAGTGTTTCTTGAAGAGTTTAATCGAATTTGATTTGCAGACTTTGTGCTGCAAGTATTGGAGATAATTTTAGTAAGAATATAAGTTCTATTGAGAGAAGTTGTAAGACTTTGTGCTTACACTTGTCTTAGAGAGAGATTAGTAGTTTTTGTGATAGGAAATAGCTGTGAGACTTTGAGCTCACACTAGTTCTTGCTGTTTTGTATAGAAAGAAATATGTTATTTCAGACTTTGTGCTGTAATATTTTGTTCTTGTTATTATTAGTATAGAAAAAGGTAGATAGGACTTAACATATTCAAAACTTTGAGCTTGATATTGCTGTTTCGTCCCGAATGAAGTGACAGAAGTCTTTGAGCTTTCAGGAAACTTCATTTCCTTTCTCTCATTTTATTTCAAAAGTTGTTACTGCTGTTTTATGTTAAATTGCTATCACTTTTCTATGAAGAGAAACGACTTTCTTGAAAAAAGAAGAAAGACTGTTGTTCCATCCTATTTTAGTTTTAGTATTAGATAGATAGGGGGAGCCTTCCCTTAATTAGGAGAGTTTATGCTCATACACTGTGGTTGAAGCCACAATTTTGTATATTTCCCCAAGTGTACAAAATTTTCAACCAACAGTTTTTTGGCGACTCTGCTGGGGACACGAACGCATTCGAGAGCCTCCCGCTTTCGTTTGAAGTCTAGTGTCTTACCCATTTTTCAGAATATCTTTGTTTGGGGTTTTCTTATATCTCTAAGCTGGAAGGAATTCGTTTCTATGTTTGTCGTAAGAGGGGTGAAAATTCTCAAGAAATATCTCTTGGTGAACAAGCTAGGCTTCATTTGCTCACTAGTACATCCTCCCTTTCACGAACCACAAGCTATCCACCATCCAAGAAAAAGAAGCCTATCCCAAGTGAAAATTCCCCTTCTTTTTCAAACCGTTGATATCTTCCTCTTCTAGCATGGCTGCTAATGTTCCTCCTCTTGCTGGTCCTTGGGGGGCAGCTTTTGGTCCTTTGGCTTTAACACCACCACTTCATCCTCTTCCACAAGGATCTCGCAAAATTTTTCCTAAATTCTATGGAGATGTCAAGCAGCATCCTGATGAACATATCAAGTCTTTTTACATGGCTTGTGGTGTACTTGGAGTAGAACGTCAAGATGTTGCTGTCCGGCTGTTCGTGGAAACACTTCAGGGTATTGCAGCTGATTGGTTTTATAACCTTACTGCTGGTTCGATCGTATCATGAGCTTCATTGAAAGATAAGTTTGAGGAACGTTTCAAGCCCGCAGAAGATGAGCATGCCTTGCTGGCTCAGTTGACACAAATGAAGAAGGATACACATGAAGGCATGCATGAATTCATTGCTAAGTTTAATAAACTTGCAAATAGAATTCCTACAGACTCTCAACCTACTCCTGAGAATCTCAAGTGTTTCTTCATAAACACTCAGCTTCCTGAAGTTAGTTTCTCCTTGAGAAGAGCTTCTCCAACGGACCTAGCTGCTGCTTAGACAATGGCTACTGAGATTGAAGATGATTTAATCTTGGCTGGTAAAATTAGAAAAGACCCTAATCGGTCTAAAGGGAATTCATCTTTGAAGTGTCTACCTCAGGCACTACAGACCCTATGGTGCAAAAGTTGGTGAATGAAATCATTGCTTTGAAGAAACAAATTTCCCAAAACTCTTTTGCTGCACCATATAAGGATATTCCAAGGCGGACATATCCTAATTCTACATCCGGTTATGCTGCTAAAAATCAGTCTAAGTTGCCTCCTCCACCTGAGAGGCTTGCTCTTGAACCACAATTTTGTACATTCCCCAAGTGTACAAAATTTTCAACCAACAGGTTATATGGACAAATCTCATACACGAGTGTTGTGTGCTATATTTTACTATGGTTTTGATGCTCCTAATCCGTTCCAGGCATTGAAAGCTATATCTTTTCAATTTGAAAACTTTTTCCCAAGATTTGACTGTACAAGGAGAAAAGTACATTATGTTTCTCAGCAATTTGGTCTAGTTTGTAAGCAGATATTTCTGAATTTCTTACAGAAGTTTGTGGAAATGATTTTATGTTGTAATAGACTCCTTTGTTTCTATTTCCTATCAGAGATCAATTATAATCAAAAGAAGATTGCTTGGAAGTATTTACAAAAGAAATTAACCACCGATATTGTTGTTCCTTTACTAACTAGTCACCATGGAAATTCATGTGTACATTTAAGAATGTCGTGGAAGGGTTTGTGGATAAAGAATGGAGTTATTTTCAGATGAGAGGTTATGCTAATGATGTGCATGCCACTATCTCTTTGTAAAGTATATTGGATCATCAGTTTGTTCTTGTGAAAGAACATGGAAGGTGCATAGTCTCCTATCAAATTGAATTGTTGCTCACAAATTCAAATTCTGGGAAATGGTGGTCTAAATGCTGTTGTTACATGATGCTATTTGCTGCACCTTTATAGAATGTTTATTTTTATATATCAGCCCATGAAAATGAGGACACCATCTTGTAAGTTGAGGTAATTGATGAATATTTTTGAAATCTGTATTTCAACAGCATAGAGATGAATGGAAGATTTGTTTCCAAAAAATGTATCATCTATTATGGAGGTTGCTGTCATAGCCCATCATGTTGCAAAAATGAAACTTTTTCCATAACCAAAAGCTTGAGGAGTCTCTGGAACAATTTTCTCAAAGACAGTGGATCATTAGCTAGAGTCCCAGGACAATTTGCAGGGTCAATATTCAGAGTTAGGAGTGTATGTTGCTACTATATGTTGCTAACTCTTGTCCCCCAACTATCATATTATTGCTATAAATCAGATTATAAAGTTGCATACGACATCCTTCAAGTTGAGGCAAAGTTTTAAACAAATGGTATTGTTTTTAGCAGGTTATATCTCAACAACTCAAAGATGGTTGTGAAAGGAAGGATAATGGTGAAAAATGAATGGAGAAATATCACATACCAATTTATAGCATTGGTAAATTGGTTACACCTTTGTGATTGCTACATCAATATCACTCAGCTCAAATTTACTATTCAAAGACTTTTCAAAAGGATAGGAAGGAACATGGGCAAAACTACACTTAATAAATCTTTTTGGGACGATGTAGATCAGTTGGAGAATGGGAAAGAATGCATCAATTATTTACACATCCAAGAGGCCATATTGCGTGATTATTGTTGCTTGATTCATGGAATTAGTACAAAAGAATCTAAGTCTTCAAGTTTGCACAGTGTTCCTTGGTAAAAGATTCTACACCACATAGAAAAAGGATTGAGGTTTGGTATACAATTTTTCATGAAAAAACATTGTGGCATTAGGACCTTGGAGCTTCATGTTCGTAATTGCTCGAGGACAAGAAAGTTTGGGATGGAGGATTTGTCATATCTCTTTTTGTTAAAATTTGGTTTTTGGTCAATATCAACCCATTTTATTCTTTTATGGGTTAATTGGGCAAGATTAAGGGGAATAATTAATTTAATATTTATGAATGTCCACATATTTTCAACGTCAAAAGGACATTTAGATATTATGTAACATGCTGAAACGAATAAAACATAAATGCAACATGCTGATACGAATATAACTATTAACATGAAATTACAACTTAACATAAAAGGGAAGAGAATTTTTTTTTTTGAGTTGAACAAATATCTGAAAGTAACTAGCTCTAACTAGCTTTTAACTAAGAATTGCATCACAATGATCTAAACCAAAAACATGAACGGAAGATATGAAAGTAATTAACACATTGCATTAAAATGAAGAGAGAGGGTTTAGAGAGTACATTTCATCTAGTGCTATCATTTTGAACTTTATGATTTTATCAACATACCAGTGAGGAGGGAAAGTATCATCAGGGTGCTTTTCTGCCCAACCATGGACTTACTAGTCCCTCTGCTATATCCGACTGGATTGGCCCAACCCTTCGCAGGGATAACGGGAAGTGGAACTCATGCCATCTGAGACTTGGTGTTATAGGACCTACACAAGCTAGTTGGTCATACACTATGGGTAACTCCTAAATAGTATGATGCTCCTGACTAGAGGTGTATCTGGTACTAATGATCTGACGGTAGCTTGCATTAAGCAACACCACCTTGGCCAAGGTTTAAACACTGCAAGCACGAATAAACGTGCTGTCAATGATCACCACCCTTCTCGACATAGGTCTAGGGTCAATAGGTTCAACTGAAATCATTTAGGTACTATGACCATACAATTGTTTGACATACTTTGGTTATCAGCACTAATACTCTTAGAAGTTACTGTTTATCTCTTCTAATTCATGATTGCAAAGATTGTAATGATACAACTAATTCCCTAGAATGGGAAAGTAAGGGGCATAAGAGCCACCAGCTGCACATTCAACCCTTAAGTACGGAATATAACCACGCTTGACATGTCTTTGCTGTCCTGGCAACTTGAGGGTATTCTTTCCAATGGAGATGCTATCTGCATCGTGGTGCAGCTGTGCCCTTCTACTCACTACCTTCCTAGGCTAGGGTATTAGTTTATTTTATAATCTAGAGATGATAATCTCTATTAGTTAGGTCTTCTGATTCTGCTGTTATGATTTTATTTCAGACTTAGAAAGATCTGAGATAGCTCATTTAAGAGGAAAATTTTTCGTATTGCAAGTCTAAAGAACATGCACCCTTTCAAATCACTTTATGAGATATTTATCTTATTTTCATTTATTAGAAGTCAAAAGGATATTTTTTACATTTATGAGGGTTTGAAGGCCTGATCAAAGATATTTGAGGGTCATTTATTGAGTAATTAAGGGCTTTTATGGGAAGACATGGGGTGGCTTGACTTTTTCTCAAAACCCTTTCCCTTTCAGACTTGTTTTAGTCCCTGAAAGGTGGGTTTTTTGTGTTTGCTCGCACAAGAGGAGGTGGATTTTGTATTCGTTGACTGCTTTTGTAAAAGCATATATACTTCAAGACTTTATTATTTTCAGGAGTTCTTACCTTTTCCACTTCTGGGTATTGTAATTTTCTGAGTTCTTTGGCAGAAGTAAAGAGTTTTGTAACCCATTTTGGAGAGAAATACAGATTGGTGACACCTTTTTAGCAGTAATAATAGCTTGTGCCTTCTTGGTTTTTTTGTTACTGTGTGTCTTTTGTGTTATGCAGTTTTCTTGTGGTGGTGTTTTCCCCTTAAAAATTGCATTTCATGTTGATGCCTTATGCAGGAATACACATATTTTTGCAGGTCATAAGCTGTGTTTCAGTAATTATCAATCTTAGGTTGTGAAAAAAGAGTTTTTTTTTTCCTCTTAGGATTGTGATTATCCAGCCTTTTTACGAATCTTTGATGCAGAGATTACGAGCTATTGGGTTGTGTAGTAGAGTTATATTATTACTGTCATCACTCATACTGTGTGTCATTTTGTTTGTTTGAGTTTTTCAATATATCATCTGGTGCATCACCTGTTAGATTGTAGTTTCAGTTTATGTTTTCCTTCATCTTTTTTCTCAACAAAATCATTAGAACAGTTAAGTTTAATGATAGCTAGCTAAGAACCAGCTTTCTCTGGAGGCTCACTCCAAGTTTTAGGCAACTCACAGGCCTAGGAGTGTTCCCATGTGTCACAAGCCTGCTGAGTTGATAGCTTAGCAAATAGGGGTGCAAGGTTCAAGTGATAACAGGTACAAAGGCAATTGGAGGCATAATACAGGATCACACTGGTAAAATTATTAGCAGTTTCTGTCAAAATATAAGTCAAAACCAACAATGTTGTGGAAGCTTATGGGTAGCACAATGGTCTACTTGCTAAAAACTTCACTTTCTCCAGCTGTAGGTTGAAGAAGATTTTTCTAATTAAATATTAATGCTTTCTTATTAAATGCATGCAAATATCTAATCCAAGTAGGCCAACTAAGGTTTTTTAAAGACCTCTATATGATTCCTAACATGTCTCCCCCAATCCAAGAGTCAAATTCCACATAAATATGAAGAAATTAACCTTTATGATGTCACAAAATAACCTATCAACTCAAATCCAGGTTTGCACTTTTCCCTTTTAAACTTGAACATTTAAACATGTGTTCATGAATATAAATAATTTTACACTACTTGGACAACACTAAGACATAACATTTTAAAGCATAGGCCACATAGATGACATTTATAGGGTATTGGCAAGGGTTCTTGAGATCATACTTGACTCAAGTAATGTGGTGTCATTTGTTTTCAAATAGTCACGTCTCAATTACACATGAATGGAGCAAGATGTTGAGAAACAAATATCCATGTTACAACTCTCCTGAAGAAAAAGGTACCAAGTTAAGGGAAAACCTGAATACCTGCCCAAGGTTAGAAATGGACTTAAAATTCTCCATACTCAACTTTTATTGAATTTTTGCAACTTTGAGCACATGATCAAGACATGGTGGAATATATAGCACAACTCTTAAGCACAAATTGATCAATGGGGGCCTTTGAAAGAGATCTATGAACATGATCAAGACATGGTGGAATATATAGCACAACTCTTAAGCACAAATTGATCAATGGGGGCCTTTGAAAGAGATCTATTATCCGATATTAATGATGGGAATGACGCCAAAGCAACACAGGGACAGAAGACTTAGATAATTTTGTAGTGTTAGAACAGGTCCTAATAGTGACTATCAGGAAACTATCAATCTTTGGCCTTAAGGATAGTAATAAACTAAGGTACTTTGGATGGACGTCTTGTGACTAGTTATATGGTCATTGGGTGGAGTTTCAACTTTTGAAGACACGCACTGCTTTGGAACTCTTAACCAAATGTCTTAATTAATGGCTTATACTACTGTATCTTGCTTACCTTCGGTTTACTATCTTGTTGGTAACTTGGTATCTTTTCTATGTTTGGGTCTATCCTCTCTGAATGGATGTTTATACTCCTAGAAGTCTGGTTCAAATGATCTGTTTCTAGGGTGGTCGTAATTTTTATTAATATAATTCTTATCATTTATTAAAAAAAAGTGCTGTAGGAGGGTCTTTATGAAAGGTTTGGTTTCCTCTATAAATTTTCTTGTAAATACCCAAAAGACACTGCCATGCATTGTCGTTGAGTTGCCTTAGGTTATCGATTAGTTTTGTATCACATTGGGAGGATATACTACTTCTCATCTTATGTGTTTTATGCATTACCCAAAAGACACTGCCATGCATTGTCGTTGAGTTCCCTTGGTGATTGATTAGATTTGTATCACATTTGGAGCATATACTACCACTTCTCATCTTATGTGTATTTTATGCATCAAGAATCATATTCTATGGCATAGATAGCAATATTATGTTTATTTATGTATGTAGTATTTAAAATCTGTCCTTTATTGTTTTTCTTTGGCATTTTTAATTTCTGTTTGCTTTCACTCTCAGTTTCTGCAATATTTTGTTTATCTTTAATGCACTGCAATTAAAATGAACATTATAGCTACTGTAGCTTATTATTTGCAGTTGTGTTTGTTGGTTGGTATGGTGCCTACTTATAAACGAACAAGTTCTTCAGATTCTAGTAACCTCATGAACTTGTTTAGACCTCCAAGTAGCATCTTCTGCAGTGGAATATGACAATACAAGTTATTTGGTGTTGTTTTAAGTAGAGTTTTAAAAGAGCCATCTTAAGCTTTTGTTGCTAAATATGTTCAGTACCATGTTCCTCAATTTTTTCACTTTTACAGGTATTTGTTCCTGGTGTTCTGGCCTGTAGTGCACATGTTGAGAAGGGTGATACTGTGGCAGTTTCTGTTGCTGTAGAATGTCACGATCCTGTTGTTGGTTGGGCAGTTAATATTACACGTGGGACTATACTTTCAGGAGAAGAGGGAGGTATAACTTACGTTATTTCAAAACTGTTCAGAAGTAAATTCATGAAATGAAGTGCCTGAGTTTTTTATTATCTTATTTTGTTTGCCTTCTGAGCTATTTTTGGGGTGCTTTTTTGTTAGGAGAGTTCTTTGTTAACAGATGAAGCTAAAATATTTTTTGAAGGGTGCACTCAATGAAGGGTCTACATAGCCTGCCATTGTCCTTGAAGACTGTATCTGCTATCTCAAGAAGCATTTGTCAACATCTTTATTGTCTAGTAACTTTCAATTTCATGTGAATTATTGAGCTATATATATGGAAGTTAAAGAGATAAGTTACAGTAAGTTTATAAATTATTTGCAAGGTCTAGATAGACATATTTAGTTGTTGCAAGTGCAAGCAATTTTAATTCTTCTGCTTATGCAGTTTTATATGTTTTGTGGATTATGTACAAGCCCCTTCTTTCCATATTGAACAGTTTGCATATTTTATGTCACACTTTCTCCACCTTGGAACTTTCATGGCAGTTGATTTTCATAAGATGGGTAAAGATAGGATGAGCCAAACCATAATGGAGGGAAATAAGCTATAAAATCCCTCAATATAATGTCTATTGCTGGCATGATTAATATAAATATTGTTTATAATGAATCTTTGATGCAACTGAAGCATATTTTTGCTTCTTTTCTTTGTATAATTTCCATTACTTATATAATTGAGTAATGTTGTAGCATTCTTTGACCTTGATTGATGTCTTGAACCAATGGCTATTCAAGGAAAACTTACACTTAATGAGGATAGCAATTATCCTAGGCTTAACAAAATTTCTCTGAGAACAGCTAAAAGAAGACAAGAAGATAATATTTATAATGATGCAATTGATGTAACATTCTTTTATATGCTTTAATTCACAATGTGTGTTACAGGGTTTCTCCTTTTGATGAGTCAAATAAATCATAGCCTAAGATTTTATTTGTACTTCTTTTATCATACGTTGGTTTTGGTGGGCATAAGCAAAGTCTATAATCAATTTATATTGGCTAAAGTTTTGTGGTTTTGTTTCAACTGGTAGTTTGTCAAGAGGCTTTTATTTCTTGGGCAACACTAACTCTTTTGCACTGTTCCTTGTGAGATGTTTTTGTTTATGTTACTTTAGGAAACAAAGATTTACATCAATCTGACAGTCAACACAGAAAATCCCTTATAAGAAACCTGGAAAAACTTAACATTTGCAAATGTGCCCTATAGGGCAAGGAATGAGATGTACTTTAGATATCACTCACTATAGGACAATGACAAATGTGTATCTTCTAAGTGCAATAGAAAGCATTGTTCCACTTAATTGGTGAAATGTGAAAGGTGCTAACCATAAGGAGTCAAATTTTCTGTGCATTCCTTTTGGCTCATGTCTTTCAACCCAAAGTAGAACGAAATCACTAAAGTAATTTTGAATCCTCTAATGAGCCTTTCTATCAAAAATCTTTTTTACTCACTCCTGATAATGATTGACCCTATCTATGATTTTTGCTCTATCTTGTCAAAATTAGTTAAGTACATTATCCTTTTCATGATAGGATCTTTGAATTCACTATCTTCAACGACAATAGCTAGCTGTAATGCTGACATCTCCAAAGTAATTGGCAATGCTGCTTCTATTCCATGCATAATAATAAACGGTGATGTGCCAATGGCCATCTTGGGATTAATCTTGTCTGGCCACAAAGCATCATATAAATTATTAAATCAAGTACATTGATTGGTGTCAATTACTTTTCAAATGATTTTCACAATGTTCTTATTAGAAGAATCAACTTGCCCATTACCTTGAGGGTAATAATCTGATGAGTGAGATATGGTAATTCCACATTCAATTTTTTTTTAAAGATCTCTTTGGTAGAGAAACTTGAAGAGTTATTTGTGACAATTTTATGAGGCACTCCAAAGTGTGAAAGAATATTCTATTCTAGGAAATCACACGGTACCTTTGAAGTAGTTTGCTTAGTATGAATACCCTTAACTCTCTTTGTAAAATTATTTGTAGCAATAAGAATTTAAATGTCCTTTGCTAGAATTCAGGATGAGAGGCCTAATAAAATCCAACCCTGATTGTTGAAAAGGGGATTGAATGATAATTGGTTTGAGTGGAATGGCTGTCAGCTTAAGCTTTCCGACTAATTGCTGACAAACTCGACATTTTTGCACCCATTTTTGTGCATTATGAAACATTGTTGGCTATTAATATTGTGCCCTTAATATCTTAAAAGTTGTACTTCATGATGAAAAATGGCCACAACAGGCTTTATCTTTAAAACTCATGCTTACTAAGGCTTTATCTGTAAAACCCTCCAACAACTTGGATTATTGCCTCTTTACTCACACAACTCAAGAATGTATGATCAAGACTTCATTTGTACAACTAATATTTCTATAGTAAATACTTGAGAGCTCTCAAATTCAATACCTGTCTTTGTTGCTTATTCATATGACTTGGATAATCTTTGAACTTCAAGTAGTAGGCTATGTTTGTGTACCATTCATTTGTAGAATCAATAAACAACACAAAGGTTGCTCTTTGCTTATTGAATTAATAGTCTCTTCATTGTCTTTATTCCCATCTTCAGTTATAAGTTGACATAGTCCTCTCCTACATATCGACTTTGTAGGCCTGATTTTATGGTCATATTCTTGAACCTTCGCAAACTAGTTACCTAGTTTGGAACCCATCTCTTCTTGAGTGAATGATTTTCACCAACAAATTTGGCATTTAAATTGTAGTGGGAGAATTCAGATACAAAACCTGAAGTTCTTGATTGCTCTTACCACAATATAGGCATGTTTTTATTTCTATGAATATTAGATCTTATGATCCTCGAAATTGCTACTCATGGAAACATTAGGAGATTTATGTCTTCTTGCAATTTCTCTATAAGAAGAGTTGACATGGTATGCTTTGAAGCAGAACAATAGCGTATAAAATTCTTATCAAAATCTAGATATACCAACATTGGAGCTTTATTGATAGCTTCTTTGATTTTTATAAAAGCCTTTTTCTCTTCTTCAATCCATTTTAAAACTGCAGTCTTCTTTGTCATCTCTAATATGTGATTTGTGGGTTATGAAAATTAGGTATACACCTATGCATGAAACTGACTTTGCCAAAGGGAGAATTTACACAGGTTTTGCTTATTGGTAGAGAAAGTTATGGGTGACATCGACCATATTAGGGTCAATATTCATCCCTGCCTTAGAAAATATATGACCTAGTAACTTTCCTTCAGTTATTGCAAAAATGGACTTCTTTGGGTTCAAGGAAATACCTTGAAAACTGTAACTTTCAAATACACTCACTAGATGCTGAAAATGATCATTATGTCTCTTTGTGAAGACCATAAGATCATCCAAATACACCACAATTATTTTGTTCTTCAAGTCACCGAATGCGAAATTCATTGCTTGTTGAAAAGTAGCACCTATGTTGATAAGTCTAAATGTCATCTGTTAGTAAGCAAAAGTGCCTCATGGAGTATGAGTGCTTTTTGTATTGATCTTTAGCTGCAATTGCAATTTGATTATATCCAAAATTTCCATCAAGCAATGACAAGATCCATACTGGGAAGGGCATAATTATCCTTAAGTGAAGCTTGATTTATATTCTGGAAATCCATGCATATCCTGATTTCTCCATTCTTTTTGCCAACAAGAACTATGTTAAACACCTATGTAGAATGGTGTATAGGGAATACAATCCTTGTTGCTGATGTCTTTTCAATTTTTGTATAGACACTTTGTTCTGACCATTTCACACATCGCCCTATCACGAATGGGGACCACCTCTTTTGCTTTAGTTTTAGGTTTTAGTTAGGTTAGGCAGTAGTCTGACCCTTTAGACAAGATGAAGTTGAGTAGGTTTGCTCCTCAACACCTTGGCTATGAACGACATATGATGATCATTTAATTTGATCATTATCATCTGAGATGGAAACAATAGAAGCAGGCATAGGGATTATCATGAGATTGAAATCATTGATGCAATATGGAGACTTAGACTTTGAAAGAAGGCTTTAATAATGACTAAGGACCCTTTGAGTTGGTGCATGTCCGTTGATATTTCCTAGGTGTTTACATAATTCTTCATTTTTGTGAGCATGTTACTCTCAATCTTCTTTTAGAAAGACATCATCTTTAGGATTTTTATCTTGTGTTTCTCATTATGCCCCGGTAATCATGTAGCACACTTGGAAATGATATCTTGAAGTCCTCAAATTATTGACTTCTTTGAGTGATCCATCTCCCCTAGCTCTCCTTTGATGCCATTCATCCTAGCTCCTCTTCTGGAAACTGCTCCTAATTGCGATCATATCTTCAACTTGTGTTCCAGATATCCCCTCTTGTTGCTCCATTGGTGGTACAGACCTGGAAGGACAAGTAGCTTTATTATCTCAAGGGTTTTGAAGGCTAGTATTTCAAATACCCTTTTTATTTGACTTACAATTGAATTCATTTCACATTTCCCTTTTAAGCACACTTAGTGAGACTTCACCACTTTGCTGCCTCATTTTGGAAGGATCTCATTTTGATGGCAGTGTAACTCATGGACCCCCTTGGTTTGCATTCATACCCTTTTAGCATTTAGAATTTCAATTTGAGACTCCATTTGGTTGTTCATTGACTAGGTCATTGAACTTGATTTTAGCCTTACATGCTTTGACCTCTCAAATTGAAAAAGGCCACGGAACTTGAACCAATTGATTGCTCTTTGCTGTTGCATGAATTCTGTCCTAACCTCGGACTGTGGAAGACAAACAATAATTCTGGATCAAACTCGGAGTTAGGAGGAGTTTCAGGGTTAAGGACCAAACTCAGTACTAGGACAAGTTTTAGGATTAGTGCCTTATTCCTTTTTTGATTGCAAAATCCGAATTTAGGAGTAAACTCTGTGTTAGGAGAACTTTTGGGAATAGCGCGTATCAAGATTAAGGTCTATTTCTGATTTGTATGCCACCACCAAATTTGAGGGAGATAAACCTTCATTCAAGGCGTAGAATTCAGTGTTTGGAAGACCGAGTTTTGGATTGCATTTCTTGTTTGTGCTCATGAATTTCTTCCCAAAACTTTGATATTTCTCACAAACTCAGTTTGGGATTGCTCTAACATATGCTCAAATCTGTTTAGACATCACATGAAATGTCATGGATAATTTGCTGTTTTGAAACTCTCAGTTTGTGGGGGAGGCTGCAAATTCATTATATGGAGAACTTTAAGGTTCCTCATTACAAAACTTGAGGTATGGAAATCAGACAGAAACTCGGGACAAGGAAGACCTTTAGGATTAATGACTTAATCCTGGTTTTGATGCAAACACCGAATTTTGAGGTTGACCTGGCCAGGAATTCGGTGGTAGGAATTTTACTTGACTGCAGCCACCGAGTTTTGACATTGAAGGGGCATGTTTTGGCTTCAAATTTGGTACTAGGAATGATTTTGGGATTTAGGACTTAATCCTAATTTGAGTGTAAACACCGAATTTGAAAGGAAAACTTCAAAACTTATTACCAAGTCCAAGTCCGAATTGGTATTTGAGGGAGCATAGCATTTGTCCTCTGTTCATTCCATAATAAGTTGGGGTTTGACCTAGTTTTGAACTTAAATCTCTGATTCCTCCCTCACGCATACATTTCTTGTCTATGGTCCATTTTGAGGATTGATTCTCATCCCTACTCCTTGTGCCTTTATTCCCTAAGCCTTGAGTCAGGTTAAATTCTTGAGTTCCCTCTCACACCTCCTGAGATTGCATGATGCAATTTAATCTATCCTCTCTCTCATTCTAGCATCCTTTACAAGACAGAGCTGCTGCAAAACTCCAGCAAAGCAAGCAAAACGAAGGGCGTCCCAGTTGGAGATGGGGTGTGTGTGTGTGTAATACAACAGGACCATATCTTGTATTACTCTTTTATTTCTAAATTCTTGTTTTCATGTTACATAGCTGTTGATGAATCTCACTGAGTAGAATGCATGATATATTTGGAATACTCTATTATGCTGGGAAAATACTTTTTTGTTTATTGATTTTGTGCTTGATAGATAAGATAAACAATAGGGGAAGATGTAAGAGTAATTGTATAAATAGATGAGAGGGCAACCTAGATTGCAGCTGGAAAATCCCTGTGCTTTTGAGTTGTTTCACATTGTTATATTTTAAACGCTTTATAAGAGGCAATTTATTGAATATATTGGGGACTTGAGTAGTAAAATACAAATATAAACCATTCACAGCTATCAGTTCCTTAAGGGACTTGGGAGTCTGAATTTTGTGTCCTTCAGTCAGTACATTGTATTTCACTTGACTTCCATCAGCACCTCTTTGTTCCAGAATTTAGTTTGATCTCTTTAGCTGCTCATTTATTTCATTGTCGTACAGATGCTTACTATAGTGAAAGAAGTGGATTCTACATTGGAAAAGGAACAGCACTAATGTCAAGGACAGGAATTTTTCGAGAGACAAAAGGAATTGCAATTAAGATGGTGGATAAGATATATAGGCATCCTCCATTCCATGGTAATTTGTTTTGCTATAATTTTTTATGTTGGATGAATTCTACTACCGTGTATGTTAGCTTATGTGTGTTTCCTTTGGTTTTGATAAATTTCCCATTTTAGCAATTTTGCTTCTTTTGTGCTGTTTTTAGATATGGATGTAACTGTATTATTAATAGAATTTGAATTTGTTTTCGGCTTCTTCTTGGTTCTGTAACTCAAGAACATTATACAAGCTCAATGAAATATTCTTGTTTAAATTTCTTTTACATGTTTTGAGGGTTTTATTTTGGCATTCTGAGGATAGTTTATAGGAATATCACTTTAAAATGTAGTTTATAAGAATATCATTTTCAAACGATTTTGGAACATTTTCATACTTCAGTCAAGTTAATTGTATTTTGGTCACATTCTTTAATGGAATCAGACATAGCTAACATAAGCTGTGGGTTTTTCCTTTATCTCACAATCTTCCAATACCACTTATCAGGGCTATGCATTTCTATTGCTTTTATACCATAAAATGCTCCCAACTTTATTTTTAATATGTATAATGTTTAATAGATCAAATATCTGGAACTGGAGCTTCCTATTGGTAGATTGCCTAAATTCAGTAACAATATACAGTTGTCTTTCAGTTGGCTCCTATGAGCACAATTGAAAGGGAAGTTAGAAGGCTAATTGGTGTACTGCTAGACAGTTTTCATAATCATTTCATATATACACATACATATGTGTGTATATGTATGGATATACACCTGCCCACATACATACATACATATATATTGATGATTGTATCTGTGTGTGTAGATCATACTTGGGTCACATAATTCATTGGTTTGGTCATTGATCTTTGGTTTTATGTTTTAGGCTTATGCACTGCTTCTATTGTTGAGTTTCCTTTTCCTTCAATTTCTCTCTAAAATGTGGTTCAATGTTCAGGAGTGCTCAAGGGAGAAATATTTCTTCAAAATTTGCCAAGCATAATTGCTGCTCATGTTTTGGGTGAGTATGAAACCAATGGTTGGAATTTGTGCAATGTTGTAATAAACTGTGTATATAGGCATCTGTAGGTATTTGTACACCTTTGAAAAAATATGTATAAGCTTTTGAAGTTTTTTCTTGATATTCAGTACATTTATTTGGTGGTTTGATGTTAGTTCGTTTGTTTTGCAGGATAAGAAATAATTTTTTTATTGGTCTGTTAAAGATGGACTTTGTTAATACTATGTTCTTTGTTCATTTGATTGCATGCATATTAGTTCGATTCTTGCATTTGATGAGTTTTCAAGAAACAGCAAACACCTCAGCAAGCTTGCACCAAGTCATAGTGTGCATTTCTTGTTGCATGGTAAAAGAAGGAAATTATATTAATTTCCACAAATGACAGAACTAGGTCATAGGGACTTGTAAATGCAACAATTTAGTGATTACAATGAAGCCCACAAGTTAAGATTGCAAAGAAACTCTTAAACCATGAAACAGCTACATTGTGAGTAAAAAGTGTGAACCAAAAATGGGTAAACCCTAGAGAAACCAAATAAAACAAAGCTAATGGCCCAAGTATAATTACAATTTCAAAATAGATGCAAGAGGAATCCTCTTCAAAGGAACAAGGAATTTAAGGAGTTCAAAGCTGGGATTATAGTTGATTCTGTTTTGAACTTCTCAAGTTGATGGTAGACCACCTTTGAAATTGGCAGAGGGGAATAATCAAGAAAGACAACATACTTAAATATACTTGTAAGCAAAAAGTTGTGAAGAAAATAACTAATTATTTATTCTCAAATTGTGGTGCTAAAATTTTGGAGATAATAAATTTTACAATATCAATATATTAAACAATTTTCTCCAACTTTATCATTGGAGTATAATTTATTGTTTCTTAACCAGAGATCCAGGACTCACTTGGATTCGTTAGGACTCGGTGAGTCCCGAGTCGGGTGACCTTGGGTGAGTCCCAGGGGCCCGGACTCGGGCTTGTCTTAGTCCTGAGCGAGTCCAAGGACTTGCTGACCCGGCCTGGACCCGACAAGTCTCGATACCTGGACTCGGCTGGCATCCCACAGCAAAAAAAACATAAAAAAAACTTATAAGAAGTTCAATTCACTTGATTTTTTTTGACTTATATTGCCTCCTTAGCTCTAAAAGTGAACTCATCTCATTGTATTTTGAAAAATAGGAGAAGAGTGAGTTGTGAGGAAAAACAAGAGTGCATGGTAGGGCAACCAGCAAGGAGGAAGAGCAAAATTTATTCAACAAATCGCATTGGGGCAGCGTAATACTTACATTTGGCGCATCAAGAGCTTGTTAGAAAGGATTGGAAAGAAGTTGCATTTCATTTCAACCTTGTTCTAAGAGGTAAGATTGAATAATTTTGGCGTTTTATAAGCCAAGTTTACATTTTTTATTTTTAAAACATTTCTATTCATTTTCTTTCAAAGAAATCAGCAAACCCTACAATGTACATTGTAGGGTTTGCTGACATCTTTATGTTTTGAAAAAAACAAAAAAAAACAATCCACATTGTAGGGTTTGCTGATTTCTTTGAAAGAAAATGGATAAAAATTATTATATTGTTATTTTTTTAAAATCATTTCTATTAAATTGTATTTTTTGTATTAGTTTATAATTTAACAATGAACAAATGTTAATTTTTTTGTAATTGTGTCTTATTGCAGCAACCATCAACTTTTGAAAACCATATTTTTCACGATGTTTAGTTCTACTCCTCTTAGAACTTTCCTGGGTAGAAGAGATCCAGCTTGGAAACATACTGAATATTTTTCCGAGCAAAAAAGGTAGAGGCAAAATGTAAATATTGCAAAACAATCTTTCATGGAGGCATAAATAGATTGAAATACATGGCCATGATGCTGATCCTTGTGAGAAAGCAACTCTTGAGGCTATTCGGGAGTGCCAAGTGCAACTAGAGACATTTGAGGCTCAAAAAGAAATGAAGAAGAGGCAAAGGGACGAGTTGGTTAGCATTTGTTATGTTGGAGAGGCTTCTTCCATGCCAACATATCATCCTAGTACAAGTGCTACTGCTTCTACTAGTGCTAGTGCCAGTGGTAGTGGGAGTGTTAGCATTGGTCCTAGAGTTTGTAAATCTAGGATAGATTCATATTTTGAGCCACACAATAGTCTTGGTGCCCAATTGTTGCTTGAGAGCATGGGTTGGAACAAGAAGGTACATGATGCGCCTAGATTGTGCAATTGGGAGATTTTGGTACTATTGCACCATTCCATTCTTTGCAGCTATCCTTTTTATTTGATTGTTTTAACTTTTTAAGATTTACAATTTGTTTTGGCTAATGAATTTTCATTAGACATACCTATCATATTTAATTTATTTGTGATAGGTCTCCTTATTGGCTGAGCATGGTTGATGCCATCACTGTTTGTGGGGTGGGGTTCAAAGCCCCTTTTGATTCTGACTTAAGTGGCCCAATTTTGACAGATTCAGTGGCTGATGTAAAAAGTACATTAGAGGACCAGTGCGAGATATGGAGTAAGAAGGGTTGCACCATCATGACTGATGGTTGGACCGATAGGAGAAACAAGACGCTCTTGAATTTTCTTGTTTCTTTTGCAAGTGATTGGATAATTTGAATTTGATTTAGTGATGAGTATTTTTAATTTATGATTTATTGAATGATCATTGATTTTGCTTTGTTTTCAAATTTTAGGTAGCACCATGTTCTTGAAGTCCATTTATGCTTCTGCACATTCAAAAAATGCCACTTTCCTATGTGAGGCTATAGAGGAGGTCATACATGAGGTGAGGAGAATGTAGTACAAGTGGTCACCGATAATGCAACAACTTATGTTGCTGCAGGTAAACTTTTGATGGAGAGGCACCCATCTATATTTTGGTCTCCATGTGCTTCACATTGCATTGACCTCATGTTGGAGGATATTGGCAAGATTCCATGGATTAGGAGATGTGTAGAGAAGGCAAAAAATATTTGCAAATTTGTATACAATCATTCATGGGTTCTTTACCTAATGAGGCAATACACTGGGCAAAAGGAGTCCTAGAATCACTAGATTTGCCACCAATTTCATCACATTGCAATCCTTGATTCGGTGTAAGGTAGCTTTGAGGTGTATGTTTGTTGTTGAGGAGTGGAGTTCCTCATCCTATGCTACGACTGCTGCAGGGATTGATGTGGCAGATTGCATTTTTGATGAGCTAGGCTTTTGGGCCTCTTTTGCTTAGATTGTAAAGGTAAAATTTTTATATATTCTACATTATGTTTTAATTTTAATTCATATTTTTCTTTTATTTGCTTATTTTCATTCACACTTAAGTTAACTGATATTAGATAATCTTTCACAATATTTGCATTTCATTGAGCCCTTGGTTGTTCTCCTACGAGTTGCTGATGGGGAGAAGCTCGCATTGGGCTACATATACGAGGGCATGGATAGGACGAAGGAGGCCATTAATTCCGTCTGTGGAGGAGATGAGAGTAAGTATTGTCCCATTTGGGATATCATTGATAGGAGATGGCAAGTCCAGCTTCACAAGCCCCTCCATGTAGCCGCTTATTACCTCAATCCGACATTCCGTTTCCACCACGATTTCAAGGCGGATGAGGAGGTTCTTAGTGGGCTCTACTTAGTGATAGAGCGAATGTCGCCTAGTCATAGTAGCACTACATGATGGTATGATGAAAGAATAAGTATCCGGTAGAATACTGAGAGGGGGGGGGGGTGAATCAATATATTGAAAAACTGGTACAAAGTTCCCAAATTCAAACTTAGTCAAACAAAGTAAACATATCTCAGTCAAGATCAATATTCATAAGAATGCTTGACATCAACCGGTTTAACTGTTATGACAACTTTAACAGTAAACAACTTCAATCTTGTAAACATCAACAATGCTTAATCATAACTCAACATATTCATCTCTCAATGCTTCTACATAACATGCCTTATCAGAAATTAACCACATCAACAAATAAGATCACAACCATAAAAGCATTCACCACTTGACACAAATGTTTATACGTGGAAAACCCAAATAGGTAAAAACCACGGTGAGATGAGACTCACAAGGATAGCTATCTGAACTCTTCTGAAGTTCGCCCTGTTAGGAGCCAAGCTTGTTAAAGCTTTACAATAAGTCCTATTAAGAACTAATTCCGGTTAAGGGATTTACAAATATGCCTTGATGAAAAGCACAATACCCTGTTAGGAGTAACCTCGTTGAGGGTTTAAGAATCCAAGCTAATGGACCACCTTGTTAGAGGATTTAATGAGTAACCAAGCTTGTTAGAGCTTAATCGGTTAAGGGATTTTAGTTCTGCTGTAATTGTTAGAAAACAACAGGTTTTCTTGATCTGTTTGAGTAGCACTACATTTGCTTGATCAGATCCTTCTATGCTTCAATTTGCCTTCACTCAAAGTGCAAATCCATTCACCGGTTAGGCAAGTTGAAAGATCCCTGATGGATCTCTTTTACCAATCTGCTGTAATTTTTATTTATTTAAATTGATTTTCCTGCTTATTAATATTTTCTTTCAGAAATAGACAGAAGTTGCAGAAGGGTTGAATTCTTTTTGTATTTTGATGATTTTTCAACAAGTAAATAATGAAGTACAAGTACATGAACAAAGTACTGAAAATGAAGTTCATATACAGCCAAAACAAATTCGATTCAAGGCAGATTTCTGAATATAAAATCAAATATTTGACTAGATGAAGATTTCCAATAATTTCAGGAAGATTACAATCAGGAATAATTCCAACCTGGATGCTGAAAGAGTAACATAACTAGGAATGAAGTTGTGGCAAGATTCCAGCCCTCCAAGTGCTGCACGTGGGAAGGAAAGTGGCTGCCAGGTACAGCCGTACGGCTGCCAAGTACACCCAACTGGTTAGAAACCCCAAACCCCACGCTGAACTCTGTCAGAATTGCTGAACCTCCAGAAAGAATGCCGTACAATCTCCAAGATGCTAATAGCTGCAAACAAATCCAAACCACTGTATTGGGGGCTACGTCCCAAACAGGCAAGGCATTGGGGTTGGCGTCCCAGATGCTGAAAAGCTCTTCCAGAGCCAAATCTCAAATCCAAGATGTAAAATGTGTAAAAGATAATCATAGAATGAAGCTCCTATCCCCTTATAACCCCTCTCAATTGCAAATCGAACCCTAATTGTCTCCAAGTGGCGTGGTCTAGTGGAAATGTTATAATTTCTTATTTTAAAGTGGTCATTTTACTAGAAAATGACCTTTTTCCCCATAGACAGAAATCCGCTCACTGAATTGCCCTGAGACCAAAGAGAAAGATTTAAAGAATTTCAAGATCTTTCCAACGAGCTATCACACAATAGGATGCGCATCCAGATGAGACCAAAAATCCCCTTATTACTCCAAAATGGCTAACAACTTAGCCTTATTTAATTATTAAACGCTAACTTAGGAAATATTAAAAATATAACCCAAATAGCCACAAAATGCCCAACTGACATTACAAACCCTAAAATCATCCTGTCACCTGTCTGTGACTGAAGTCGGAAATCAAGGATTCACTGGTAGTCTCATCCCTAAAATCTAGGGATGTTCCTAAAATTTAGGAAACAAGCCCAATCTCTTTGAAACTGAAACCATCTAAAAGGTCATGAATAACCTCACGACTGGCAACTGTCACGACCTCCTAAAATTTAGGGATACCCCCTAAAATCTAGGAACTGCTCCAAACTGGCTCCAAACTGCCTGTAAAGCCAAAATCCAATCACTATATGCACTGAATGAGTCCCAATCAACCTCTGCTAGCCTACGAGACTCCAATGATAGGCCAACTCCTCCGTCTCCGATGTCCACTCTAGAAAGGGGACATGACACAAGTGCACACTCAACAGGTTTTGTACCAATCTTGCCAACAACCTTTACAACAACTTCATCGACCTTAAATAGAAATCAATTAGGTCGGTAACATAACAAAAACCTAATTCTCATCATTGAGATTACAAACAAGTCGGTACAATCTTGACTGTTAGAAATCATGACAATCTCTTCACATTCTTCAAGAAAATTCCAACTGCTCCATGATCACCGCTTCATAGGACTTTGTAACTCATCACACACTGTGTATTAGATGCAATCCACTTTGCTCCTTCCCTAGACAAGAACAAACACGCCAAAACAATTTGAACATATCCTCATTCAATGATCACACGTGCCTCCATCATTACCGCTTATCAAATAATAAACCATCAAACTTGATTGGTTAGGGTTTAACAACTGATAGGGTTTACTGGTCACATTACATAGAAAGGTTTAACCCTTTACACCTTTAGACTGGTTCAACTCACAAACTTTACATACAGGTTTACAACATCTTCCACAAAGCTCTTCTTACCGGTTACTAGCCAATATCAAAAACAACAATATCAACAATAACATGAATACCATTACCGGTTCAATTGACATCAATGACAACATATCATTAATGCAATCTCTATGCAAAATACCAACAAACTCAAAATACCAACACTGCAATCCATGAGATAGAGGCCTTTTCTAATGCAGAATGGGAGGTCTTCTCTCATCAGCTTTGCAAAGCGAATCGGACAAAAATGCAACCAGGTAAAAATATATTTTAAGAGCATAATTTAATTATATATTATTCAATTTATTATTAAATGAGAATGATTTTTTTTTCTTATCTCAGATAGATGGTGGCAGTTGTTTGGTCCTAAAACACCAAATCTTCAGTGGATAGCCATTCGTATTTTGATCCAACCATGCAGTGCTTCCAGTTGTGAGTGCAATTGGAGTATGTTTGAGCACATACACTCCAAGAGGCACAATAGACTGTCTGTGGAGAGGTTGAATGATGTAGTCTTTGTTCATTACAACCTCCGTCTTAGAGACAGGTTATGGACCATGACACCATCCCGATCACGCTAGAGGAGGTCGATTCAAAATCTGAGTGGAACGCTGACGCTATGGATCTTGTCTTTAGTGATGAGGACTTCAATTGGATCGACTAGGTAGATAGAGAGGCTGAGGTTGTAGCCATGGCAGAGGAGGAGGTAAGACCACGAGCAAAGCTAGACACAGACACAACTGATGTTGGTGAGGGTGGAATGAAGTCACGGGCAGAGACTATGGCTGCTGAATCATACAGGACCTACCTTAGATGCTTTCGTAGGAAGGATGCAGGCTCCTCTGAACCATAGACTTGTAGTTGTTTTGATATTTGTGTGGAACATTTGATGTCATAGATTTCATATTCCATGAGCTTTGTAATATGTTTACTTTTGACAATATTTATATATCTGTGTTTGCTATTTCCTTTAGCTACAATTTGCGTTTATACTAATGTGATCGATGTATTTTTGTGTATGTGATCAAATTAGCTTCTATTTGATGATGTTATTGTGTATTTATGGTTTATTTAATAAAGGGTGCATGAAACAAGTTTTAAATCCTTAAAAATCTCTAAATTTCTTGGGTTTTTTCACTTTGCTAAGTCCTGTTGAGTCTTGGTTGAGTTTTTTTGTCGAGTCCCAAGTTCTAAGTTGAGTCACCCTTGTTGAGTCCGAGTCCCGTTTCTATGTTCTTAACTATTGACCTAAGTTACTGGGTATGCCCTTAAGGCGTCCCACACCTGTACTGGGTATGGTTGGGTACGGGTATGCTTGGGTACACCCATGGTATGTACCTAGGGTATCCAAACGTGTTGAGTGCCAAAAATTAACAAAAAAGGACATTTTTTGACTTATCGTTTTGCATCCAAAAACCCTAAAATGCTGCTAAAAGCATCATTTTGCCCAATACAAAGATCATTTTGCTCTCTTCACTCTCTTTTCTCATTTTCTCATTTTTTTTTTTGGGAGCATAGTCCCCAAATCCTCTTGTCCAGCCCCCTCTATCATTGGGTTTTTCTCACATCTAACACCTTGTGCAGCTTATCATTGCCGCTCCTCAAACCCATTAGGGTATCCACTCCCAAACCCCCACTAGTAATTGGGATCTCTTGTCATATATGAAATTTGATTACAATGAGGAGGTTTGGGAGTGGTGACTAGATACAAGAACTTAGACAACTAAAATTATCACTATTAAATGTCAATCGATAAAGATAAATATTAAATATTTAACTATCAATTGATATTTAATTTTTATCTTTATCACTACCACTTTGGCATTTGGCATTGATCAATGATAATGTATTATACTATCAAATGTATTTAATTTTACAATTCTGTTACATACATACATATACACGCACACATATACATATATATATTATATATATGTGTGTGTGTGTCTACACACACACACACACACACACACCTTACCCAAACATATTGTACCCAAGGGAAAAAAATCTAAAAAGTTATGGGTTGAATAGTATGGCCTTTCCTCTATCAAAGATATATGAAAGAAATCAATGGTTTTTACCTAAGTTGCCAAATCGGGTTTGGTTATTGGTACATGTACAGTGGTATGGCAGAAATTCTTTTGGGGGTTGGGTACATCTATACAAAAACATATAAAATCATAAATATGCTAAACAAAACTACCATGACTATCATGAATTTGATTTACAATATTGAATATAATAATTCCAAATTTGATATCTATTTGTCAAAAACTTGAATGCCATGATAGATATTCATTGTTCACTGGTTCAACCTTCAATATTAAAATGATATATTTACTAAATACCAATTAGCATCATATGGGTCATCATGAAGACCCCACTAACACTTGCATTAAAAATATGTTGGCTATTAGACTCCACAAAAATGTGAAGGTTGTGTTGCAGCTGAAAAATCCAATTCAGTTCACTCTAGATCTACATCTCACAACTTCATGCCCCCTTGCATTCATTTTTGTGTGAGTAAGAAGACACCTATTGTAATGTATATAAACTAGCTTCTTTGCTTTACTTGCTGCCAATTGGTTGTGTTTCACTGAGTGGATGAAGAAATATGTAGTCCAGTTTCACTTAGATGAAGAGAAATAAGCAACCTATTGAGGCAAAGTGAGAAAGTTCCAATTATAAAAACTGTAAATCAAACTTCAAATTTGAAATTAATGTCTATTATTTTAAAAATGAAAGACAATTTAAATTAAGGTATCACCAAGCATGAGCATCTTTCCTAAACTTGTCACAGAGAGTGGAAACACTTTGATCGTTGGAGGCTATAAACTCAACAAACTTATTTGTAACTAAATTCTCTATTTTAAGATCGGGGAAAAGTTTAGAGAGTCCTTTCCCACACCCTTCATGGACTTTTATATCTCTATATAGTGGTACTCTTGAGGACATAGCAAGAACCTTATCACTACAGAATTTGGGTGTCAATGCAAAGGAATTAAGGTGTAATTGGATGGTCATTTTGTTCCACCACTCAACACAAATTGTTTCGAGTTCTTTGAAGAAAGTTTCCTGAGGATCTTGCTTTTTTTCATTTATAATGGATGTCATTTTTTCAATTATTGAGTCGATGCCATCATATACCTCTCCCAAACATGGCTTATCCATATCAATAATATGGATCATACTCACGATGGGCTTGCTGAAACTAAGAAGATATTCTATGTGGTCCCACCAATTGTCATCAAGACTCATCCGTTTTACATTTGTTGCCTTGTCACTATTGGATTGCTTCAATAGGGACCAATTTTGGCTGATAATCATACTAGAAAGTGGCTCCTGCAGTTTCACAATTTGTCTCAAGACGTTTGTTTTGGATGCAAATTGGGTCCAAGCAACCTATTGAAAAATAAAAATAAAAAAAGAAAGAAAGCATACATAAATTTTAAAAAACAAATTAGGAGTTACTAAAGTGAAACATAAACTTTAAAAATTATAGTGTTTCAATTACCTTTAGTACCTCCAATTGTGAGAATGATCCAAAAATGGCCCTTGACATGTGGTGGTTTGTGATGAACATTCAAATCTGTTCGGCCTCAGCATGGACTTGTTTGATCTGATCTATTTTCTTGCCAAACTTTTGTAGCATGAGTTTAAGTGAATGGACAATACAAGGTGGCCAAATAAATGTGAAAACCATGTCTCAACCAACATATTAACTGCTCTATGATTCTTTGCATTGTTTGTTATAACTTGGACAACATTTTGAGAACCTGCATCTTGAATGCATTGTATAAGGATGTTGGCAACAAATTGTGTATGCTTCCCCTATCCCTTAGAGTTGGTGGCTTTCAAAAACACCGCCCATTTAGGAGACATTGCAATCACATTGATTAATGGCTGATTTATTGCATCCATTCGTCTATCGAAAATAATAGACATTTGTAATGCCCTATGTTAATACTTGGAAAGAAGGGAACAATTAACTTTTAAATCAATTGCAAGACATTTCCTTCTATAAATTTTCAATTGCAAGAGACTTCTTTCTTATCAAAACACAAAATTCTTACGAATCTAATAATAAATACCATTCAATGATCAGCTATAAACATATATCAGTTCTGAAACATAAAATTAATATCAATATATGATATTCAAGTATTATAAGTTCTGCAATATGTAACTTTAACTGATTGGATGAAGTATCTTTGCTGTCTCTGATATATCTTTGGGGATTATGCAATATAGTTTGATCCAATCTACAATTATGAAGTTAACTTTGCTCTTCCTGATGTGACAATGTAGATTGTGCTGTAAGTTTCCTCCCAATCATTTAAAGCTCTCCCTGATATGGCGATATCAATATGCTGTTAGTATTTCACACTATCGCTTATAGCGATGAAGGTATAATTGCTGTTTCTAATTTTGCTTGAGAAGTATGCAATGGGTTGGTGCTGTTTCTGAATAACAACCTTAGATCTATGCAACCAGAATTGGCAGGCTAAAGCTCAATTGAGCAATCCAACAATGGATATTTTATGAGATTAAAAAACAAGTTCGATGATGATTGGGAATGATATGAAAGTCCCTTTAATATGTGACGAGGAGATGTGATTATCAAGAGTTGTTTCGTTCCATTATTTACACAAGTTGGTTGATCCCTAAATCGCACTCCTTCATGAATATTTGTTATTACATGAGTATTGATTGCTTGTGCTTATTCACACCTTTCCCATGAATATTTGCTAATGTCTTAATCAATGTTTGACTAATTGATTATTATGGATTGTGTAACCCTTAATCGGATCCTCTTTATCCAGTGATAATGAGAGTAGGTTAGTCTCATGTTTTATATCCTTTGGTGAGCTTTATATGATGGGGGTCATTATAGATTTAAAGTTATTTGTTCCTCTAAACAGTTCTTCTTTGTAAGCAATCTGCATTATCCTTTTAAGATGGCAATACCCTTAGTCCCTTGTAGAGAACAATGGCATTTGTTTCGAATGATATTAGTGATAGTCTATTGTGAACTGTTAAACAATCTTGTGTGTTTCTTCTTAGTGAATTGGATGTCATAGAGTTGTTTCATTCTCCACACAGTTGCTGGCATATGAGTTGTGGTTGTTCTCTCTAGGTGGTCGGTAATACAAAGGTTTGTCATCAATGTATAGTTTCTGATCAATGGCCCATGTTGTAGTCAGCCATCCTTTAAGGGAAACACATCCATGACAAAACTCATCATTGTTCTGCATCCTAGAATACATGTCGCTGCATACAAATGCTTATTGACTGCATGCATGGATTTGTTCAGTGCACATTCTCTTATTACTTCGATATATAATCACTATCTCTTCTTCATTGTCATTGCATCATCTTGCTGTTCCTTTTAAACATGATTGTTGCACCTTTTTGATCACAATCGTTGCCTAAATATGTTTATATCTTTAATTAAAACTTATTTAATCGTCTATCATATCTGGTTTCTTTTGTGGTTTATTCCATGACCTAGTTTACGTCTTGAATGGGGACATTACAACATCACTATTTGTTTCCATGAATTCTCAATGCGAGCCAATAAAGTGTCTATATTTTTTACCTCCTTTGCTAGTAAGGTGCTGCACGCTTCTCATAACTTGGGCCTATGTACCCTAGTGGAGCCTCATCTACTTTTCTCAACATGTCTTGCCTATATGGGGATCAAACAACATCGAAGGACATACTATTTGCATAGATACATCTTTTAATAGCTTGATCTGTAATTTCTCTAGTGTTGTTCTGAAATTCCCTATCTAGTGACCCTCCTCATTCTTTTCACATTAATAGGCTCTTCTTCATTCCTATCCAAAAACAGGTGGCTCTCTACTACAACATCAAGGAAGACACTATTAGATGGAGAATTAGGGGGCCTTCTTGATCCCCTTCCTCTCTTCAAAGGATGCTCTATGCTATGAGCAACTCTTGCATTTGCTTCCTCTTGCTTTTTGATATATTCTGCTATTTGGTGAGGTGACAAACCTTTACCATCCTTTCTTGGACATGCTAATTCTTAATTTGGGAATGACATATAAATGCTCTCACTCAGTTGTATGAGTTAGTATACTTTTGATTACAGATTGTAAGAACCTGAGTTTGACTTTGTTTAAAATTTCTGTTTTCTTGTTATTGGCATTTTGTCAAACACTTGACATTGTGTTCACAACTTATAATTTCTGAATTTGCTTGTTTTGAAAGTGTTTATGTGAATGATAGAAACATATATGCACTTACAACTAGTCCTAATCTTCCATAAAACTTGAAAGCATTTCAACAAACATTTGCCATACAATCCAAGGTCTATGATATACCAATGAAAGATTTTACTATTGACTGTTTACAACAGAAAAACACAAAAATAACATTTGTTTCTGACCTTTTATCAGCAGAGAAAACATTTGACTATGAAGTCACCATGCACATTAGTTACAGCTTGAATACTTATTGAAATGCCTCTGGAGTCTATGGTGATAATGCTGCCATTCAAATCAGTCACTATAGCCTCTTGACCTGCTCCTTCAAATAGCTGAAACCACATGCCTCACCCTTAGGGACACAAGGCGACCACTATAGGGATCATCCAGCCTCATTCCTACCTCACCAAAAGCTACATCTTGCTGATATGATGGTCGGTGGTGAGAAAGAAATCTCTCACCCCAATGTCGTGCTTACAAACTCCAGTGGTATATGCTATACCTAGCCACATGTAACTCATATGCGTAGCAATAGATGGGTTTTCTTTAAACAAGCTCTTCCCAAAATGGTATCACAATTTCTATCCTTAATATTCACACATTACGGCGCTGGAATCCGACCTTTGCAATGAACTATCATCCAACTGGAGAAATAATAAATTTTCATTTGTCTATAAACCCCTGAAAATTTATTTAATCTTCCATTGTTAATCTCCCGTGTGATTGTACTTGCAAATAGGCTAGGGTAAATATCTCAGCACCAAAACCAATTCTATCCATAGATGCACTTGTGAATCCTATGCGAATCCACCAAGGTTGGCTGAAATGGGTTTTCGTCCAATCTACCAAGAAGCCCAAGGGTTTCTGTCCTAGGGTTTGTTGAACCAAAAACAAAAGCTCTCAAAGCTCTCCAAGAGATTAACAAAGCCAAGAATAATAATGAATTGCTTTTTGGCTCCCAATCCACTTTTTTTATATTAACTATAATGTATCAAAACAAATTGAAATTACATTATGGGGAGTCGCTGCTCCAGATTGTTCCAATCAAGATCACTTAACACAGTGTAACAAAAGTAGCAGTATTGTTTATACAACTGATAACATAGTATATCAAAAGAGTATGCTGATCAACTAGTCCCAAGCACCTATGATGTTATTACTGCATTCGGCTTTGTCACAGTTATATCTGCTGAGGGGTGGCACAATCAGATTTGGAGCAATCTCTTCAGATTCAAATTGGGTTGCTATTTTTTTGTTTCTTTGGTTCTTCATCAGGTTCAGGTTTAGTGATTTTTCTCTCCTCTATATATTTGTTCAGCAGCTCAAGCTCCTCTTTGTTCAAGTTATTTATTCCATGTGGGAAAAAGTGTGCTGATTTAATCTCTGTTTTGTACACTATCATTATGCCCTCGTTCAACAATATCATGAACCAGTCATTAGGTATCTCCTTTGCGGTAGAGACCCGAAACACGACAATAAGGTAGGTGAGTTCATTATAGAACTTAGTAAGATGCCTCCTTTTTCCCTGTAAGATCTCATCATTCCTATTCTTCGATAACAATCATAAAATCTCATTTGTAAGAATAAGCCAGAATTAAATTCAATTTAGAGTTAAATGCATCAACATAACCAGCTAAAATCTCATGCCAAGAAAAGCCAATTTTATTGTTCCAAGCAACAGGCCGCCCAAAAAATAAAGACCACATACTAATAGCATACATGCATTCAAAAAATAAGTGCTCAAAAGTTTTTTTCAAGACTCAAATTCACAAGTTTTTGTAGGAAGACCATACTTATGCAATACATGACCCATAACAAGCTTTTTTAAAATTAAACAACAAATGAAAATAGGTTTCTTTTGGTTATGTAGAATTCTGCCATATGTGAATAAGTCTATGGGACCATTGGGTATCGGGCCACTTTAGGTTGTAGGATTGGTTAAGCCAATTAAATACCTCTCTAGAGCCCATTATCATCATATATATTTTGTTGACAGATATATTCTGAAGTTCAGAGTCATCTTTCCATCTTATCTGATTGACAAGATCAGAATTTGTTAAGATTTTACCAGGTTACCAGTCTGTTGATGTGTTTTTATGCACTATGCAACACAGAATAAAATACCAAATGCACTGTATCCTCTCTTGATCAAAATCTCCTCGAATGCTAAATTATGTGATCAAATGGGATGACTCCAAGGTTTCGACTGTTAGGTTTGATGTGTAGATAGTTGTTGTGACGTATTCACACATCGCCCCATTGCAAATGGGGACCCCTGCTTTTTGCTTTCTAGGGTTTGTTTTCTAGGTCTTTTAGGGTTTTGTCTGTTAGCCTTTGCAGGATGAGTGCTGTCGAGGGGATCGTTGGATTGCAGGCTTTGCTTGAGCCAGGGTGAGTCCACAGGGTCCCAGAATTAGGGTTTCTTTGAGAGTCTTCCTTAGGGCCTGGTTTTGCTCTCGTTGCTAATTGTGTCTTGCTTTGTGAGTGGGTATCATTCTTGAAGGTCCGAGCTAGGTCGAGTTGGTGAGTGAAGTCTGAAATGTCATCTTGATCTTCAAATGCCCTGAAATTTGGCTAAGTCTGGAATGTCCTGATCCTGAAATTTGACTAAGTCTGGAAAACTGAAGAATCCTCCAAAAACTAGATTTTGCAATATAACTCCTGGAGGTCCGAAACCACTCTCAAACATCCTGAAAGTATATATGGAATATAACTTAAAGTATAAGTGACATTTCCTTTCACTTATACTTAAATGTTATATTCCATAAAATGATCTTGACGGAGAGTTCAAAAAGTCAAATTTCGCTCCTGACCCTTCCAAAGGGTCCAAAGCGAATTTCGCTCCTGAGCCTTCCAAAGGGTCCAGAGCGAAATTCTCCATAAGACATTCTACTTTGACCAAAACCTAGAACTAACGCATTCCTAGGCTTGAATGAAGGCAAAAGCACTTGTTTGAATGAAGAAATGCGAAAAAATGAAGTCAGGATCATGGCCTAAGGTGAATTTCGCTCCTGACCCTTCCAAAGGGTCCAGAGTGAAATTCATATTTCCTCTATTTGTCTCCTTAGCTTGACCAAGTTTGTAGACTTTTGAGGCATAATTGAGAAGGCTTGATGCAACTTTGCCTTGGAGAAGAGATTTTAGACCTTGGGATGATGAATTCTAGCCTGGGAGAAGAATTTCGCTTCTGACCCTTCCAAAGGGTCGAGAGCGAAAATCCTTATAACCCTCATTTTCCTTCCTTGTTTTGGATGGGCGTTGGTTTAGTAGGCATTGTGTGTGAGTCTTGATGTGTTCTTGCCTTGAGAAGTGTTTTGAAAAGGAAGAATCAAGCCCAAATCATGATTTTCGCTCCTGACCCTTCCAAAGGGTCCAAAGCGAAATTCTTGAAAGCACTCATTTCCCCTCTAGACAAAGTCAGGATCTTGGTGGAGATGCAGGAGAAAGGATCTATGCTTGCCTCTCAAAGAGGATTGGAGTTGGAAAAGTCAAGAATCAAGCTCAAAACATGATTTTCGCTCCTGACCCTTCCAAAGGGTCCAGAGCGAAAATCCTTATATCTCTTGTTTTTTTCCTTGTTTTGGCTAGGCGTTGGCATGATGAAGGAGGAATTAGTATGTTCTTGCCTTGAGAGGGAGTGGGATGATTTGGAAGATCAAGATTTTAGCCCAAAAGAGAATTTCGCTCCTGACCCTTCCAAAGGGTCCAGAGCGAAATTCCTTACAAACCTCATTTGCTACCTTGTTTGGGCTTGAAACCTTGTTCCTTAGGTGGAAAATGGTCTATGTTTGCCTCCAGAGAAGATTGAAGTTTGAAGAATGAGCAATCAAAGCCTAACTCAAGATTTTCGCTCTTGACCCTTCCAAAGGGTCCAAAGCGAAAATCTACCTAAGACTCATTTCCTCCCTTGTTCGACCAAATTTTGATGTCCAAGGCATGTTGAAAGGGAGAATGAACATGTTGTAGCCTTTGGGAATGTTTGAAAGAGTTGAGGAATGAGTGTTTTAGCCAAGGAGGGAAATTTCGCTCCTGACCCTTCCAAAGGGTCCAGAGCGAAATTCCTTACAAACCTATATTTTTAACCTTGCTTGAGCTTAAAACCTTGTTCCTAGGGCGAAGAGAGATGAGATTTTACCTTGCAAAGAAGATTGGGATTGAAAGAATGATGATTTTGGTCTAGAAAGGGAAATTCGCTCCTGACCCTTCCAAAGGGTCCAGGGCGAAATTGTGCAAAACCTATCTTTTTCCTTAGTTTCATGCCAAATCCAGTGTGGATCATGATTAAAGAAGACCTTGGGAATGACTCCAAATTGCCAATGATTATCAAGATTGAAGGAATTGAGCCAAATGATGAAAATCGCTCCTGACCCTTCCAAAGGGTCCAGGGCGAAAATTCTTCAACCACCTATTTTCCTTTGCAAAATCAAGTCAAACTTGAGTTAGATGTGAGAGGAGAAGTGTTTTCTAGCCTTTTGAGGTGAATTCAACTTGAAATGATGGAAGAATAAGCCTAAATTAAGAAATTCGCTCCTGACCCTTCCAGAGGGTCTAGAGTGAAATTCTAAAATCCACCTATTTCTCTCACATTTGTGCCAGGCGAGGCCTAGACAAAGATGATAGAAGCCCTTGAGATTGCCCTTGAATGGATTTTTGTCTCCAAAAATGATGATTTTGGGCTAGAGGAAGAATTTTGCTCCTGACCCTTCCAAAGGGTCCAGGGCGAAATTCATTATAGGTCCTGTCCCTGGCCATGATTTCTAGCGAAATTCTCTTTTCTAGTCATTTTGAGGTCAAACAAAATGTTGCAAGCATGGGAGAGGGATCCAAGGATGAGAGTCCAAGTAAGCATAGTGAAAAGAATGGAATTGAGTGAGGATAAACAAGCAAAGGGTGAAATTCGCTCCTGACCCTTGCAAAGGGTCCAGGGCGAAATTGTGCAAAACCTATATTTTCCCTCAAATTTATGCCAAGTTTAGTGTGGATCAAGATTGGAGGTGTCCTTAGGCATGTCCTTGAATTGCCAAGAGTCATCAAATATGAAGAAATGAGCTCAAAACATGAAATTCGCTCCTGACCCTTCCAAAGGGTCCAGAGCGAAAAACACTAAAACCATCCTTTTCTCCAAATTTTGTGCTAAGTCAGGCCTGGACTAGGGTGAGAAAAGCTATTTGGAATGCCTTGGAAAGATCTTTGACCTTCAAAAATGTGAATTTTGAGCTAAAGTTGGAATTTCGCTCCTGACCCTTCCAAAGGGTCCAGGGCGAAATTCTTATAGGGTCTGTTCCTGGAGAAAATCTTGGGCAAGTTTCATGTTAATATCTTTTTGTTGATGTTTTAAGTTGAAAATGCTATGTTGAAATGAATTTATCATGTGTCCTTAATCATCTTTTGGTTTGTTTTGGCAGATGAAAGAAGACCAGGCCAGGACAAGGACGACCTTCTCCAGCCCAGCATCAACAAGGACGACCTTCTCCAGCCCAGCCTCATCAAGGACGATCTTTTCCAGTCCAACATTTGAAGGAAAGACAAGGTGGCATCCCAGTCATCACTCCTCCAGTCGGGTTGGTCCACTTCAGCATGTCCAGATTCAATGTACCTGACTCATGGGAGGTGGCACAAACTTCGATGTACCTACCCCGGTTCTCCATTGGTCGAATATTCCAGAGGAGACATGTGTCCAAATAATGCAATTATTTCATTGGCCAGGATTGAGTTTGTTGTAACAAACCCTAATTAGGGTTTTCATTGTAAAATCTCGGCCATTGATCTCAAGTTGATTTGAGCCATCGAATTGTATTGAGGGCGCTATATAAGCCCTGGCTCCTCATTTGTAAAGTCTAATAGTTAGTCATTAATAGTTAGAAGGTGAATAATTAGTTCATAGAGGTTAGAATAGCTAATGATTAATAGCAAATAGAATAGCAGTTAGAGTAGAATAGGAGGACAAGGTAAGAAATTGTTGCCATTGATTGTAAATAAACTCCATTTTCATTGAAGTTATGGTGAAGTGTGTCGTTTCTTGCAATATGCATGGTTTCTTGTTGAATCTTCAATTCTAGATGGTAGATGATTAGATTGAATGAAAAAAATTGTTGAATGCACTTGTGTGGAATCCATCTAATCCAAACCACTAGCCTCTTGCTGATGGTAAGTGCGCCTTGCGTGGTCAACTGGAATAAAATGAGCTTAATCTTAAGTCGTTACACGTCTATTGTTCATGCATTATCTTGAATGGTGATTAGTGTTTGATGGTGTACAATTTGAACATATTGGAAGCACCCCTTAGAAGATCGCATTGAGCTGGTGTCGAATTGTTCAAGCCTGATGGTGAGACCCAGCCCAGTAGGACTCCACCTAGTCATTCATCCATCTTCTCGCATTCTAGGTAGTAGAGTAGACTTCCTGAACTCTGCATCTTTTGCCATTTGTTTGTCTTCCAGTTAGTAAATAGGACTTGTGATTCCAGCAAATCAGACGTTTAGTCATCAAGTGTAAGTCCCCTTGTGATTCCAGCAAAATCACATCATACCACAAAGAGCTTATCCACGAGTAGAGAACCTGTTGAACACTATTTTTTAAAAAAGAAAAAATATAATAAAAATGAAAAAATAATACTATATGTTTCCATAAGCATGAAGACTAATGGATATTTCGGCCAGTAAGCTGTGTCGAGCAGCTGCAGGAGAGGTTTCATCGAAAGAGCGTTTTCATCGACACAGGGCATATAAAGCGCTAGGCAAAGGTGTTTCGGCAAGAAGTTACCTTCGATGAACGCAAGAAACCGCTCATCGATACCCCATGTTTCATCGAAAAGGCAAAAGCAAAAGGCGAAAAGGCAAAAGGTGATTTCGAAGAAATATCGTTACCGAGGAAACTCAAGAGACATTCATCGAAATGCAAGTTTCATCGATGAACGTGGTGTCGAACAAAAGAAAAGCTGTTTCATCGATAAAAAGGATATCGATGAAAAAGGGGATATCGATGAACACTCATAAGCCTTCATCGAAGAAAGAAACTCATCGAAAGTATGGCATCGATGAAACTCGCGAGCAACTTGTCGAAAAGGGAGACTATCGATGAAAAAGTAATTTCGATGAGTCTTAAAAGCGGCTTCTCGACGTAAGTTTTTCACCGAAACAGTATTATCGAAGAAAATGAGCTTTCGATGGAAGATTCAAACACTCGGCCGAAGGCAAGGGTTTCATCGATAATTTGAAACGCGCGCACTTTGAGCGGACTGTACTTCCCGCGAAGGAATTAAAGGCCCAGTTGAAAAGTGTCACATCTGCAATTAAATTTAAAACACTTGAGTAGCCGTTACAGATGCAGAACATTAACTATACACAAGTTGCCCATTCAATTACAGTTAAGCTGAGTGAATTTTCGTAAGAATCAGATCGATGCTAAGAGATTGAAAGCTGTGAAGACCTTGCAGAGATTTGCAAACGATAACCAGAAGAGTTGAGCATTTTACCAAGTAAGTATTGTCTCTCTTATTTACTGTAACTATGGAACCTTCGTCTTCTTCTTCCAAAAGGAGTAGGAAAGGAAAAGAGTTAAACCCTGAAGAGAAGCCCATGAGACAGGATTATGGAAAAAAAGAACAACAGCCTGTAAGTCTTCGTGTACGAACTTCAATGGAATACAAATTTTGATCAATTGTTTCCCTGCATATGTGTTGTGGATTATTTCATTTTCTTTTGGCAATCGTCTGTGATATTATCTGATAAAGATAGGGTTATTCATATTCTTAAGATCAAATCTATGCTTTATGTTATAATGTGGTAACAAAAGTTTTGCTTGCGGATTGTAATTGTTCCCTGCAAAGCTTAATTGACTGGTCCCTTAAGGGTAGGGTTAAATTCACTCAATCAGCACATAATATAAGCATTCATTTGGTTTTGAAAGAAATAGTAACTGACAGGTTCATAAGGGATGAGTTAAAAAACTGTCTCACAGATTCGCAATATAAGTCCTGAAGAAAATCGTAATGACTCTGTAACCCATGCAATAAAGAAGGCACTGGCTTAAATCTCAAGTTATACTCATCGTTTATTTTCACAATTAGTTATTTTGACAGCTACAGGAGTAATTAAGAAACACAAAACGAAATAACAATCTTGAACTCGTCTGCAATATCTCCATTCAAGGAACTCATGCCATTTCAAGATCAGGGGATATCAGAATAGGATAACATATCTGCTATAAAAAGCACTGTTTATTGGAGACATTCAGTGAATAGGTATACCCGCCTAGGTCCTGCAGAGCCTAAAGAGAGAGAGTTAGTAACTAATAGGTTCACTCTATAAGTTGGCCAAGTCAATTGGAGGGTTTGATCATAGGAGTTGGCATTGCCTTAGAACCCATCCAATCTGTTGATTTGAGACCCAACAGATTGGCGACTCTGCTGGGGAAATTATAAGAACTCTGCTGTGGGAAAGAGCTCAGAAGAAATAAAAACAATTCATGTCCTCTAGACAAGAGGTGGCGACTCTGAAATAAGAATTTCAATGCACGGGACAAGATCGGTTGCGAAAGGACAATCTTTATCCCAATTGAATTTCCCTCAACGAAGGAACAAAAATAAAGAACCCATGAATAATTCCATGAGAGAAAGATATAACCAGTATAAACATGAAAGTAGTCAACACTCGCCCTTAAAGGAACAAGATAGAACAACAACTTCAAGCCCGATGAACGAAGATTTGGTTGCGGCATATAAAGCTCAAAAGGGGCGATGCCAAATTCCCCCTGGTTTTGAAAATCATGAAGCACAGTCCAGACAACATACACCACCTCCATCAGGATCAGGTATGGCAGATCCTGCAGATAGATTTACAGATTTAACCAGACAAATGATGGAGGCAGCTGCTGAAATGAGAGATTCAGGAAGGACTCAGGAATGTTTGGAACTATGTGCCAAGTTGGGCATAAATGTTGGTGAGGATGACTTTAATAAAGATGTAAACAACTACAAGAAAACATATGCTCAGGGAGTGGGTAGAACAAAGAGCAATGATTTCAAAGCTTATGAGAACCCTCTGTTTGGTAACAAAAGGGATGATCATGTGCAATCAAGTGCACCACCAGTCCAGCAAAACTCACATGCAGGCTTCATCCCTCACAATCAGTATCCACCTCCTGGTCAATTTTATAACCAACATCCACCCCCTAATCAGTTTCAGTATCAACACCAGAATCAATACCCTCCTCCTTATCAAAACCAAATGCCCTTGTATGGCAATATGAACCAAAACTTTGTGAATCCTCATGGAGGGCATGGACTAATAAATATGGAACAAATGAGGCAGTTTGATTTTTCAGGAATAATGGTGTATCCATATCCCATCCCAAATGAGATCAGGACAGCAATACCAAAGTTCACAGGAAGTAATGCAGTTTCAGGTGAGGCTCATTGCAAAGCATTTGATGCAGTAATTGAGGATTTTGGTTTGCCATATGAGGATGTCAAGATCAGGTTGTTTATGCAGTCATTAATAGAAGATGCGAGAGACTGGTTTAGAACGTTGCCTGATGCATCCATTAGAAATCTTGCAGAATTCAAAGAAATGTTCCTCGAACAATATGGAGACCATAATAGTCCTGAGTTTGCTTTACATGAAATCATCAGCATTAAGAAAGAGCAAAATGAATCAGTAATTGACTTTAACAAAAGATTCAATAGGGTTTTGAACAAAATCCCTAATAGGATGAAACCAGTACCTGAAGTGAGCATTCTGTACTATATCAATGCTTATGACAGCAAAACTAACTATGAGTTGAGAACCAGAAACCCGAGAGATCTCCGAGATGTTATGAAAGATGCCATTGTTATAGAGAACAATAGAAAGGCTGCTGGTAAGGTTGGAAAAAGAGAGGATACAAGATTGTACAATCCTAAAGCACCCAAGGCAAATAGGGATGAAGATAAGCTTGACAAAGTTTTAAATGCCCTGAAAGATTTATCTGTAAGAGTAAACAAAACAGAGAAACAGCAATACTACCGTCCTGAGAGACCTAGACTACATGACATGCCTTATAACACTACATGGAAGGATGGAAAACCGATAGAAAGGAACCACAGAGACAATCAACAAATTCCAGATCCTTTAAAAAGAGCAGTAAATTATACTCAAGACGATGACATGTGGTGCTATGCTTGCAATATGCCACACGCTTCCTCTTTGTGTGCAGTAGCAAAAGGGTTGCAAGAGGAGGAGGATAGCTATGAAAATCATGTGGATGATTCAACTATTAATATGATGACATTTAGTCAGGAAGGAAGGTCGGACTCTATAAATATTGATCAGTGCTCTGTTTTACCTGTGACCACCAGCAAAAATGAAAGTGTCAAACTCAGAGTCCCTACTGAAGAAGAGAAAAGAAAAATTACAGCTTATGCTGTTGCACAAGCAAAAAGGACTTATGATTTAAGAAACAGGATGGTGAATCCAGAACAAGGTAAACCTGCTAGTCTTTTCATGAAAGAAAACAATGAAGCACTTAAGCGAATGAATAAGGCAACTAAGACTAAGCAAGATGATAATCAGGGTCCTGATGTTCAAAAGAAAGAAACGGTAAAAACTCTTTCATCACAGCAATCTACCTCGTTTGATATCTCAGCTGCACTAACACAATTAAAAGTTTCTGTCCCACTAATGGAAATCATGAGGTTTCCTGAATATAGGGAAAAAACTTTGGAAATGATTTCAGGTGTCCAAGAAGGGAAGGTTAATGAACAGAAACGAGAAGTCCCAACAGGTGGCAGTAATGAACAAATGGCTCCAGTTATATACTTAGGGTCCACTATAACTAAAAATCCAACACAAGTGGACCCATTTTACCTCACTTTGGTGATAAACAACAAAAGGGTAAAAAATTGTATGATTGATTCAGGAGCAGCCATAAACGTCATGCCTGTTGGGGTGATGAAAGAATTAGGATTGGAAGTTGATACTACCTTTGGGAAATGCTATGCCATGGACAATAGATCAGTCCCAGTGGTTGGTATCATGAAGGATGTAGAGTTCAGATTAGCAGCCTGTCCAGAAGCATCATATAAGACAGATATCACGGTGGTAGATGTTCCACCAAACTATGGAATGTTGTTGTCTAGACAATGGTCGAATATGATTGGTGGATATGTGCAGCTGGATTTGTCTTATGCTACGATTCCAATAAATGGACAGGAAATAAAAATTGACAGGGAGCCTCGGTCCACATATATCATAGAAGACATGGAAGGAGCAGTGAACCAAGTATGTTTTTTACAAACTGATATGGACAACTTCCAGGTACAGTTGACAAAACCTAAATTTAAAGAGTGGATCCCCATTGAGTCATGTCTAACTGAAAATGATGGTCAGATATGGAAGATGTTCTTTGATGGGTCTTGTAGCAGAGAAGGGAGTGGGGCTGGAATCCTTTTTATTTCACCTACAGGAGAAACTTACAAATATTCTTTCAAGTTGTTATTTGAATGTACAAACAACATTGCTGAGTATGAAGCCCTACTCACTGGTCTTAACATAGCAGTCAAACATGGAATCAAGTTGATAAGTGTCTTTGGTGATTCAGAACTAATAGTTTCACAAGTAAAGCAGAGATATGCCTCGAAGCATTTAAGACTGAAACAATACAGGAATGCTGTATGGGATACCATGGAGCTCTTTGATGCTTTTCAGATAACCTGGATAGATAGATCAAAGAACATCATGGCAGATTTTCTAGCAAATATTGCACTAAAAGGTAATGATATAACGCTAACTGGGATATCTGAAGTGGAGATGAAAGTGAGACCATCTGTTCCTGACAACTTGTATAATTGGCAAGTGTTTCAAGATGATGCAGATCTGCTGAACTTCTTACAGTGTGCTTATCATTATCAGGCTCAAGCTATAAATTTTAATGACTTTGTGGAACAAACTGAAGGTAAGGAAACCTTATTTGGACATGAAATTATACAACTGAAGTCAAATAAATTACCAAGAGGCCTGGTAGCATTAGAGAGAACTTTTAATGCTCAAGATGTAATTGAGACCAAGGGGTCAGCTGTTAAAGAAAGTGATGTTGAACAAATCAATCTAGGAAATGAAGAAGCCCCCAAGAATGTTTTTATTGGGAAAAAATTGACTCCTACTATGAGGCAACAACTGGTAGTCTTGTTAAAAAGATATAGACATGTGTTTGCATGGTCTTATGAGGATCTCAAAGCTTACAGGGAAGATCTCTTTCAACATGAGATACCACTTAAGCCAGAAGCTAAACCATTTAGGCAAAAACAGAGACCAATTAATCCTACATTGCTACCAAAAATGAGAGAAGAAATTATAAAGATGAAAGATGCAGGAATAATAGAACCATGCAGATATTCCACTTGGGTTTCTAACTTGGTACCAGTCAGGAAGAAAAATGGGGATATTAGATTATGTGTAGATTTTAGGAATTTAAACATATCGTCTTTAAAAGATAACTATCCATTGCCAAACATGGATAATATGCTGCAGAAGGTAACAGGGTGTGAGTTGCTGTCCATGATGGATGGATTTTCGGGTTACAATCAGGTGAAAGTTAGAGAAACTGAAAAATATAAAACAGCCTTCACGACTCCATGGGGCACTTATGTCTATGCACGAATGCCATTTGGATTGACCAATGCTGGAGCTACTTTTCAAAGGGCAATGGATGTGGCTTTTGCAGAATTGATTGACATAATCATGGTAGTATACCAAGATGATCTGACTGCGTACTCGAAGAAAGCTGATGATCACTGTGAACACCTTGAGAAGATATTTAAAAGAGCCTTAGAATATGGAATTTCCTTGAACCCCAAGAAATGTCACTTTGGTGTTGAAGAGGGAAAACTACTTGGACACATAGTATCCAAGGAGGGGGTGAGAATTGACCCTGAAAGGGTAGCAGCTATTAATGAGGTTCCCATCCCCCGAACCATCAAAGCCATTCAGTCATTTTTGGGACAAATTAATTTTGTGAGAAGGTTCATTTTGAATTTCGCAGACATAGTGAAACCTATAGTAAGGATGTTGAAGAAAGAGGCAAAAATTGACTGGACTGAAGATGCAATTGATTCCTTTGTGGCTATTAAAAGAGCAATTTCTGAGGCACCAGTACTAATTTCCCCAGATTTTGGCAAACCATTTATGATATTTTCATTTGCCTCTTGTCATACTATAGCAGCAGTGTTGTTACAGAAAAATTCAGAGGGATATGAGCAGCCCATTGCATACTTTAGCAAGTCTTTAAGCCCTTCAGAAGTAAAATATGAGATAAATGAAAAACAGGCCTATGCTCTGGTCAAAGCAGTAAAACAATTCAGGCCATACCTAGTAGGGGCCGAAGTTATTGCTTATGTTCCCAACGCAGCAGTAAAAGATATCTTCAGACAAACTGAGGTCACGGGCAAAAGATGCAAATGGATCAATCAGATACAAGAATTTAACATTGAGCTTAAGATTTCACAGGTTATCAAAGGACAAGGATTGGCCAAACTCATGACAGGAACTGAAATTGAAGAGTCTGATGTGAATCAGGTTGGATGGGAAGAAGCTAATTTCAGTATTGAGAAAACATCATGGTACACTGATATCATGTATTACCTTAAGCACTTAAAGTGTCCAGATGCTATGACCGATAGTCAGAAGAGAGCTTTGAAGTTAAAATCAGCAAGGTATGTGATTGTAAATGGGGACTTATACTGGAAAAATAGAGATGGGATATTGCTATTGTGTCTGGATAACTACCAGGCAGGCAAGGTTCTTCATGAAATGCATGATGGGGTTTGTGGTGGCCATTTCTCAGCTAAGACTACAGCACATAAAATATTGAGAGCCGGATATTATTGGCCATGTGTCTTCAATGATTCCTATAGATATGTCAGAAAATGCGAAGCTTGTCAAAAATTCTCAAGCAAAACAAAGTATCAAGGATCACTCCCGTTGAGACCAATGTTGACTGAGGAACCATTCCAACAGTGGGGAATTGACTTTATAGGGGAGATATCAGAAAAATCCAGTGGAGGACACAGATGGATATTGGTTGCTACAGATTATTTTACCAAATGGGTGGAGGCAATACCTACCAAACAGGCCACTAGCAAGGTGGTGATAAATTTTTTAATGGAGAACATTATTACTAGGTTTGGTGTTCCTGCAAGAATCATCTCGGATAATGGCATGTCTTTTAGATCAGAGGAATTCAACAATTTCTGTGATGAATATGGCATTAAGATATCACATTCTTCTCCTTATCACCCCCAGGGGAATGGGCAAGCTGAATCAAGCAACAAGAACATCCTGAAGATCATTAAAAAGATGCTGGGGCAGAACAAAAAAGCATGGGACTCAAAATTGAATCTTGCATTATGGGCAGACAGGATAACTGTGAAAAGATCCATAGGAAAATCCCCATTTGAATTGGTTTATGGCAAAAGGGCCAGACTACCTTTGGATAATCTTCTACCTGTACATAGATTTATGATTCAAGAGGAAATAGATGTTGAAGATCCATCACAAGAAAGAATAATGCAGCTAGTAGAGCTTGATGAAGTCAGGGCAGAAGCTCAAAGGCAAAATATCAGGATTCAAAATCAAATGAAGAGGTTGTATGACAAGAGGACATCTCACAGGAAATTTTGTGTAGGAGACTGGGTTTTAATGTGGAATGCCAGGAGTCAAGACAAAGGCAAGCATGGTAAATTTGAAGCCTTATGGATCGGCCCATATGTGATCATAGACAAAGGGGGGGAGGATTCTTATTTGCTCCAAAACGCGACAGGGGAGGTCCAAGAATTGCCAGTACATGGGCAGTTCTTAAAGAACTTCTTCTCCTGAAGCACTCCGCATCACCTGTACAGTAGGGTAGGATCCGTTTCCATTGTAAATACCATCATATCTGCGAAACCAGAGATTCTGGATTCTTGAAGGCATAGTTCAGAATGCCTTCATCCTCAGTCAGAGCCGCTGTTGAACACTATTTTTTAAAAAAGAAAAAATATAATAAAAATGAAAAAATAATACTATATGTTTCCATAAGCATGAAGACTAATGGATATTTCGGCCAGTAAGCTGTGTCGAGCAGCTGCAGGAGAGGTTTCATCGAAAGAGCGTTTTCATCGACACAGGGCATATAAAGCGCTAGGCAAAGGTGTTTCGGCAAGAAGTTACCTTCGATGAACGCAAGAAACCGCTCATCGATACCCCATGTTTCATCGAAAAGGCAAAAGCAAAAGGCGAAAAGGCAAAAGGTGATTTCGAAGAAATATCGTTACCGAGGAAACTCAAGAGACATTCATCGAAATGCAAGTTTCATCGATGAACGTGGTGTCGAACAAAAGAAAAGCTGTTTCATCGATAAAAAGGATATCGATGAAAAAGGGGATATCGATGAACACTCATAAGCCTTCATCGAAGAAAGAAACTCATCGAAAGTATGGCATCGATGAAACTCGCGAGCAACTTGTCGAAAAGGGAGACTATCGATGAAAAAGTAATTTCGATGAGTCTTAAAAGCGGCTTCTCGACGTAAGTTTTTCACCGAAACAGTATTATCGAAGAAAATGAGCTTTCGATGGAAGATTCAAACACTCGGCCGAAGGCAAGGGTTTCATCGATAATTTGAAACGCGCGCACTTTGAGCGGACTGTACTTCCCGCGAAGGAATTAAAGGCCCAGTTGAAAAGTGTCACATCTGCAATTAAATTTAAAACACTTGAGTAGCCGTTACAGATGCAGAACATTAACTATACACAAGTTGCCCATTCAATTACAGTTAAGCTGAGTGAATTTTCGTAAGAATCAGATCGATGCTAAGAGATTGAAAGCTGTGAAGACCTTGCAGAGATTTGCAAACGATAACCAGAAGAGTTGAGCATTTTACCAAGTAAGTATTGTCTCTCTTATTTACTGTAACTATGGAACCTTCGTCTTCTTCTTCCAAAAGGAGTAGGAAAGGAAAAGAGTTAAACCCTGAAGAGAAGCCCATGAGACAAGATTATGGAAAAAAAGAACAACAGCCTGTAAGTCTTCGTGTACGAACTTCAATGGAATACAAATTTTGATCAATTGTTTCCCTGCATATGTGTTGTGGATTATTTCATTTTCTTTTGGCAATCGTCTGTGATATTATCTGATAAAGATAGGGTTATTCATATTCTTAAGATCAAATCTATGCTTTATGTTATAATGTGGTAACAAAAGTTTTGCTTGCGGATTGTAATTGTTCCCTGCAAAGCTTAATTGACTGGTCCCTTAAGGGTAGGGTTAAATTCACTCAATCAGCACATAATATAAGCATTCATTTGGTTTTGAAAGAAATAGTAACTGACAGGTTCATAAGGGATGAGTTAAAAAACTGTCTCACAGATTCGCAATATAAGTCCTGAAGAAAATCGTAATGACTCTGTAACCCATGCAATAAAGAAGGCACTGGCTTAAATCTCAAGTTATACTCATCGTTTATTTTCACAATTAGTTATTTTGACAGCTACAGGAGTAATTAAGAAACACAAAACGAAATAACAATCTTGAACTCGTCTGCAATATCTCCATTCAAGGAACTCATGCCATTTCAAGATCAGGGGATATCAGAATAGGATAACATATCTGCTATAAAAAGCACTGTTTATTGGAGACATTCAGTGAATAGGTATACCCGCCTAGGTCCTGCAGAGCCTAAAGAGAGAGAGTTAGTAACTAATAGGTTCACTCTATAAGTTGGCCAAGTCAATTGGAGGGTTTGATCATAGGAGTTGGCATTGCCTTAGAACCCATCCAATCTGTTGATTTGAGACCCAACAGAACCTACATACAAGAACCTTGGAGTTGCCTCGACTGATCCTTCAGCGAGATCTTCAGTAGTCGGGAAACTTTGCTCAAGAGAGGATAAGGTACCTTTAGGTATTTTATTCTGTGTTCGCATGTGCATGAAATACACATCAACAATAGCTCAATGGTTGATTTGATTTGCTGGAATCACAAGGGGGACTTACGTTTTACTTGAACTCTTGCTTGAATGCTGATGGAACGTGAAATTCACTTGACTTAAAAAAATGAGCAAAAGGATAAAGGGTTGAGAAAGCTAATATAATCCTAAGAATGTAGGAACTAATTGTTGATTAGGTGTGACCAAACCAAGCTTTGTTTCGTCATTAGGAACAACTACACAAAATTGGTGCAATCTCCTAAGGATAAATGAATGATTTTTATATTACCAATGCACATCAACCACACGAACAATGAGCACGACGTAATAGAAGTTAAGTTTTCACACAAGTTCAGCTGACTACACACTGCAATTTGCAATCAACAAATTACAAATAATTTGAACATTAGGTACACCATTCATCAACAATGATATCTTCCATTCATCTAACCAACATTAAAGAAAATGAGAAGTAGAGACCGTACAACATGTTGAATTAACATATAGAATTCACTATAACTTCAATGAAAACAACATGTCTCTTGCAACAAGATCTTGGCAACAATCTTTGCCTTCTCCTCCTATTCTAACTTCTACTTTAACTTCTAATTCCTAATTGTTGTCTATTCTTCCACTATTACTAACTACTCTCTATTATTCTACTATTAACCTTTACAAATGAGAGATTTGAGCCTTTTATAGATAGCTCTTTACAATGAATGGCTCAGATTGATTCACACTCGATGGCCAAGATTACAAGGTGGAAACCCTAATTAGGGCTTGTTACAACAAACTCCTTTTCGGCCAATGAAAAAATTACATTTAGTTTAACATGTGTCACACATTGAATGTGAACCAATAGAAAATGAGGTTAGGTATCTCGAACTTTGTGCCTCCATGGGTGGGTCAGGTGCATTGCATCTGGACATGTTGACATGGATCCTTTTGATTGGTCGGTGATGACAAGAATGCCACCTCAGTTTGCTTGTACTTGGTAGATCAACACAAAGTGTTTGAGCAATATCTCTTGATGCTCAACATTATCCAACTTTCTCAATGCGATTATGATGGGAAGCATCTTCATGGTCAAGTTAATCCTCTATCCTTGCTTGCCTATCTTGCCTTGATTGATTTGTCTTCGTGCTAGTTAACTTCTTGATGATGTTTGATCATGAATCCCCTTCACTTTGAAGTCCTTCACCTGAAGTACTAGTAATGATTCTTGGATTTGCGAAGGAAATTCAAGATTATAAACGTTTTCCTCTTCATAAGCAGGTCTTGATTCTGTCCTCCCTAGCTCCTTTATGATGTTGAGAGCTTCGTTCTTTGCCTTGAGCGATCCAATATGCTATACCTTGAGGTGTTGATCATTTGCAAATGTATTGCTGAGTTGTCTCACTAAATTCTTTGCTTATTATCTCATGCTGTTGAGCCTTTATATTTAATTCCTTCTTGTCATGATGTTGTCATTGCAAAGCCTTTCCATGATATGAAGTCACTCTCCTCTTTGAATCTTCTTCATGTTGCTGATATAGCATTCCTTGTATTATAATGTCTTAATTTCTTCATTGCCTTTCCTTGGCTCATGTGGTGAAATCCCTCCTTGAAGTGTTGTTCTGATCCTCCTACAATTAGACCTGCCCCTTTCATTTCTTCCTTACCTGCAAAGCAAACAAGAGGGCATCAAACACATATAACACATACTAATTTTACCTATCTTTCATCTCTATGTGGTCTGATTTTGATTTGCAGATTGGGTTATGTGATGTTTCAGGTCTGATTAAGGTCTGATCCTGATCTGATTCCTTATCCTTGCCGGGTGCAAATGAGTTCAGAGTTTGCACAAAGGATGGCGGAATGTTCTTGTTCATTGGCACAGCTTGGAGGAGGGCGCAGATTGGGTAGCTGATTGCACAACCTTGGAGCAGCTTTTAGCCCTTTGTTGGCACAACTTGGCAGCTTTTCATCATGCATTTGCACAACTCTCCATGCTTGGGCAGCATTTTGACCTTCATTTGCACAAAACCTTTGGGTGGCTTTTTTTTCATGATTGAATTGTACAAATTGTGGCGGGATTTTGAGGTTGGTTTGCACAAACCAGCGGCTTTACCTTGTCATTTGGACAACTCTTGGTTTGGTAGGGCAAATTTTTACCATTCATTTGCACAAATGGATTTTGCTAAGGTGGCATTTCATGGTTTGTTTGCACAGCTTGGCGCAAATGACATGTTTGTATGCAGAACTTAAGGAGCAGCTTTTTGGTATGCAATTGCACAACTCCATCTTGGTGTGGTGGCTTTTACCTTGTCATTTTCACAAGTGGATTTGCTAAGGCGGCATTTTGGGTTTCAATTGCACAACCTTGGTTGGCGGCATTTCATGATTCATTTGCACAACCTTTAGTTGGCAGCATTTTATCATTCATTTGCACAAGGTTGCAGCATTTTAGCCTTCAATTGCACAAATCTTTCTTGCTTCGGCGGCTTTCCAAGGGTCATTTGCACAACTTATCATGCTAGGGTGGCTTTTAGACCTCTATCTGTACAAAATTCTTTTCTGCTAAGGTGGTCTTTAGGGGTTCAATTGCACGACCTTGGGCGGCCTTTTGAGGTTGATTTGCACATGTAGTTGAATTTCACCTTGCCTTAGACAAATCGTTCATTGAGATGATCAACTTGATGTTTCCTTCCCTCAAACCATCTCTAGCAAGTTTGATTTGCACAAATTGCTCATGGTGAGCAAGTGCTCAAAGGTGGCATGTCTTAGGCAAAAATTTAACTTAGTTAAATTTTCATATCCACCCAAGTTCATCAATTTTGATCACCTACTAGCTTTATCCTTTGATCATCTTATGGTTTTTGTTTGTCTAGTAAGGATGCAATTCTACCTTTCAATTGCACAAACTTGGCTTGGTGAGCAAGTGAAGACCTAGACCATGACTTGAGCAAGAATCTTACTTAGTCAATTTTTTGATTTTGCATTCTCATTCATCAATATCACTTCCTTACTTGCCTTTGTGTATCATGGTGTTACCCTCCTCTTCTAGAAATTTGACCATTGGAAACCCTAGGAACTCAACTCTTTTCATGTTTTGCAAATGAGATCTTGATGACTTGATCACCTAAAACAACTTAATCATACAAGTCTCATTCTGATAGAACCAACCTCCTCACAAGCAAAGGTTAATGACTGAAAGACCGACATCTAACCAAGACAACTAACCTAAACAACTAAGCTAACAAGCAAAAAGTGGGGGTCCCCATTTGCAATGGGGCGATGTGTGAAAACATCACAACATAGTCCTCTAATCCATAAATAGGATCACGGATCAGGTTTTTTAATGTGCAATAGGTATATCATACCTGGTCCTCAACTATTCTCAAGAACTCAGACTGCCATTAGCCATAAGATCTTGAATCCTTGTAACCCCCAAGGAGCACCATTTTTGGGTAGAGCATCCTTGAGATAGTGCTAATGGTTTCCCATTAGGGGCAACGTTCCACCATATACAAACTTGCAAAGAGCACAATAAGGAGGAGATTTACTCAGTGCTTCCCCATTAACAATAAACTGTTTGACCTTAGTCCAAGCCTTCCAAAGAGAGGTAAAGACAATAGAGCCAAAGACTCTAACCTCAAACTGGCTATCGCTTATATAATTTTCCATTGACATAATATAGTCACTTTACTAAAATAACCAAGGTTCAACTTTAATTAATTAAATCCAAAAAATCTCCAGAAGCTCAAGACTAATTAAAATTTAATTGATTAATTATTTTTATGACCTTTTGAGATAATTAAAATTAGTCGACTTTTAATTTATTATTATTTATTGACATCGTAATTTTAATCATTTAATTATTCTCTAGGGTTAAATAAAAGGGGAGATTACATAGATATTGCATTTCCAAACAAATGTCCCACCACCTTGAATTTGTTGCATCACTTGTCCATGCCTCCACAAAGACAAACTTGGATCGGCTTTGAAGGTGGGTTGGGTAATGGACGTAGTGTAGGCTGCGATTGTACCAATGTACTCTTTGCAATAAGAAATTAAAAAACAAAATTGAGCAAAAAATTTCAAAACTTTCAATGTATATATTTAATTAATTCACCTTACTCATACCATGCCAAACTTAAATTAATAAATTATAAAATTAATAGTCTAATACATTAAATTACAACATTTTAAAAGTTATTAATTTAATAGCATCCTTGCCTTGTCAATTTTTTTTTCTAATAAATGAACGTGGCAAAGGGTATTGCTCTTGTTACAATGCTTGTATCATAGTTCGTGAATTTTCAGAATACATACTATGCATACTAACCACAAAAACATCAATAGTCCAAACATCAACTATAAGTCGTCACCACTTTCGCCAAAAAGGGCCCAAAAATGATAGGAAGGCCAAGCTCTTACGTAATCATCCCTAACGTAGATGCATCTCCACCTTCTGCACTAGCCTTCTCCCCATCCAATGACATTGTTAACCCAACATCACCCTTCAAACCGGCCTTTACTTGAGCTCTACAATAGTCTTCATTAAAGGTCGTACCAAAGATGAGAAAGGGCACTAAAGGATTGTTGTAGTGTTGGTAAATCCTTGGCTAGCATTTGCCATGAGTCTTGAAACCCCCTCCTTTGAATGCCATTTCCAGATAGCTAAGTGTCTCCCCTCTCCACTTTGGCTTCACACATTTCTCTAATATTTTCTCCGCCATATCCTGCTCCTCAAATGCCATGACCCATGTCATAAAAACCAAGACCACATCAGCATTGGTCCTATATTTGCAATCTAGAATTAAATACTCATCACCTAGAAGCATTTTTATGGCTTCTAGCACCATAGGAGATTGATGGTGAAAAATATTATGCATGTGCCCGTTCGAAATTGGCCCATAGAATGCCATCATCCTCGTCTTCACGTTCACATTGAAAGCCTCCATACCACTCACAAAGCTACTCAAACCTTGCACACAACATGAGAATAATTGCAATAAACACATCCTCGCCTAAATATAAAGACATTTTAATGTTGGCATGCATGCACTACCAACAAACTCTCCTCCGCTAGTCCTAAGCATTCTTATCAAATCCAAAAGTGCATATTACTTTGCCCATCATTAATGCCCACTTTGTTTTGCAACAGTTAATGAGTCTAGTTCATGCCAAATATCATTTACGGTCAGCCACTTCATTTTCTTCTCTATAGATATGTGAAATGTGAAACTGACACTCTAATAAATCCAGAATCGAGATTAAGAATTTGTTAAGTTTCCAGTTTGGAGTTTTTCATAATTTGATGGTATTGACTATTATTTGTGATTCTCCTTCCAAGTGAATTCTATTGCAACTCAATTCTCTACATGCCTTAAGAGCAATCCAAGCGGCTTGGAATTGAGCTTCATTATGAGTGTTGCATTTCAACTTCTCCGACTTTACTCTCAAAATATTGCCTAACCAATCTCTCACAACACAACTAGCACCCGAAAGTCCCCGATTACCTTGGGAAACCCCATAAAAAATTTGCTTCTACCCAACCTTCCTCTGAAGGCATCCACCTTGTCTCCCTTCTTTTGTTGACAGTTGGATTAACCAAGCAATCTCCATTAACTTTACCTTTCTCAAAGAACTTTTGGCCTAGGTCCATGGTTGCTTGCATGTTAAATATAATTTCTTTCTCCTTAGCTCATTTTGGAGGATATCATCCATTTTTTATGGAATTTTTTTGGATTTATTTGCTTCTTTATGAAAATACGTCTTATCCTTTTTGTGTTGGGTTGGAATTTGCTTCTTGGGGCAGAAAGCTCTATACTTCTCTCCTTCATATCTTTCTAAAGAGTTGATGGGTCAAAAGCTTTAACCCACCCTCTAAGTGGCTCAATTAGCCCTTCATTGAAAAGGACTGCAAGTCTTCTTTTTGAAATGTTTGGCAACATCACTGGGTTTGTTTGGAAGTCAGCTATGTAGGCATCCGTTGTCCCATACTGTCTCGACTATGCAGGCTCTCTAAACTACAGTTTAGGGTTCTTATCAAACCTCTCAACGAGCTTATTTGTGAATCCTTCGTAGGTGGTAATAAGGTTATGTCCTTTAGTCACCAAGCTATGATATTGCCATTTGTGGGATGCTCCATTGAAATGCAATGTTGCAAATTTGATTGCCTCTTCTTTCGGCATTGGTCTTAAGGACACAAAATTGTCCAACTTTTGGACCCAAGCTTGAGCAATACACTTATCACATCCATCAAAATATACAAGAGTCACCTTCCCTAGTGCTTGTTGGTAGTCTTTTTGGATAACATGACCTCTATCCTCTATTCTTTTACCACCTCTCTTCTTCTTTTGATTTATAAATCGACCCAAAGACAAAATGTCCCAAATTTCCAAAGGAAATGTCACATATTTTGCTTAAGATGCCCTTAGTTCATCCACCATCGGAATTTGGGCTTCTTGGGCAACTTGAACCTCTTTCGTACATGTGAATGTAGGTTGGAATGGTCTTGAAACCAAAGTATCCGGATGCCCCTCTACCCCTCCTTGGGCGCACGTATCCCCATATCCATATTGGATGTGGATATGATACAACATAGATACACATTGGATACCGTACCCACATGTACCCAAAAATCCTTGATTTTCCAATCGTATCGGATATTGTGTGATTTTTTTTTTTTTAAATTTGACGTAAATCTTCCTAAACTTAATTAAAAGAAACTTCAATCATTTGTTTTTTTGAGATAAACAAAACCTACACCATATGAGGAAGACAAGTAAAATGTTTTCTATTTTAGTGACCCATTTTTTTGTGTTATCATCCAAGGCAACTCTACTATTTTTTGCATATTATAAATCGTCAAATCAACTTATAATTATGTATGTAGCAATGGTATGTCTATATTGCTTTTAAAGTAATGAAAATCTCCTTTAATAAGTTAGAAAATTGTGTCAAATATGTGTATGTGTTTTTTTATGAATGTCGTATCCAACCGTATCCATATTGGGGGTCTTAAAAAATGGCTATATCCGTATCAGATACCGTATCCATATTTGTATCCGTATTCGTGTCCATGCAACTTTGCTTGAAACAGATCCAATTGCAACCCCACTCGTGTGACCATTATTGTTTTGTTAATCGTTGGTGTTTGAACAACTCTCCCAATTTTGAACTAGAGTTGTCTAAAGTCCATTTTGACTCATCATAGCAAGTAACTATGAGATCATGTTGAGCATGACATCAAACTTTCTTTCTGCTTTTGTATTCGGATTGTTTGGAGGGACCATACCCTTGTTTTTCTTTGACATGTTTCCTTATGAAACTTCAATACCCTTTGTTGGATTTTGATGGGCTGCTAGGACACTTGAAAAAGTGTCTTCAATTGGGATTTGTGGTAATTGATAAAGTTGTCTTCTTTGCTCTCTATTATAATAACTTAGTTCGCTATCACTCGTAAAGAACAAGTTGTAACTTCTTGACAAGATTAGAAGCACAAGTTGGTAAGATCTCTAGCTCTAAGACTACTGTAGTAACAACCCTAGATTTTTTTTTGAAATCACATCAATTGAAAGTGAGATTATAGTGCAATATTTTTTTCACTTTCTAGTCACTTAATTCTTGTGATAGGCAAGGTGAGAGCATACGGTGAAAGGATTTACGTATCATATTAAATTGCAGCTACTAAAAGTAAAGTACTAAGTGACAAGCCAGATGATACCACTTATTTAGAGGAGTGAATACAAAATACTGAAAATGAAAACAAGCTTCTTCAACTTTATTAGCAAGAAACAAGGGGCACGTACACTTATTTAGTGGGAAAACTCATTACAAAAAAACCTAAGTTACTGGGTCTGTGCGTTTAGGCGCGGAATCAGAGTTGGGTCCAATACCGATTTTGGTATGAGCTAGGTTCGTTTGGGGGTTTGTACAAGGTCCGGCTTGGGCGCCATGTCTGGCAAGTGCGCTGTTTGTTGATTATGACTATCCGTGTGGATGATGACTATGCTAAATTTTGACAAAATTCACAACGCCCTTCAAAAGATGGATAGGGATTTGTCGACTCGTATTCCAAATGTGGAGGGACAACTTATATTTAGATTTTGATTTTTTCAAGTTTTGGTTTTTTAGTTTGTAGTTTTTAAATAAAATTTAATAGCTTAACATTTTATTTTTTAAACATTTATGATTTTGTTTTTATTTAATATATGAAAATTATATTTTTAATTATACTATATTTATTATTTATATATAAATAATATTTTAATTAAAATTTTAAACATATTTAGTTGTAATTTTTTTGAATTTACTATAATATATTGATGTTTAATATAATATTTTTAATTTTTATGGATTTATAACTTATTTTGAACACATATTTTATATATGTGTGTGTGTGCATGTGCGGATGTATGCATAACCGTACCCAAGGGAAAAAAATGTGGTACTGTTGTGACCATTTCACACATCGCCCCATTAAAATGGGGACCCCCTCTTTTTGCTTTTGTTTTGCCTGTTCTTCTCTCTGCTCTTAGGGTTTTGATTAAGTGAGTGAGTTGTCTAGACTAGGGTTAAGCCTTAGGGGTTTCTATTGGATATTTTCAAGCCGAGTCTAGTCAAGTTTTTGAAGGTTATTGAGCATCCTCCCGAGGGTTGCAAATTTTGAAATAGGATGAGCCTGACAGGAAGGTCAGGTATGTCTCAGGATAGGTCCAGTCAGGGGTTTTGAGGGCAAATTCAAATTTTGTCTAAGTATTAGCATTTTAATGATGGAATTGTGCATTTTTTTTGTCTGGGTAATTTTTGGCCAAATTTTTGATGGCTTGATAACTGATTCCTGGCCTTAGAAATGACCTAATTATGCCTTGTGAAGTGACTGAAGACCTAAATTTTGGATATTTTGGCTTATAGAGGTAAAATCGCTCCTGTCCCTCTCCCAGGGACCAAGGCGAAATTGATATTTTGCGCATCTTGGTTACTGACTTGTTTTAATGTTTTTGTGCAGGGTCGCCAGGGGATATGATCGGACGTGAATTAAAGATTTTGAAGATTTTGAAGACTCAGAAATGACAAGTTTTAAGGTTTAGGGTGAATTCGCTCCTGTCCTTCACTGAAGGACCAAGGCGAAATGGCTTGTTTTGATCATTTTTGGTCTTGGTTGATCGAACTGAAGCATCAAGGATGCAAGGAAAGATGAAGCGAGCATAATGGAGTATCCAGACTTAGTCGTTAGCAATGAAAGGTTGAACTTTTGGCCTAGAAAGATAAAGGCGCTCCTGTCCCTCACTGAAGGACCGGAGCTTGAATTCCAAATTTGCATTATCCTTGCAAGATTTAAGTGATTTCGCGATTTGAGGAGGACAAGGGAAGTATGTTTTGCTCGTTGAATATAACTTGAATAGGCCACAATGGAGAAAATCGACCCAAGTTGCAATAGGCGCTCCTGTCCCTCTCCAAGGGACCAGAGCGATTTTTCAAAGGAAGCTCCTGTCCCTCTCCAAGGGACCAGAGCGATTTTCTCACAAGGCAAATTTTGGGCAAAGGTAAAGCAAGTTTCAAGTTTGACATGAATGAAGGAAGGCATAATCGATCCATTGAAGATAATTTTGAAAGTTTGCAAAACATAAGTGAGCTCATGATGGCCAAGGCGCTCCTGTCCCTCACCCAGGGACCAGGGCGAAAAACACATTATCATGTCTTCCCCTCTAAATTTAGACGAATCCAGGCCAAGGCACAAGATGACGATGATATTTAAAGTGCTACAAGGAAGGACGAAGTTGCAAAGACCACAAGACTTGATGAAAATGGCTAAGGCGCTCCTGTCCCTCACCAAGGGACCAGAGCGAAATCTTCAAGTATGCCTAATTTTAGAATGCCACTTTCGTTTCAAAGACTCAAGATGGAAGGCGGAGTGATATTCTACGTTTAGAAAGTGATTTAAAGATGACACGATCAAGGGTTTGTACCAAGAACTAAAAGGCGCTCTTGTCCTTCACTCAAGGACCAAGGCGATTTTCATAAAAACAACCATTCCCTTCCAAAACCACGTCAAGGCAAGGATATGCAAAGTCAAAAATGTCTTTCGAAGGACGATGAACAAGGAATTGACTCCAAGAATCGACAATCTTGGGCTCAAATGTAAAAATCGCTCCTGTCCTTCACTGGAGGACCAAGGCGAAAATCTTAAGAGGAACTCATTTTGTCTTAAGAAAGCAAGATGAACATGCATAGAATGAACAAAGAAGATCATTGATTGCCCTGCAACATGAATTGGCGATTGGAAAAGACAAGGACCAAGGACAAAAGGTAAGATCGCTCCTGTCCCTCACCAAGGGACTAGGGCGAAAATGTTTTAAGGTGCACTCCTTCCAAAGATGGAATAAATCAAACTCAAGATTCCAAACGAAAATGCCATTTTGGACGTCCAAGATAAGACTTTGAACGTAAAAAGCAAGAAATACAAGGCCAAAATACTAAGGCGCTCCTGTCCCTCTCCTAGGGACCAGAGCGAGGTTCTTAACAAAGTGATATTCTTCCCATGCTTAGGCGCCAATATTTTTTCAAATTGCATTAAAATGCCAAATTCGCTAAAAAAACTTAAAATATTTTAATTAAGTTGGCATTTAATAAGAGCGCATGGGCATTTAATAATTAATTTAGGCCTTTAAAAAATCGAAATTTTAATTGTGAAGGCATTTAAAATTATTTATTATTAAATTAAATTTAAAAATGGAGCGCTTGGGAATATTATTTTAATATTTTTTTTGCAAAGTCGGCCTCTTATTTAATTTTTATTTATTTTGGCCTATTTTCCAAGTCGGCCTATGGGCAATTGCAATAGTGAGCGCCTATATAAGAGAGGTATTTTGAAGCATTTTAATCCATCATTCAATCATTTATTCAAATGCGATTTGGAGAAGCAATAGAGGTGCGAAATCTGGTCCAAGGAAGAGTGCGAAATCTGGTCTAAGAAGGAGTGCGAACTTTGTTGGAGGTTGGAGGTTGAGCGAGTTTTCCTCAAGGCGTTGAAGACCAAAAGGTGGTGAAGTTGACAAAGGAGGTGCATTTTGCTAGAGGACTTCGATCTTCATTTTGCCTAGCGAATTTCTTAATTTTGCATCATTTTTTAGAGTTAGTTCTCAAGAAGAGGTATGGCGAGATCTCCCTTGTTCAAATTTTGAAATTTTGAATTTCCAATTGCATAGTTATATTTAGGAAATGATAATTCAAAGATTTATCATGAAGTTTCCTAAATTTAAAACTTAAATCCAGTCTATATTTCTACGTTGCAAAGTATATTGCTCATTATGAAATGTTGTGTAGGTGTCAAGATGGCGACCCCGAAGACATGAGCATCCACTAGTCGTCCAGCTCTCATGAAGGAAGATCAAAGGAATGAAGAATTGGAGACCAAGATCGTGTCAAAATGGAGCAACATTGGAGATACCAACTTGGGAAACTTCAATGTGAAGAAGTTTCGAGAGGTCCCTTACATTGGAAAGCCATCACCTGTCGCAAGGAGAGTAATTGAAAGTGGCATTATCAAGGCGGCCGACTTCCCTCCAGCAGTCCAATGTCCTGAGCTGATGATCGAGTGTGCCCGCCATTATGACCCGCAATCAAGATCAATCGTGTCCAAGGAAGGAAACACTTTGGCTTACCTTTCAGAGGAGGCTATCAGTGAAGCTCTCCATCTGCCAGAACATAAAGATATGATTTACAAAAGCTTGGAAGGAGCTAGATCCATGTACGAAGATGATCCAGACACCTGCTTAAGCATCATCAATAAGAATTGGTTACTCAAAAGTCGTCCTCGCCTGAGCAAGATTCCAAACACACCACATAGGATCGACTTCCAGGAAGAATACAGAGATTTGATAACCTTACTCAATCGAGTTACAAGGGCTCCTCAAGCCTTCTATTTTGAAAAGTGGATGTTCTACTTCATCCAAGTGATAGTTCAAGGAAAAGGAACAATTCATTGGGCTAGAATTATTAGCCATTGCTTGGACGTGCAGTTGAGAAGACTGAAGGCTACCAAGTCCTTCCACATGAGTTCATACATCATATATGCCTTGATCAGGAGTTTTGAATATGCAGGACTACCTCACAGAGGAGTGATCGGAAGAGGACCGGGGGAAGTCAGAGTTTGTGAATGTTATGTTCATTTGCATCATCCACCTGGAAGTAACTACAAGTTAGTTAATGATACCTTCACGATGAACATCACCAGGACATTGCAATGTGGGATTCACAATCGGATATCTCAAGATGCACAGGAGCTTGTAAAGAGGTATAGTGCTTGGTTTATCCAATTCCAGAAGTTTACATATATTAGAGTTCATGGGTGTCCTTCACCTCCATATATATTGCCAAGATATCCGACAAACAGAATAGTGTTACTGGAGGTGACTAGGCAGTTGGCGGCTTATGCAAAGGCATTTAGACATAGGCATGGAAATGGAATTCCGGTGCCTATCATACTAGGGAATTCAGTTGAGGTATGTCCTAATGCTCTAGCCATGGATGATGCAGAGAAGGAATTGGCCTTATATTCATTTTCATTCTTTGCCTTGAGAGAGAATTTTGATCCTTATGGATATGTAGAAGAAACAGTTGGTAGAAAGTACAAGCACGAATTTCAGATAGAGGACTTTTTGATGAATCTCTCAAGTGATTTAGAGGTGAAAAGAAAGATACATTCCAGATTACCTTTAGATCTCATCAGGAAATGCAAAATTTACAGAGTGGCTGATCAAGCCCAGGACAGTGGCAGACATCTCCAATCATCTTATGACCGAGAGGACAAAACAGTGAAGATAGATTGGAATGAACCTGAGATTACAGACTTGAGAACTTTGATGGCTCCGATTTTGTCTTGTACTCGCAGATGGGTGGATATACAACATCAAAAGTTGAGAGAACAGAACACATCGATGACTTTTACTTTGGAGGAAAGGCCAGGGGAAGGAGGAGCAAGCACAAGCGAAGGCAATCCTCATCCTAGGAGCACAAATGAAGACAATCCTCACCCTAGATGCATAACTGAAGGCAATCCTCATCCTAGAAGCGCGAAGAGGAAAGAAAGACCCGAGAAAAGGGAACCCTCCAAGAAGAAGCAAGAGGCCCATCGAGGTCACTCATCTAGCACATCTTCCCAACATGAAAAAAGGACAAGTCAAGGACAAGAGAAGAGGGTACTTGAAGTTGAGGAATCTATGGAATCAATGGTTCAGAATGATAAGCATGAAGAAAGGCAAGCACCTCAACGTTCATCAAGTCAATCTCCCCAAGTCAATGAGCTACATGAAGACAAGAATGATGATGAAGTGACATCTCCTCTCCGAGAAGAGGGATCCGTGCCTAAAGAAATACAAGTTAGAGAGACAAGGTCTGCCATTCCAGACTGGTTAAAGGAGAGGCTAACGAGGGTGATTGTGATCGAAGATGAAGATAATGTAATTGATTTAGAGAGCCTTGTTGGAAATTCTCAGGAAGTGACAGAGAGAAGGAAGGCTACCAAGATGTCCAAGATGATCAGAGATGAGACAGGATCGAGGAAGTTGCAGATAGCCACACCAGCAGTGGACAAATATGAAGGTGAAATCCTTGCAGAAGAGTATGATGTAGAAACATTTGAGCTAGGTCCACTCACAGCCGAGCAGACACTAGATGAGGCCACTGATTCATTCGAGGCACATAAAGACAAGCTTAGAGAAGAAATGGAAAAGAATAGAAAGCTTGAGCGAGAGGTCGGTGCTTGGAGAGGCTACTTTAGCCATCTCAATCAGCCTTTGGGACGTCAGGATCCAGTAGTATCTCCTGTGCAAGCACTTCCCCTTGAATCAGTTGGTGAGGCAGAAAGAGTTAAGAGCTTGGTTCAGCTTATGAGCTCTTGGATTGACAAATCCCATACCGTTGCCATTGAGTTCGCAACAAGAATGATGCAGACCACCCATCGAGCTATCCAGGTCCTTGAGATCATTCACAACCTAATGATAACAGTAGCCGCCTTTACCCACACTAGAGATGTTATCATTCCTGTTCTGCAAGTAATCAGGCAAACACCAAGGAAGATCTTAGCACAAGAAAAGATAATGGATGGAGGAGCTCATAATTTACTTCAGTGGTCAACTCTACTTCAGATGAAGGAAGTTCTTTTCGAAGACATTAGTACCAAATGCAATCAAGTTGAGGAGGTCATTCATCCAATTCAGGACAAGGTGTTTGAGGTGTTATGTTCTATTCTTGGCAGGAGGATTGAAGATGAGACAGATGTGAATCTTCAAGAGCTGGAGGAGAAGGTCAAGGTCATCTTTTGCAAAGATGAGAATGTTATCACCGATGAGCAAAGAGATCAAATGTTCGCCACTATGCTCCTGATTGAGAAAATCAAAGAACTCGAGCCTGGATGGGACGTAGCTCTTCTCAAGGCTTTCGATCAAGTCATCCACTTGGAGGAACGAATGAGGAATCTTCCAGAGATTCCTATTGCTGAGATTGAAGGAATTGTGTCCAGATTCACTGCATATGCTAAGAAGGAGCATTGGAAAGGGAACAAGGTTCTAGAAGAGAGGTTGTTATAGATGATGTGGCACCTTAATTATCATTGGTCTATGTTTGCTAGATTTTTGTGCCAATTAAATATTTGGCTATGCATTTAATATTGTTCAATAAAAGGGGAACTTTTTGTAATAAACCCTAATTAGGGTTTAGGTGTCAAAATCTCAGCCGTTGATCTTCTTTTGATTTGGGCCGTTCATTGTAATTGAGGATGCTATATATACCCTCATTCATTTTCATTTTGTAATTAGAAATAAGAGAGAGATAGAGAATAGCAGTTAGAGGATTAGAGCTTTCGAGAAGAATGTTATTTTGTAGCAAGATTGAGCATTGAAGAAAGAATTTCAAGCAATTGTTGTCTATGTTGACTTTGAGATCAATAAAATATTGAAGTTATGGTGTTTTATTGCAATTCTCGTGGTTATCTTCATGGTTGTTTACTTTCTTGAATCATTCTCAGTCGAAGTAGTGTTTAAATTTGAAGGACTAAGTGTTGAGCTTGATCTTTGGTGAGATTCATATTCCAAACCACTAGCTTCTTACTGATTGTAAGGACGCCTTGTGTGGTCAACTGGAGATATTTGGATTACTTAAACCTTCAGTCATCATTGAACTATTGATATGTACCTTCATGGTAGTGTCTATGATTCTTGGTGATTTGAAAATCAATAATCACCTTAGAAGATCGCATCAATCTCAGTAGAGTTGTAATTCCTTGGCAATACTGAAATTGGTCGGATCTTACCAAGTCTAGCCTACATTGAGTCATTCTTAGGATTAGATTAGGATTCATCTCTTGCAAACCCTACCTTTTGATCTTTTTGAGAACTTGTTAGTTTTAGGAAACTCTGTTCTTGAACGGAAACGTAAGGCCCCTTGATGAAACAGCATTCACAACGACCACTGGTGCTTATCCACATGTAGAGACCCTACATTACAGAACCTTGGAGTCACCCTGATTGATCCTTCTTCGCGACATCTTCAGCAATCAGAGGCTTTATTCAAGAGAGGATAAGGTATCTTTAGGTATTTTATTCTGTGTTAGGCAGTGTACAAAATACACGTCAACAGGTACCCATATCCGTATCGGTACCCTTGTTGGAATTGGTAACTTAGAAAACAACCACTTATTCAATGGGGTAAGTACATTAGCAATAAGCGAGATTAAACCTATATGTGATACTACCATCCTATGTTTACAAAATAAAATGCATAGAAATATTAGCTCTTTGAAAGTATGACCATCTGAAGTATTACAAGGTTAGTTCTTATGCATAATAAACACTAAATAGCTGTGATATAAGTGCTAGTACAAAAGCAATCTGTTGAAACACCCCACAATAGTGCCAAATAACATCAACCCACCAGCTCAACTATGATATATTGGTAAGGTACCTAATAAGGATGGAGTAGAATGTCGGTAAAGGTCTGGAAATTCTCTGACAACATGCCACGACAGTCTGGGCAGCAAGGAAAACTCCTGGAAACCTTAACCAACTACAAGCCAACAATTAACATTAGCTGATATTCCTTCACCAAACGGCTCTAAACTTAATCAAAACAAACAAAAAGAGGAGGATATCAATCTGGAAATTAAAATCAAACATGGTGCAGGTCTGGTAGGTGTTGGTACAGGAGGTACAACCCTCAATGATGTCATCAAAATTCACTCCACATCCATTTCTCAACCTCACAAAGACTTGAAAGCTTCAAACATGATCATGGCACCACTAAATAAGTATTTTTTAAACACTTCAAACCCAATGCTTCACCTTGGGAAGCTCGCACACCAGCTAGCAAAAGTACAACCTATACCTGAGTTGTATGGCTAGTAGTTACAAGTCTTCCAACACTCTTTAGGGTGTATGACTAGCAAAAAACAACAATTGCGAATAATTGATAAATAGCATTAAAATCACCCTTTATGCTTGCAATAAGATGGTACGGCTAGGCATGAGGGTTTAGCAATGATATGGCCAACCATATCCTCCAAATTTGCCCCAAAATAACAAACTTTTGGAAATATTTTGCAAATCATCACTAAAATGTTACAACTCAAAATACATCAAAAAGCTCCATCACTAAAATGTTAGAACTCAAAATACATTAAAAATCTCCATCTCTACTAACCAAAATCATGAACTTCAATCTATCGCACAATGGTGATCTTTGTTTGAAACCACATTGGCTAGCTAGGGTTTTTTTTTGTCTCTGATGCCAACAACTCCAAGAGGGTTTTTGTCCTCAAGAAGCTTTGGAAGAACTTGGGTTCGCTCAACCAGCAAAAAGAAATAACATTATCCAGTCTAACCTCACAAATGAGACTACCTCCTCCTTTTTTAGCTTTTTGGAGGGAAATAACTAATTTTTAATTATAATAGTTTCTTTTTTTCCTCACAAATATGTTTTTGAAAAATATTAGAACTTTTTCATGTGGAAAGGACCTTTTTCCCTAGGAAAGGAAAGGAAAAGAACTTTTATAGTCCACGATGCCAACAATCTGTATATGGGCCACATATGGGTTTGAGCAATATGGGACTACCTCGTACTCCTTGTGGGAGGCACCTAACTATGCTACAAACAAGGCATACATACCTTACCCCTTGTGGGATTTGAACCTGTGACCTCTCCTTCAAGAGTGCAAGTTCTCCATCCACTTTTGAAGCTCATTTATCACCTTTTTAAAGAATTATTAGACTTAAGTTTTCACTTTTTAACATTAGATAATTTAAGTGAATAATTAAATAATATTAGCAAGTTGTTGAAAGCATTGAAACAACATAGAAATCAAACTCTAATCACACCAACATGACATTGAAGACTTGGGACAAAGATCAAAGGCACCATGGTGATTTACTTAAAATAAATTGCTTGTCAAAGAAGTTTGGAGAGCTCACAAAAAGTCAAAAATCAATTCTGAAAGTGTCATGAGGATCCACATCACCCACTGAGCTCATTGCCATGAATAACAACCCTGTGGTACTGAACTTGTGCTCTCAAAGAATTTTGGAGTTCCCCTTTACTTACCAGTTAACCTACAGTAAATTTGAAAATTAGGTTAATTGTCCTACTGATTATGCTCGAGAAGGGGACATTACAATCAGTTGCTGTATGATAGATGGATAGCATCAAACATAACCAAAGAATTATTATTTTTCCACCTTTAAGTATATCCCAAGAATTTCGAATACTCATTAAAATTGGTATTAGCACACTAATATCCATTACATTGGCTATTACTCATACATGAAATACAAAATTTTACAATGTACTTTTTGTCATGTCAGCATTAATTAGTCATAAAGTAAGCATTTGTTCTGCATACTTCTGATCTCTTTTGTTGCAAATTATATGGCTATGTATCGATATATTATATTCTTGAGGAAAATTTAGTGAACTTGAAACCAGCATATCTAAGTTCCATATGTTTCTCCTTGTGAGTGTAGCCTTTCATGTAATATTTTCTTGTGGCAACATGTCAATTACCTTGAAGAAAATATGATTTTCTACAAGCATTTTGATTACTTATCTTTTTAGACTTTATAGGGTGAAGTTCAAAATAGATATTATATGTTTAAGCATACAATTAATCGGCTACTTGCATCATATTTTCTTAGATGCAAAGCCAGGTGAGAAAATATTGGATATGTGCGCTGCTCCTGGTGGAAAAACAACTGCAATTGCAATGCTTATGGAGGATAAAGGAGAACTTATTGCAATTGATCGTTCACACAATAAGGTCAGTAGTTAAGTTTTTTAGTTCGAAATGGTATTTTTTTAGTGGATCTATGGTTGCTTTTATCTGCATGAAGATGGTTCATGCGTCTTTTTAACTTGTATAGTGTATTTAGCAGTGATCAAATTGGGATACTGAAATAGTTATTCTTGTGTTGATACACATTTATCTCCTCCTTTTATGAGATTGTTCATGTGCATGGTTAATTTTTGTTGGAGGGAGCACTTAGGCATGAGAAAATTGCCCCTCTACATCAATTTATGGTAGAGAGCTTGGTGTATGAATATTGGATAACATCTTAGTTCAGCTTTTTCAGCATTCTTTGATTCAGTTTTCAAAATATTTTACCTAATGGGACATGGGAACTGTACATATTAATTAGTTTTTCTCCTTGTAATATGATCTATTTCCCTGTAATCTTATGAACTAAAATCAAGGTAGGGATCCGATTTTTATTTTCATAGGGAACAGGGGCTTTGGACTATAGACTCCCTTATGAAGCATCTAACTTGTCATTATGATCCTCAGTTTAGAAACTTAGATGAAGCATTTGATTAGTTTTGGACTTGGCAGACATTTTGAAAACACTTTGAAACTTCTAGTCATGATGGCATGCCAAATGTTCAAACTTGAATGTTTTGTGCTTGCAACTTTATGCATGAAAGATGACTTCCTTACTCTATTGAACTTGTCTTAGGCTGCCAAGATGAAGCAAAAAAAAAAAAAGGTGGAGGGCTACAATGAATGTGCATTGGAGGAACTTCTTGTAACATTCATCACTAAAAGGTGTGTTGCGAAGTTCACAAAAAAGTGCATGAGGAACTTTTCATGACATTTGACATGTCACTAAAAAGTGTGCTAGATGACCTTTTCATGACATTCATCACTAAAAAATGTGCCTAGAGGAACTTTTCATGATATTCATCACTAAAAAAGTCATTGGAGGAACTTTTCATGACATTTGTCACTAAACTTGTGCTTAAAGGAACTTTTCATGACATTCATCACTAAAAAGTGCACCAAAGGAACTTTTCATGACATTTTTCACTAAAAAGTGCATTAGGAGGAATTTTTCATGACATGTCATTAAAATGTGTGTCAATAACAACACATTTTTCACTAAAAAGTGCATTAGGAGGATTTTTTTATGACATGTCATTAAAATGTGTGTCAATACCAACACAACCTTTTATGAAGATTTAGCAGAATATTGTTCTAGTGAAGTCACCCAAAAAGTGTGCATACCTTTCAATACTTTTTAAACAGAAAATTCTTAAAGTTTGCCTAATTTGTTTTTTTGAAACCCCTTCATGGCTGGGCAGAGGTTTGACAAAGTAATGCCAATTTAAAAGAGTGCTCAGACATTACATTAGTGGTGATTTTCCCTTGATACTAATCGCTAATATTTCTTCCATTTTTTATGTTTGCATCAGACACATACTATTGGGTTCAAGCCACCAAAATTGGCACTGCAATTTTGGTCTTAATTTCTTCTTCTGATTTTATGATTGAAAAAATGTCAGACATCTGCCTGCTTCCTTTTCGTACATGCTGATCTGTTATTTCTCCCCCAATCTATCCTGGAACATCATCATTGTTTAGTTTTTATTGAGCTTGTAGTCATCATTTAACCCTGTAAACTAATAGGGCAAGACTTTGAAATATGAACATTTGAATGGATGGAAAGATGGGGTTTTAACTTGAAACATGACACAATTAGAAATATCTGTAGGTTTACAACAGAATGATCACTCAATATATTATTTATTCAGAATAATAAAAGATAAGCCATCATTTTTTTCAAGTTATGTCTAAATGAATGCAATCTATAAAATGACATTGTGTTATTACTTAAATGTTGTTAGGGTCTGCTTCCATCTAGTCTATAGTTAGTTGAAAATTAAATAGCAGTGTAGTTACCAATTCAATCTGTTGCCCTAATTTTCGAGCACTCAAATTTTAAACTTTTGCATTGAAGCTAATGTCCAGCTTGATCTTAATGTATACATGTCCCATTTTGAGCACCCGAGTCTTCAAGTTCCATTTTGAGCACCCCGCTATGAGGCCTAGAGGACTTTAACAAAATAAACAACAAAAAAAAAGCGAATAATTTTTTTTTTTTATTAAATGAATTAAACCATACATTTGCAAGGAGTAACATGATGAAACAAGATAAAGATAAGATGAACATATAATATCTAACAAGAGTCCTCAAGGCCTCACAACGATGTTACTCAAAACATCATAACCATACATACAAGAACAAATGAAACTTCTAGAATTATGATCCTTTACAAGGATCATGATACATAATACATTGCCATAAGGATATACATGAGATTATCGAATACATACAAGGTACCCATAAGGATATAATCTCCATGAGTACAACAATGGAGTGAATACATAAATCTGGTACATAAGGAAGATATTCAATCTCTCCACGAGCCATCATGATCAGGATGCAAGACGAACCAAAACCCAATGGGTGCGAATAGCACTCCACCCAACCATGTGGTACCATCAGGTCCACCCCCGTGCTAGGAGGTATCAACCAGACCCAAGAGATGGAAGGAAGAAAGAGGATACACAATGACTCAGACGAGGCTCACAAGACATAATCACAAGAGACTCACAAGACTTAATTACAAGAGACTCACAAGACTTAATCACAAGAGACTCATAAGAAAACAACCAATTCCAGAGGCCTGCAGCAATCCACGGAAAGTTAGATAACAAAGAGACCACTAGGTATGCAATAGGGAGGAGTGTCATCACTAGGTTGTCATGAGTTACCCTGGTGAGTCTTCACTAGGTCCCGACCCCCATCTTGGGTTACCTTGGTGACCTCTCCTACCCCCGGCCCCCATACAAACACTAATGGACCACACCAACCTTTCCAAGGGACAAGATTGGTGGACGCCATTCCAGGTCTTCTCTACTTACCTCAGTCCTAAACAAGCACCCAAGCGTAAGAGAGGCAACAAATAATCTTTATTAATGTGAACTAGCTACCCTCCCTAGTTCATTATTTTCAAATTTTCACTTGATTACAAAACTCTCATTGAGTTACCCTGACGACCACTTTGGGTCTCGGCCTCCAATGAAAGCCAGTCCGCCTTGACTTGCACCTAGGAATCCAAAATACATCACAAGGTCTATGACACTCAAAACACCAAGAGTCTAGACCCCTTTACCATAGCAAGGTTGACTGACTTGCTAGAACAGGATCACACACATGGAGGTTCAATGCAACAAAGAATGAATGACTAGCATAGAAGTCATGTAGGACACCAATCTCTTTACATTAATGACGATGAGAAACCATACACAATTAGGAACTCAAACATTGTCCTAGCCTTTGGAACCTAAAAGCATTTAATAACATAATTGGGCATCACAATAATAGACAAAAATCAAAGTAATTACAGGGTCTTAGAATGCCAAACATACAAGAATCCAATCTTAACATATCACCAAAAGGTCCAAAATAACGGTGGTGGTGGAGATCCCACCACCATGGGTAAGCCCACGATGGGTGGGCTCCCCACCACCATGGGTAAGTCCACGACGGGTGGGGTTTCCCACCATCGTGGGTGCCACGGTGGGTGGGGAAACGACCCACCACTGTGGGTGCCTACGACACCCCAAAACAAATAGAAACAGGGCATCGAAATATATAAACTTAATACGCAGAATTAATATTTACGTTTATACACACACACATACACACACACACACACACACACACAAACATCTAAATTACCAGACAAAGATTCACAAAAGTTTCTTTAGGTAAGTGTAATATAAGCTTTTCGGGTTCATGATTTCAAATGCACAAATTCACTATTAAATTTGATCTAACCCCCAAATTTTCTAAAATCAAACAATTTCTTTTTAAATTTCCTCATCACAGTAAATCAAACAGGCTGATTTTCAACAGATTGAAAGGAAATTTTACATGCAAAAGGAAAGGAATCTGAAAATCCTACCTCTTTTCACAATCTGGAAATCACACATAAGCATAAGCAAAAATCCTCAAGAAGTTCCACGACTGTGAATATCGATGAGCCAAACATCCAATCCAGAAGGTTCAACAATATAATTTCAACCCCTTTCACTAATTCCTTAGCAAAATCTAAAACAAAACTCCATTGTTTTTCCAATCTCCTCTTTCCAAACCAGATTTCCTAAAGAAAAATCATTTCAAAAACCCATTTTCAGAGAATTCGTGCACACAGTAACCTTCACGGGAAGCAAACCCATTTCTTTCCCTAAAATAACTCCCCCCAAAAAGCATGCAAGATTCCCACATTAAATTCATTAATTGATTTATTTTTTATTTTTTTGTAACTCCCACACATGCAAATTTTTAAATTTGAAAACAATTAAATATAAATTACTTTTTTAAAAATTAATTTACCTTGAGCACAATAAATACCAAATTAAATGTCTTGTTTCCCACTTTAATTAATCATTTACAGCAAGGATAAAATAAATTTAATCATTTTACCAATAACATTAATTTTAATTTAATCTTGCACAATTTTAATTTTATTAATTAATTAATCAATAATATTTAAATACCATTAATATATAATATTAATCTCTTTCACAAAAATACTACATAATTATTATACTATACACAAAACTAATGAATTGCGACATGCCAAAACACGATAGACCAATAGAGCCAACGACTGACAAGATCAGGCAACCAAGAAACAAGGATACCTAATCGGGGACTTGTTCTCGTAGGAACGACGGTACAACAAGGGTTTGGCTGATAACTCCAATTTCCACTTTACCCTTGGGTTATAGAGCACGCTCAGAGCTGACGGTTCAGGTGGAGTCGATGCTCGGTACCTACAACTGCATAAGCAAACTGTCAAACATATACATATAATCCATAAAATAACATACCGTGAAAAGGGAATGGGAGCGACGTAGCTTGTCCATAAAGAGCAGTGCGACGCTTTTCCCTTTCACCCAAGCACATCAAGGATAAAACACAGTGTATATCAGAGCAATTAAACTTTGATAAATATAATGACTAAATCCTAACGTCACATATATGGTCCATCTCAATAATCATCTGACTAACAAAGCATAGATAACATCAAATAAACACCCAATGATCATCATCGCATAAATCATCCTTCCAATGATCCATAAAGTATAAATCATAAATAGTCACTTAAACTACAACAAAGGTTATCCAGAGTCAAACTAGGTTAAATCGAGTCTGACCAAGGGAGGGGGCATTACATCGATCATGAAGCGCTTTTTGAGTGTGCTTTAAGCTGATTTCTGTATTGGTCAAGATGCAAAAATAATTAAATTTTGAAAATTATGAAGTGTTGAGAGAAAACGTCTTATAAGAATGTACTTAGCACCATTTTGAGCAATGTGACAAATTTTCACAAAAACCTAGTTCACCATTTGTGAGATTTTAATACTTTAATTTTTGTTGGCTTCCATTCGGAAAACATTCAAATCTCGCACTCAGGACCTTGTTATGAAGAAATCTCTTTGGGTTATGTTCACTTTGCCCCCTTTAATGTCTGGTTTAAATTTTAGAGAAAACATCCTTTTCAATCAAAAGATATGTGTATTTTTCTAAACCTGACCACTAGTTTTCAAATGGGAAATATTAAATTATTTGTCAAAATAATTTTACTTATTTCCCATTTTAATGACTTGGGAGGAAAAATATCTAAAGACACCTTAATTATAGCATTTCCTCCCTATTGTTGCTCACTTGCTCAAAATGATTAACCTCGTAAAATCAATTTCAAAGGTTAATCCCTCATCCCGTTTTTCTCAAAGAAGTCACAATCCTTAACCTATTAACCTTTAAAGAGCATTTGAAAATTTTAATCTCTCCATCCCATTCCACACAAAAATTCAAAAATGATTAACCTCTTAATCAATTCCAAAGGTTAATATCCCAACTTGGTTTTGCTCAATTGCCCAAATTGTTTAACTTCTTAACCAATTAATCCCCTCTGCTCTATTGCTCAGTTTGCCATAACCTATTATACTCCTTGTTTGCAGATTTATTTATAAGTCACTTTTTAGAAGCTTTCAAGCAAATGCAATTGGCAGGTGTAAAGCCAAAGTCTGAAACCATTCTTGCATCTCCTTTGCCACTGCCAAATGTGAGCCTTGGGAAAAGATAGAGACATCCATCAAAGCATGATAGGAAGTGATTTTTGTCTGATATTGCAGTTGGAAATGCTCTGATGCATATGTTCAAAAGTGGAAGAAGAGATAAGGCGTGGCAATTGTTTAATGGAATACCTTAAAGAAATATGGTCCATGGCAGGCATGCACGCGAAATGTGGAACCATATACAAAAGCATCTGAATTGTTCAACAGAACGCTTCAAAGAGATGTTGGCCCAAAGAATGAAATGTGATGGTTGCAGGTCTGTGCGAAAATGGGAGCTTTAACAGTGTTGACATGCATCGAAACACAGTATATTGTTGAAGTTAACTTCTAATGCTACAAAACAATCATAGTATATTGTTGATGTCAATAGTAATAGATTATAAACTTGCAAGTTGGTTCCTGTAGGTTACAGCTCAAACATGTCATTATAATATTTAGGATGTATGATAACATTAAAGGACTTTTAAAAGCATGGAGAGAAATATTTTATATTAATGTGAACAAACGACTAAAGTGGGTCAATGTAAATTGGAAGTACAAAACTAAAGCAAATAAACAAAGCATGTGAGGCCGAATTGAAAGTGGTTGAAGCCACCAGACCTTGAGATATAAAGTACAAATATCCATATGAGCAATGATTCCTTGAAGGGGGCATGAAGCTGGGGAAGATCAGAACTTGTAACCAAGAATTGAAAACAATGTTATCATTTGTCTGCAGTCTAATAATGTCAATGATATAATGTCTGAGGGTAAGGGGGGTCTGCTTGATAATCCTAGAAGGAAGCTAGATACTTCTAGAACTTCTACCGACATATGAGGCTATGAAAAGTCCAGTGGTAGAGACAAAACTGATAGAGATGAAGCAAGTCTACAAGAATTGCTATATGGATGAGTAGCGTCTGTTGTTAACATTAGTATCAACATTTGAATCCCATGAATATATACAATCATTCTGATACATATGTTTCCAAGTTTCTGTTAATTTTTCAAATAAAGTTTTATACGTTAGGTTCATTGGTTTACCTCCTAGTTGTCTGCTTATGATTAAGCATTTTACAAATTTAAGGTTAAGATTTTTATTTGTCTTGATCATAAGTGAAATATTTTCTTGTACTCTTAATTTTAATAAAGAAAGAATAACTAACAATCCAAAGCACATTTATTTCTGTTAAATGGGATGAGTTATACACAATATTTTATTCATTCAATTATAACAATGCCAAAGTTTTTAATTTTTCTGGCAAGGAAAACTTATGTTGATAAAGCATGGGGATATTGGCATTATATTTGAGGTTGATATAAAGCAGGAAAGTATTCTGCACAGTGATGAATAAGAAGAAATGGGTGATTGGCTAATTTTATTTTTGTGTCATGCAATTGCAGGTGGTAAATATTCAAAATCTAGCAGAAGAGATGGGTTTAACATGTGTGCATGCATATAAACTCGATGCCTTAAAATCTGTCAAAACAGTTGATTCATCTGATGCAGTAAGCTCCTTATCTTCATCGTTGGCATGCAAGCAAACTGAAGACACTATTTTGGAAGAGCAGTCCACCTGTACTACTGGTGCAGAAGATGATAACTTATCAAATCATTTGCAAGTTGTTTCAAAGAATTTGGAAGACAGAACAAATGGTAAGCAATTAATTTTGTAAAGGTAAATTGGCTTTTAAAATAACACGATTGAAAATAAAGTTGAATAGTGAAGTAGATCAAATAGTTTTTAAATGCACAATAGGTGAAGCAAGGGCAATTGAAATAATATTGTACCATACATGGAGGTACATTTACTAAAGAATCCTTCTAGAAAGTAGCTTTTTTTGGATTGGTAGATAAAGCCAGGTATCATATTTCAAAACTTTTAACTATATGACACTTTCTAGAATATCCGTTTCTATGGTTATATGTGATCTTATATGATCAAAAACACTGCTCACAACTGTGACCTGCTTGACGCTGTAAACTTTTGGTTTGTGGGAACTTTGAGAGAGGCGATAGCTTCAATACAAAGCTGAAAATTCTAAATTATCAGTTTTGAATAGAAAATCCTCATGACCCTTGGGTTCAATCCATTTTCTCAAGCAGCGATGAAGAGCATAGGCTACTTTGCCTCTTGGTTTTCTCTTCTACACTGTGGATGTTTTTGATGAGGCATCTTTTTTTTCCTTTCTGCCTAGCTGTGTTTTGGTACTTATGGACTAGAGGAGTTTAGGAAGATTTACTGAATTTGGCCTGTGTTTCTTAATCAATTTTATGCATCTAAGCATAATCTATGAGTGATAGAGAAATTAGATACTACAACAGAGATCAAAGAAGACAACAATATCAGTTTTTTAATACCTCACAAACTCCAAACATTAACCCACTTTCAAACACTCGGAGATTACAAGGGGGTTTGATTGACAATAGTGATAGTACTGCAGAGTCTACGCAAGGGATGAGCTGGTTTAGTTTGTCCTAATACCAGAGCGGAGAGAAAATTCGATGCCATGCTAGATATAATGTCTCAAATGCTAGCAAAACTGAATCAAATCATACCACAGGGGAATCAAACTAATTCACAAGGTGCACCATTGCAGAGGGGTGAATCTAGTGTTACAAACCAGCCAAACACTAATTGACACACGGCTACAGCAGTGTCAAAGTCTGTACTTAGGCCTCTTTAGCCTTATTTCATACGGAGAGAGGAGGTACAGGTTGCTTTGGAGATTCAATGTCCTTTGGTAGATGAGGTGAGGGCTGGTTATGCTGAGTATGACACACTTTTGGATGAGATTAAGAATCACTTATCTGTAAAAGATTATCTGAATCAGAGTAAAAAAGAAGAGGTGGTAGAGTTGAACATTGAGGACCAACACAATTCAGAGGGATTTTTAATAGGCATTGGGCAAGGTAACTTTGGCTCATTTTGATGGGAGTGACAAATGCACAGCTAGAGCATGCGTTCAAAAGCTAGGCAACTATTTGGCACTTTGGCGCATGTCAAAGGATGATGCAATCAAATTTGTCACTTTGCATTTGAACAAGATAGCTCATAAGTGGTGGCACCATGGCTTGGCTACATTGGGTCACAACGTTGTTACCACACACGATGAGTTTACAAACAAACACATTGAGATATTTGATAAGAAAGATGTTGAATTGCACTTTAGAGAGCTTGCATAGCTTAAACAATATGACTCCCTTGACACATACATCTTAGAGTTTTAAAGGCTTTCAATGATAGTTCCTAGTATCACAGAGAGGAGGCTCAAGGTCCTTTTCAATGAAGGACTAATGGAGCCAATCAAGGGATGGGTTAAGGCATTTGATCCACTGAGTTTGGAAGAGGCTAGGAATATGGAGCTTGCTGCCCCAAAGAACAAATTCTTGTCCAAGACCTTCCAGCATGATAAAGATGAGAACAATGATAACAAGGAAAACATTCAGCCCCAAAAACCCTCTTCAAAGAAATTGGATGATGACTTTAGAAAAGAGTTAAGGGAGAAAAACCTTTATTTTACATGCAAGGAGCCATGGGCCCAAAGACATAAGTGCTTCAAGAAAGGGAAAAACTGTCTATTTGAGGCATATTCAGCCGATGATTCTGAATCAAAAAGTCCAGACCACCAAACTGAAATAGAGGAATGTGAAGATGAAGAATCAATAGAAGAGTTTGGGGAAGAGAAGGAGAGTGGAGTTACACTTGCTAGGCTCTCTAGTCTAAAAGGAAATGATACATTTAGGGTTAGACGTATGTTGAAAGAGTAGCAAATTGTTGCTCTTAATGATATAGGTGCTACACATAATTTCATTGATGAAGACATTGTGGCACAAAGAGAGCTCAAAACTAAGAAATTTGGAGGTTTTAGAGTCATGGTTGCTAATGGGCACACTTTGTCTTGCTTGAGAATGATTGTAATGTCCCCTTTTGCTTAGTGCTCCATCATGATTGATTTTGCTAGCCTTTTTGGTTCTCGGAGGCTAGAACAAAAAATAAAAGTGACAAGGAAATAAAACTTATTAATTAAATATGAAATAAGGCCTTAGGTATAAATTATAACCTTTTCAAATTTAATTAAAAGGAGGGTCACTTGATACTATTTTGGAGACGCCTTGATCCCTTGGGCAATTTATTCGACTTAAGCCTAAGTTAATGTGTTAATAATTAAATGTGGCGACTCAACCATGGGGGCCGATTTAAATATTTTAAAGGCTTACTATAAGCCTAAGTTGAAATATCAAATTGATGAGCGGCTAAGTGGGGAAAATAACATTTTAATGTATGATGCTCGATAAAAGGGAAAAAGGCAAAATATAAGGGGAAGTCGTAGGTTTGGAGAGGCATTATTATTCATTCACGATTTTCTTTTGCCATCGAATCTTTTCTATGGGCATCGTATGCTCGTTCTGCTCGTTCTCCCAACCCTAGGACAAAATCCTAGCAGCCCTTTGTTAGTTTGGACGAAAACCCAGGCTATCAACGGGTGTCTACGTTTTGGAATTCACAGGGATCAACGATTTCTAGAGTTAAATCCACGGCTGCCATCACAAGGTGGTATCTCTGCAACACAGAAGAATCATGATTAGGGCAGCCCGTTGAGTATATGCTGGTATTGCACAGCCATTGAACCTTCGGTAATTATCGACTAAAGGCTTGGAATCAATTTATAGCCAGGATACTTTCCCCTAGCACGGCGCCCATAGTCATTGACAGCAGCAAATAATGGAGGCGCTTAATACATATTGCGAGCAACCTTAACTAATTACGATTTGCAAATAAAATAGAGAAATCACAGCCTGCTGCAGATAATCTTGGTCAGCGACATGATCATTAAAATGGTCCATTGAATGGTATGCATGATATAGAGGGGTATGTAATGAATCATATAGAATTCATGCTTTCTGAATTGTTACAAGAAATAATTTATATCATGTCAACCAATGGATATTGTGGAATGTAAATTTGATTTCCTTGAATGAATGAATTGCAAGTTTAGTGAAGAAATCTGCATTAATTTTGGAATTGCTTGATTCTATTGTTGTTTGGTTCTATCACATTATTGTTTGTCATTGTTTCATGACATCAATTGGAACTATTGAAATTCTGTGATTCAAATTTAAACTATTCCTTAGCCAAGCACACCAAATTTCTAGGAAGGATACTACAATGGTATCAGAGCATAGTGATCCTGCCAGCTTGTGCGGTACTGTTGGTTCACGTTTTATCATTTACCGAACATTAGAATAAATATCCAAGGATACTCTACCCTCTCTTGAACAGAATCACTGTGTGCCAAGATTGCGAGAAAGACCACACAGCGACTCCAAGGTTTATATGTGCGAACGGGCGACTTTGTGTTGTATAGCTACCTTGGCTATGTATGATGAAATACAAGGGGGACTTACGCTTGGCTTGTTCAATTCACAATGAAGATCCATCGTTTGGGTTTTGAATCATGGAATTTAAGAAAATTGAAAAGGAGATAAGGGTTAAGAGGTTCTAATCTATTCCTAAGAATTCAAGAGACGGTATTGACTAGGTGAACCCAATGACAACACTTTGCTTCGTCATGCTAGGACAACTACACAAAGTGGGTGCAATCTTCAAGGGATGTGCTTATGATTTTCACATCATGAATAACTACCATCAAATCAAACAATATTCATCCAGACAGAAGTTAAGCATCCACAAAGTAAGCTCAGACTAACTTTACACAATGAACATAAATCATTTGTTCATCAAAAGTATGAGCGAAGATTCACCATAAATCAATACTTATGAGATCTTGCATTCGTTTAGCACACATGAAATAAAATCTAAATTATGAAGAGGGATAAGAATCATGCAAACTCCAAAATAAGAGAAGTAATCACCATCAATTTGAACAATGCATTACTTATTACTTTGGCAGTCATAAGCAACAATTTGCTTATCTCAACATGTTTTGCAACATGCTCCCATGATTTACAAATGAGGGGCGAGTTTAATTTATAGGCTCCCCAATTACAATTCAATGGCTAGGATTGATTTCAAATCAACGGTCGAGATTACAAATTAAAACCCTAATTAGGGTTTTCTACAACTAGCTACCCCTCAACCAATGAGAAAATTACATTTGAGGACACTTGTCCTTCTTGCTAAATATAAACCAATAATAAAATAGAAGGTTGTTGTATTAAGAAGTGTGCCTTCTAGAAGCTTCTGGATAAGTTAGGTTCATTGAACCTAGACATTTTGACTTGGAACAATCTGATTGTTGAATGTCCTCCCTTAATTCTCCAGTTTGTGTCGAGAAATTGTCTATGTATGGAATACTCTTCTTGCCACCATCTGATTTTGATGGGAGCTTGTCTTTAATTCTTCAGGAGATGAAATCCTTCAAGAAGTTGCCCTAATTGCTTCAATAGGTCTGGGATTGTAGATGAAATCCTCCAAGAAGTGTGAAATTTCTTTTTTATATTTTCGCCAAGTCTAAAGACTTTCTTGATACCTTGAAATTCTTCCATGTGCCCTGACTTTGGAGAAGAACTCCCCTGTTGTAGTACCCCTTCCCCGATCATATTGTTCACTTGCATACTTTGACTAAGTTTGACTTTTCAATACCTTTGTAGACCCCCCCCTTGGTCATGATGTTTATTTGCAGCTAGTATGCTATCATGATGACGCATGCTTTAATGTGTGTGTGATCTAGTTAATGGTGATTATGCATTAATTTAGTGACGATGATTAAATGTTGATTTCAATTACGCATTAATGATTATGGACTGACTCGTTTCCCTTATGCATGTTGTGCGCCATGTGAATGTATCATGTATGTGCGTGTATGGGGTGCGGGGAGATGGGTTCTCGTCACTCATTATGGTGAGACATGAGAAGTCATGATTCTCCTTCACCGGTGTGTTTACCGTTTTTTTATGAATATATGCATGTGTGTATCAGTGATGCAGGAAATTGCAAGTTTGAGTACCGTGTGGGTACGAGGTATCGACTCCATCTGGTTTCAGGGGTTTGAGCGTACCTTATTGATTTGATGGATGTGGGAGAAGATAAGTTCTTAAACCCTTCGTGTTACCCCTAGTCATGTTCAATGTGAGTGGTGTCGGTCATCTATAAGTTCTCTTTTTTTTTTGGTTTGCGGGTCATGTGCCTCATTAGGTTACTTAAGTTTGTATTATGCAATGGGTGAAATGATTTAATTAATCTTAAGTATTTTAATTGGTTAAATGTGTTTATTGCTCATTCGTAATTAAATCAAATTAATTATTACGACCCCTTTTAAATGATTAGTTGATAAATCAAATCGTTAAATTCAATTAACTAGCGAGTTGATCAATTCAAATTGTGAAATGTAATTGTATTATGCATTTTGAATTTATAAAAATAAACTTTTTAAGAAAATTAAAATATCTCCAAAATATCTTACCATTGATTGTGAATATGTAAATTTGAAGTTTTAGATAAAATTAAAAAAATCAAATTTTGGAGAGGAAAAAGCATTTTTGAATATTAACTATTTGGAAATGATTTAATTGGCAAAAGAATAAAAGTAAACCTAAATGGATTTCTAGGGCAAGAAAATTGCTTTTAACCTATTTTTTTCATAATTTTGGAAGAGGTTGTTTTCGGTATGGAGAGATTTTTTTTGGGGGCATTTTGGTTGAAGAATCCTCCAGTTGCAGGTTGGGCTCTCCTCAAAATTCTTCTAGGATTGCTCATTGAGGTTGGATTTTTGTTTCCTTCCTCTGTTTTAAAACAAAAACAAAAAAAAATTATTTTGATTTGCAAATCTTTGAGTTTTGTCTTTAAAATTGAAAGAGGAAGGGTTTGAATTTAATGGAAATTTAAATTCCTTATTGCTTCATTTTTGTTTTTCAATCAATTTGGGATTTGTAGGTGAAGAATTGATTTCAAAACAAAGATTAAATTAAAATTTGGATTAGCTGTTCCTGTATTTTCTTGGCAAATTTCATTCTTAGCTTTGTTCAAATTTGCGAATGAGGAACAAATTTTATGGTTAAATTGAATTTGATAAGAAATTAGTTATTTCCTGGTAAAATTCTTCCCAAGATTGGGGATTATTGGGTTTCTAAATATTCTCCTTGGCTAGCTGTTATGCTGCCAAAATTTACAAAAATACATTACCTGTTTTTCCCAGAAAAATCTCAGAGACTGTGTACACAAAGGGGAATTGTTTTAAAAAAAAAATATATATATATATTATAAAACAAAACAAAACAAAAAAATCTCAGAAAAATGTCTGAGAATACACAGGAATTGGGGTAAATTGTTTTAAAGTTTAAAAAAAAAAAAAAAAAAAGTTGTTAAAAATTTGTTTTGGGGAGGGGGTTTTTGGCAGCCATGGCCACGGTTGTGGAGGCCGTGTCGTGGTCTCCACACAGCTAAGGCTGTGGGGAGACCAAGACATGGTCTCCACGAGCCTTCCCCTTTGGAAAGGGAGGCCCACGTGGGTGGCTATTATTTCACAAATAAAGAAATTTATAAAGTTTTTAAATTTTATTTTTGTTTAAAGATTTTTTTATTATTATTATTATTAATTTTTAATTAATATTTTTGTAGTATTTTTTTTCATACATGGAAGAAATATATCTGATTTAAAAAAAAAAAAATTAGATTAGAAATTTTATTTTGAGAAAAGGGAAATGATTATTTTATTTTGAAAAATAATTATCAATAATAGTTTTTAATTTATATTTTCATAAATTTGAAAATATATAGTTGATTAAGAAAAGATTAGATTAGATATTTTATTTTGAAAAAGAATGGAAATGATGATTTTTATTTTGAAAAATAAATATCAATTTTAGGTTAATTAATATATAAAGTAAATTATATTTTTATATGTATAGCATATAAATATAATTGTATAAATGAGATTTTGGTTTGAAATTTATTGTGAAGTATTGATATTTATTTTATAACGCAATTGAAATGTAGTTGAATTAGAGAACCTTGGTCGACATATATTAAATGAAATGGAAAAATGATTGTCATTATAGGTTAATGAAAATGCGTGGTTAATTACTGTATTCACATTTGATTTCAGAAAAAGGCAAGTCCTTAATTGCGAGCATTGGCTGTTGTCATGTGGTTGATTGTAATTGGTCATGTCTCTAGTCAGAGGATCGTTAGTTGGTTATCTGTGTGCAAGGGCTTGTTTGGCCAAATGGTTTTCTATTCCTTTGAACTCCGTATACTATTTCTTGTGTATACCTTAGTTTTGGGAGTTCATCTGATTTGTGGTTAAGTGTCATATGGGAGAGTGGCTTTTGAGTGGGGGCCACACCCAAAGTGGTAAGTAGGATAACCCATCGAAAGTTTGTCTAAGAAAGTGATAACTTAATAATTTTTTAGGGGGTTTGGTAGATGAAAAACACTAAGTAAGATAATTGTGCCTCACACATGGGTTGAGTGCTAGTACAGACTCAGAATGCAGTGAGAAGGCCTGGAATGGCAAACCAACAACCTTGTCCTCACGAAAGGATTATTTGGGTCCACATGAGACTTGGATGGGGCTGGAGGATCGGGAGAGGTTACCAGGGTAACCCATTGGATGGGGGTCGGGACCTATGGAGGCCTGCCAGGGTAACCATACCAAGCTATGTGATGACACTCTTCCGTTATGTTCACTAGTGTGCAGTTTGTGTTGCTTTTGCTTGGAGGACTATTGTGGGAGTCATATCTGGTTGTTTATGCTTTTTGTGAGTACCTGATATTCATGCTAGATCATGTGACACTTATGATGGAATGCGAGGATTTAGTTTCGCTAGTGCTCCAATTGTTCTCTTGTATTTACTCCATATTATGTTTCAAATGGATCCTCTTTCTTCTTCTTGGATCATCCATGTATCTCTTGGACCCTATGTGGTCATATGTATCATTTGTTTTTGTATGCCTCGATGGCAGGATGTAATTGATGTGAACCTTATGTATTTTTTTCACCTATTATTTATTAGAAGGGTCTTGCATTTGAAGCAGACCCAGAGATGTAGCCCATTAGGGGTGAACTTCGATATCAATTTTGGTGTTGTATGGTGTATGTGTTCATTTGGTTCCTTTTTATTTTGGATGTATGAATGGCATCATGGTTTAAATGTATAATGTAATTTAGATGATATTAATCTTAAATGCATGTTTGAAGTTATCAATTAGATGCAGTAATATGGATTATGAGGTAATGTAGCTAATGTTAGATGTATATATTCTAACATGCTAGTTAAATCACTTATGGAATTTAATTTCTATGTCCTTGTGGTAATCATTTTATCATGAGTAGGTTTAATGATTCTCATTGTTAATTGGATTAACAAACCTTAATGTTCATTGGATAAATCTAGTAATCATCGTTGGAAACCCTTTAGGTGTCTAAGTTAAGTCTTCCGCTTGTGCAAATGTTATTGTAATGTTTAACTTAATGCATCTTTAAGTTTATTAATGATTAAAAAAATAAAATATTATTTGCACTCTTTTTGAGAGTTTTAGTTGTATCCTTTAGGGTTTCTTGGCGGGGCATTACACTTGTGCCTATGCCAAAATGGAGGAATTTGAAATTTCCTCTCTGAAGTTTTTTCCATACATAGCCAAATTTTGGCAATTCAATTTCATTTTGTGACATCTTCATGTGAACCTTCCAACGCCTAGCTGAGATTTTGGCCATCTCTATGCTCGAATGAACTTTGCTTGTGGTTTTGCCCTCAATTTTGAATTTGGCTTGTGCTAGGTAGGATGAACTCCACCCTCGGACAAGGACTTTATTCATTTCCTTTTTATTCTTCTTCTTTCTTCTTGTTTCCCCTCCAACACTTAGTCAAAATTTGATTCTTTTGTTGTGGAAAATTCCACACAGCCATTTTTTTATTTTATCTTGGCAAATTCCAATACTTGGGTCGGACTTTGGAAATTCCTTTCCTTCCTTGGGTAGGTGAATGTGTTGGCAAAGAATCTTTAGAAATTCATTTGTGTTAAAAAATTCTTAAGTTTTGAATTTATTATCCCTTTGAAAATAATTCTAAGTGTTGGAAAAAAATACAAGAATATTCTAAGTGTTTGAACTTTATCTTCCAACCCCTTTCAACCTCAATTAATCTTTCGTCAATGGTGGATCAAATTTGCCCGTCTTCTAACCATTTTCCTCCTTGCTTTTGGCGACCTTGACCATCTTTACGTCTATGCCAATTATGGTTTGGGTGAATTTCATAGTCTTCAAACTATTTCCTCTTATATGTTATGGTGAACTTCTTAACACCTTGAATATTTTGTCCTTAGCCTTGGGGGGACTTGGAGAGTCCTAGGCCATTCTTCCTTGTGCCATCTTCCTCTCATCATGGGCGGACTTGAAGGTTCTCTAGCCAAGGCGAACCTTGTGGCTATGCTTGCACTTGCTTGGGGCGGACTTCAACCTTCACATACCATGCTAGGGCGGACTTTGGAGGCCCTCAGACAAAGCAAATTTTCTCTTTTGTTAGGCCAAGGCGGACTTTGAGCCTTATTAGCCATGTCCCTTGAGCAGACTTGAAGTGTGCTAGGCCAAGGCGGACTTGGCATCACGTTTGCCATCTTCCCTAACTACTAGTGGACTTTGCTCTTCATTGGACCTCTTCCCTTGTGCTTGATGGATTTGATCCTTCATAGAGTGGACTTTGAAGGTTGATTGGTCATGTCTTTAGGTAGAGCGGACTTTGTGAAGTCTTGGCACATGGCGGACTTTAGAGTTGTTTTGACCATTCCCTTGTTGAGAAGGTGGACTTGGATCTTTCATTGGCATGGCAGACTTTACTTTGTGTTGGAACTTCTTCACGATGGGCGGAGTTGGAGAGTGCTAGACCAAGGGCAAACTTTGCCAATGTTTAGACCATGCTTACTTTTTACCTTCATGTGCCATGTATAGGGTGGACTTTGCTAGGCATAAGACATTCTTCTCTTTGGCAGTCTTTACCCATTGTTTGGCCATGCTTTCCATGCCTTACTTTCTCCTTCAGCGGACTTCAAGTTTGATTGGCCCTCTCTTCATAGGGCAGACTTCATGGATGTTTGGACATCCTTCCTTTGAGTTGGGTGGACTTTGCTTCATCTTGGACTATCCTTAGCTGCTGGTCGAAGTTTGCAACCCACTGGACATCCTTCCCAAGGCGGACTTTAAAGAAGATTTGACATGTCTTGCTCGAGCGCTACCTTCCAAACTCTCTTCCACTACCATATTCAAGTTTTGATCTTTTGGAACAAACCCTAGCCCGAAGCTTTTTCCTTGCTTTTTACACTTGGAGACATAATTTTTCGATTCTGAAGACATGGGCATTGATGCCATGAACTGAGGGATCCAACCCTAGGTCTACTTTCAAAAAAGAAAAAAAAGTAAAAAGCAAGCCAAAAAAGTTGCTTCCTGGATTGGTCCCTAGGTGTCAAAAATTAAAAAAAGCAAAAAAACATAATTCCTTAAAAATAGGAAGGTGTTAAAATTGACCCTAAGCAATTGCAATTTTTCGTCCTTCGGCCCTTCTGAGCACTTTGATGACGTCCAAACATTGTTCCGAGAATGAATTCCCTATTTGACTTGAATGACTTCTCAAAAACTCAACTCCTCATTGTAAAAAGATTGGCGATTAGTAGTTGTGATGCCAAGGCAAAACCCTAAAAAGCAAAAAAAAAAACAGGGGGTCCCCATTTGCAATGGGGTGATGTGTGAAAAAGGTCACAACAGGTACCAATTGCATCTCAGTGTTCTCATAAAATCTGAAAATTTGTTGATAAGGACAACATAGTATTTATTTCCTGCCATGTAATGTTTGACATTGTTAATGGGCAAACCTAAAATAAGCCTCAAATAAACCAATGCTATAATCTTGCAACTAAAAACAATAACTAAATACACTTGCAAACGAACTGTTTGACAAATTATTTGAGGTAGAGAAGGTGTAAGAATTTGGTCCAAAACAGGGGTAGAACACTACAAGGGTATCAGATAGTTCACCTAGTTGTCTATATGATCTCTAGAGAAATTGGTCCTCACAAATACTACACCAGACGAAGAGCAAGATAACCTGAAGAGGAAGTAGTAGAAGAATAGGATCCCTTGAATATGGCAGAACAACAAAATGAGGGTGGGAATGGTCAACCCAATATACAAGATGTATTGGGTCAGTTGGCTCAACAACAACAACAGATGATGTAAACCTTTATGCAGTCACAACAACAACTATGAATGCAATTGGTAATTCGAGGATCCAACAACCGCATGTAAAGAGTCAAGACGGTGAAGGCAATGAGATAGGACGTGAAACCCTTGTTGGAGCAGCCTCTAATGCTATTGGGACAGCAAATACAAGGTCTGATCAGCCACTTTGTGCTACCTTTTTCCCAAGAAGAAATCAAGAGGAAGAGGGTCCTGAGGAAGAAGTTGAAGAGACACATATCATGGATGATGTCATGGCGGCTTATGACGACTATATGGCACTTTCGGAACAAGTCAAGAGATTAATAAATCTGAATTAGTTTAGGAATCAATGGAAAGATAATGTGAGATTCAGATTGGAGAGGCGAGATAGAGAGCCTAGAAGGCAAATTGGGCAAGGCACTCAAGCTAAGGAGTATAAGGAAGCATTAAATAAGGTTCCTCTACCAACGTTCAATGGGAGTAAAAACACAAGTGCCAGGTCATGGGTGCATAAATTAGATACATTCTTATCACTTAAATCCATGGAGGAGGATAAAGCTATTCAATTTGCCACAATGCATCTGGAAGGAGTAGCTTATGACTGGTGGCACCATGGATTAGTGTTGCAAGATCATGCCATGGTATATTCCTTTGAGGAATTTGTAAACAAGCTGATTGCTCGTTTTGACAGGAAAGACATAGAGGTCTACTATAGAGACCTAGCTCAACTCAAGCAAGTGGGACATGTGGAATCATACATTAACGAGTTCCAGATTATTGCAGTGATGGTTCTGGTATGTCACTATGTTGTTTGTGGAAGGGTTGAGTGACATATTAAGGAGTTTGGTCAAGGCACATAAGCTAAATACCTTGCATGATGCCATTGGGTTAGCTCCTAACCTTGAAACTACACCTCCTTTTCAGCCACAAAAGAAAAGTTTCAGCCCATGGAAACCAAATAAAAAGGGCTTTAATCAGCAAAAGTATACTCCACCAAAGAGTGATCAAGAGTCTAGGAATGAGTGGAGAAGGAAGAAGCAATGTTTCTCTTGTAAGGAACTATGGGAGATGGGACACCATTGCCTTGGAAAAGGTAAGGCTCATTTGATTGAGGTCATATCTGATGATGAAGATTGTTAAGAGCAAGAGGCTAGTGTTGGAGATGATAGTGATCATGAGGATCAACCACCACAAGTAGAATTGGAGGATACTATAACCAAAGAAACTCCACGCAGCACTATTGCCACATTATCTGGAGTACCTAGAAGTCGCCCTTTTCGGTTGAAAGGTGTCCTTAAGGGGCAACAATGGTTTGTTTAGTGGACAGCGGAGCCACACATAATTTTATTGATGAAGAACTAGTGGTGAAGTGTGGACTACAGTTGAGGACTTCCTAGGATTCAATGTTATTGTTGTTGATGGATTTACATTGAGTTGTACCAAGGTGGTACCCCAATTGAGCATTTAGATTGGAGATTATACCTTAACAAATGATTTTTATGTGCTTGGGCAGCAATATAGATGTCGTTTTGGGACTCCAGTGGTTAGTCACTTGAGCGATATGTACATGACTTTCGCCAGATGCAACTTGAGTTTATGAGGAATGGTAAGAAGATTGTGCTTAAGGCCATGTCAGACATGTTGACGTGTTTTTTATGACAGCGTCAAACACAGAATAAAGTTGCCTAATGGTCACTTCACCCTCTCTTGATCAAAGTGCGATTGTATGCTAAGATTGCGGAAAGTTCAAACAATCGACTCCAAGGTTCCTTTATGCTATGGACGTGACTCAGTTGGCTGATGTGAATGCTGGTAATCCAAGGGGCCTTACATTTGGATCATTCTTTCACTTCTTTGTTGTGGCTTGAAACTTCATCATCGTATATGGCAATTTTGTGATGGTTCTGCTTCAAATGAACTGAACTAGAATCAAGTGAAATTAAAGGGGAAAGGGTTAAGAACGTTCTAAATCTACTCCTAAGGGCAGTGATATCAATGAATAGTGCTCTGGTGGACAAATTCCAAATAAAGCAAGCTCTACTTCGCCAAGATCAACTACAACTCCATAAGAACTGGTGCAATCTTCCGAGGATGTTGAAGGATTTTCACATTGAGAAAGTGCATTTGAATACCCAATACGGCGCAATCCAAACAACTATTCACAATCAAACTTGTTGAAAATGTAGCTAGGTCGTATCCCTTGATTGGGCCGACCTAGCTTGGTAAATTTTAATGTGGCCTTCGGCCTTAAAATTTATTGTGTATGGGCCTATTTGGGATATTAATGTAACTTGTAATATGATTTGGGTCAGGCCCTACTTGTGCGACTTGGGTTATTTACAAATGTAACGTGTTATAAGGGCCAACCCAAATGTGTCTTGCATATAGGGCATGACCTATATTAATGTATAACGTGTGGACCTAATTCAGTTTGGCGCCACCTCTAATACATTTGATTGTAATTTAATATATGCTAGCCGACTTGAAGATTAAAGGTTAAGTCGCCTATAAGTACAAAGTACTTATCATTGTTCATATCATCCTTTTCAGTGAACTATCTCTGATACATCAGCGAATATATTTGAAGGTCTGCGATCTCAGTCCGAGCCCTTGCGAATCTCTTCTTAGCTGGGTGAACTTCATTACCAGCTGAGCGAACATCGCCCTAGGCTGTTCTGAGGTTGCCAAACCTGCTACAGGCAGTAGTACCTGCATGTTGGAGACTTCTTCAAGTTTGATCTCAGGTCCCAGGATCAGATAAGTTGTGTCACTTGTGTTTGTGCCCTAGCTGGGGAAAGTTGTAACCTATTTCTGTGATTAATCTAAGGCAGATCTGAGACATTAGTTGCTGGGTTTTTCCTCCAAGAGGGAGGTTTTCCCAGGGTATGTTTGTGTTGTGTGTTCTTCTTTCTGTGCATTTTGTTTTCTGCTCATTAATTGTTAATCTGATCACTAAAAACTAACATGGTAAATTTTAATGTGGCCTTCGGCCTTAAAATTTATTGTGTATGGGCCTATTTGAACTACCCAACATGGCGCAATCCAAATTTATGCTAAGTGAACTATCTCTGCAATACAACAACGAATAACTCAACACGGTGCAATCCAAATGACTATTCAAAATCGAACTTAGCATAAATTTGGGGGTTCAGGCTAACTTTGCATTGCATCTTATAATCAACAAGATGCAAAAAGTATGAACCATGGAAATTCATCAAACACCAGTACATTCTTCATTAAAATCAAAGCACTTTATCTAACAACTGAGAAAATAAAATCCTACTTTGAGGAAGGTGAAATCATGCAAGTTTTAAAAAAAAAACTTAAGTGCACACCATCAAAGAACAATGTTTCATTGTTATTATCTCAAAAACTTATCGCAACAATTTCATACGAATCTCCCTCCTACTTTACAAATGAGGGGGTCACCCCTTTACATAGGCTTCAAGCCTTGGCTACATGCAAAAACCTAATTAGGGTTTTCCCCTAAAAGATTTCCAACACATGGTGCAACAAGGTGGGAATTAGCAATTAATGACCCATCATGCCCATATACAATTAATTTTACGTGCCCAAAATGGCATGCATTGTGCATTAAATGCACCACCTTTACCAAATTCGCCCACATGCATTGAATGTTCTACATGCAAAATTGCCATGTTGTCATAAGTGTCCACCTTTCTCACATGCGACGACAACATGCAAAAGATGCTCCACCACCCCCGCCATGCATTAACTTAGCCGCGCCTTGGTCAAACATTCCAGCAATGAATGTGCCACCATGAAACCATAAATGCACCATCATCTCCTGGACGTGACGACCACATGCAAAAGGAATCTGCCATTAATTCAATATGTGTTGACTTGACTGCCACTTGGCGAGAAACCCTTGGAGAGAGAAAATTTCAGGAGTGAGAATCTTTGACTCTGGAAGCATTTTCTTGAAGTTTTTTCAACTTTCCTTGCTTTGGAAGAAATTTTTATTGATTTTCCACCATCTCCTATTTTTTAAGAACTTTCCAAAAATAGGGTTCCAGGTTCCAGGAGAGAGAAAAATTCTCTCGAATCCAAATCTGAAAGAATTTTGAAATTTGGATGTTTGATGCTCGAAAATGGATTTTTCAAAATTTTTTCCGGGGTGGGGGGATTTCTTGTTCAGTTCATCCTTGATTCCTTCCTTGCCTTAGAAATTTTATCTTCAATTCATCCTTGGGTGTGATTCTTCCTTGCTTGGAATTTCGTCCCAATGGAAGGAAGTTCCAACACTTAATCAATTTTTCACCTTTCGTGGAATTCTATCCTGAAGGAAGGAATTTCCAACACTTAGTCAATTTTTCCACTTTCCTGGAATTTCTTCTTCTTGGGCGCAATTCTTCCCCGAGGAAGGAATTTTTTTTGAATTTTGAACCTTTCTTCCTGAACCTTGATTTTTTACGCCTTGCTTTCAACCTTGGGCACAATTTTGGAGACTAACGAAATTGAGAAAACAATCAAGGAGTTGCTGAGTATGGGACACATCCGGTCTAGTTCCAGTCCCTTTGCTTGGCCAATTGTTTTGGTTAAAAAGAAAGATGGTATTATGTGCATGTGCATAGATTACAAAGCTCTGAACAAGAAGACCATTAAGAATAGGTACCCCATTCCCAAGATTGACGAGCTACTTGATGAGTTGCTCGAGGCTATGTATTTTTCTAAGGTTGATCTTCGTTCAGGCTATCACCAAATTTGAGTGCAAGAAGACGTACACAAGACCACATTTCGCTGCCACTACAGACACTTCGAGTTCCTGGTCATGCCATTTGGACTCACCAATGCACCATCAACATTCCAGTCTTGTATGAACCACACCTTCCGAGATCAGTTGCGTAAGTTTGTACTAGTCTTCTTTGATGACATACTGATATACAGTAAGTCCTTCAATGACCATCTTCAACATTTGGTTGTGGTGTTGGGTATTATGGAGGCTCAATCACTGTATGCGAAGGCTTCTAATTGTGAGTTCAAGATGACCAAGATTCTTTACCTTGGGCATGTGATTGGAGTTGATGATGTTAAGGTACACTAGGAGAAGATTCAGGCTATTTTGGACTGGCTGCCACCTAAAACTATTTTGGAGTTGAGAGGCTTCTTGGGCCTATTTTGCTATTATAGAAGGTTTGTGAAAGGCTTCTCGCAGTTTGCATCACCTCTTCTAGACCTCACAAAAAAGGGAGCATTCCATTGGTCTAATGATGCACAGGTGACATTTGATAAACTCAAGGAGGTCATGAGCTCATGTCCAATGTTGGCACTGCTTGACTTCACACAACCATTCATTTTAGAGTGTGACGCATCGGGACAGGAAATTGGCATGGTCTTGATGCATAATAGACATCCTATTGCATTCGATAGCTGGAAGCTAAGGGATGCAAAGAGATTGTACTCTACCTATGACAAGGAGATGCTAGCCATCATGCACGTGCTAGCAAAATTCAAACAATATTTAGTGGGTACGAAATTCGTAGTCAAGACCGATCACAACAACCTTAAGTATTTCCAAGAGCAAAAAGACCTTAATGAATGACAACAAAAGTGGGTAAGTAAGATTTAGGCTTATGATTTTGACATAGAATAACTTAAGGGTAAAAAGATTATTTTTGCTGATGCTCTCTCCAGGAAACCTATTCTCTACTCACTGATTGAGATTTCAGCTGATTGGAAATCTCAACTACTGACTAAATATTCTAAAAACACTTTTGCCTGTGAGTTGATTGATGGACGGGTATAGGATGACAGGTATTCAGTAATTGATGATATTATTAATTATAAGAATAGGATATATTTTGTACTAGGATCTAAATTGAAGGTTAAGATTATGAGGGTGATACATGATACACCTCTAGTAGGGCACCCAGGGTTCTTTAAGACATGTCGTCAGATTCGAGAGAGATTCACCTGGAAGGGTCTGAAAGATGATTTGTTGCAACATGTTAGAGTGTCCGGCTTGCCAGCCAAACAAGTCAGAATATGCCTTTCCTATAGGCCTACTTAAACCATTGCCTATACCTAAACATAATTGGGAAGGAATTTCCATGGTTTTTATTACAGGGTTGTCACAAGTTCAGGGACAGGATTGCATATTTGTGGTTGTGTTGACGTGTATTTTGTACACAATCAAACACAGAATAAAATACCCAAGGGTACCTTATCCTCTCTTGAATAAAGCCTCTGATTGCTGAAGATGTCGCAAAAAAGGATCAATCAGGATGACTCCAAGGTTCTTCGATGTAGGGTCTCTACGTGTGGATAAGCACTAGTGGTCGTTGTGAATGCTGTTTCATCAAGGGGCCTTACGTTTCCGTACAGGAACAGAGTTTCCTAAAACTAACAAGTTCTCAAAAGATCAAAAGGTAGGGTTTGCAAGAGATGAATTCTAATCTAATCCTAGGAATGACTCAATGTAGGCTAGTCCTGGCAAGATTCTACCAATTTCAGTATTGCCAAAACATAACAACTCAACTGAAATTGATGCGATCTTCTAAGGTGACTAATGATTTTCCAATTCATCAAGGATCATAGACACCACCATGAAGGTACATATCAATAGTTCAATGATGATTGAAGGTTTAAGTAATCCAAATATCTCCAGTTGACCACACAAGGCGTTCTTACAATCAGTAAGAAGCTAGTGGTTTGGAACGTGAATCTCACCAAAGATCAAGCTCAACACTTAGTCCTTCAAATTTTAAATACTACTTCGACCAAGAATGATTCAAGAAAGTAAGCAACCATGAAAATAGCCACAAGAATTGCAATAAAACACCATAACTTCAATATTTTATTGATCTCAAAGCCAAAATTAGACAACAATTGCTTGAAATTCTCTCTTCAAAACTCAATCTTGCTACAAAATAACTTTCTTCTCTCCAAAAGCTCTAATTCTATTCCGCTATTCTCTATCTATATTCTAATTTCTAATCACAAAATGAAAATGAATGAGGATATATATAGCATCCTCAATTACAATGAACGACCCAGATCAAAAGAAGATCAACGGCTGAGATTCTGACACCTAAACCCTAATTAGGGTTTTATTACAAAAAGTTCCCCTTTTATTGAACAATATTAAATGCATAGCCAAATATTTAATTGGCACAAAAATCTAGGAAACATAGACCAATGATAATTAAGGTGCCACATCATCTATAACAACCTCTCTTCTAGAACCTTGTTCCCTTTCCAATGCTCCTTCTTAGCATATGCAGTGAATCTAGACACAATTCCCTCGATCTCAGCAATAGGAATCTCTGGAAGATTCCTCATTCGTTCCTCCAAGTGAATGACCTGATCGAAAGCCTTGAGAAGAGCTATGTCCCATCCAGGCTCAAGTTCTTTGATTTTCTCAATCAGGAGCATAGTAGCGAACATTTGATCTCTTTGCTCATCTGTGATAACATTCTCATCTTTGCAAAAGATGACCTTGACCTTCTCCTCCAACTCTTGAAGATTCACATCTGTCTCATCTTCAATCCTCCTGCCAAGAATAGAACATAACACCTCAAACACCTTGTCCTGAATTGGATGGATGACCTCCTCAACTTGATTGCATTTGGTACTAATGTCTTCGAAAAGAACTTCCTTCATCTGAAGTAGAGTTGACCACTGGAGTAAATTATGAGCTCCTCCATCCATTATCTTTTCTTGTGCTAAGATCTTTCTTGGTGTTTGCCTGATTACTTGCAGAACAGGAATGATAACATCTCTAGTGTGAGCAAAGGCGGCTACTGTTATCATTAGGTTGTGAATGATCTCAAGGACCTGGATAGCTCGATGGGTAGTCTGCATCATTCTTGTTGCGAACTCAATGGCAACGGTATGGGATTTGTCAATCCAAGAGCTCATAAGCTGGACCAAGCTCTTAACTCTTTCTGCCTCACCAACTGATTCAAGGGGAAGTGCTTGCACAGGAGATACTGCTGGATCCTGACGTCCCAAAGGCTGATTGAGATGGCTAAAGTAGCCTCTCCAAGCACCGACCTCTCGCTCAAGCTTTCTATTCTTTTCCATTTCTTCTTTAAGCTTGTCTTTAAGTGCTTCAAACGAATCGGTTGCCTCATCCAGTGTCTGCTCGGCTGTGAGTGGACCAAGTTCAAATGTTTCTACATCATACTCTTCTGCAAGGATTTCACCTTCGTACTTGTCTACTGCCGGTGTAGCTATCTGCAACTTCTTGGACCCTTTCTCATCTCTGATCATCTTGGACATTTTGGTGGCCTTCTTCCTTTCTGTTACTCCCTGAGAATTTCCAACAAGGCTTTCTAAATCAATCACATTATCTTCGTCTTCGATCACAATCACCCTTGTTAGCCTCTCCTTTAACCAATCTGGAATGGCGGACCTTGTCTCTCTGACTTGTATCTCTTTAGGCACTAATCCTTCTTCTCGGAGAGGAGATGTCACTTCATCACCATTCTTGTCATCATGTAGCCCATTGACTTGGCGAGATTGACTTGATGAACGTTGAGGTGCTTGCCTTCCTTCATGTTTATCATTCTGGACCATTGATTCCATAGATTCCTCAACTTCAAGTACCCTCTTCTCTTGTCCTTGACTTGTCCTTTTTTCATGTCGGGTAGATGTGCCAGATGAGTGATCTCGATGGGCCTCTTGCTTCTTCTTGGAGGGTTCCCTTTTCTCAGGTCTTTCTTTCCTCTTCGCACTTCTAGGATGGGGATTGCCTTCGCTTGTGCTTGCTCCACCTTCCCCTGGCCTTTCCTCCAAAGTAAAAGTCATAGGTATGTTCTGTTCTCTCAACTTTTGATGTTGCACATCAACCCATCTGCGAGTACAAGACAAGACTGGAGCCATCAAAGCTTTTAAGTCAAAAACCTCAGGTTCATTCCAATCTATCTTTATTGCTTTGTCTTCTCGGTCATAAGATGATTGGAGATGTCTGCCACTGTCCTGAGCTTGATTAGCCACTCTGTAAACTTTGCATTTCCTGATGAGATCCAAAGGTATCCTGGAATGCATCTTTCTTTTCACTTCTAAATCATCTGAGAGATTCATCAAAAATTCCTCTATCTGAAATTCGTGCTTGTACTTTCTACCAACTGTTTCCTCTATATATCCATAAGGATCAAAGTTCTCTCTCAAGGCAAAGAACGAAAATGAATATAAGGCCAATTCTTTCTCTGCATCATCCATGGCTAGAGCATTAGGACATACCTCAACTGAATTCCCTAGTATGATAGGCACAGGAATTCCATTTCCATGCCTGTGTCTGAATGCCTTCGCATAAGCTGCCAACTGCCTAGTCACCTCAAGTAACACTATCCTGTCTGTCGGATATCTTGGCAACATATATGGAGGTGAAGGACACCCATGAACTCTAATATATGTAAACTTCTGGAATTGGATAAACCAAGCACCATACCTCTTCACAAGCTCTTGTGCATCTTGAGATATCCGATTGTGAATCCCGCCTTGCAATGTCCTGGTGATGTTCATCGCGAAGGTATCATTAACTAACTTGTAGTTACTTCTAGGTGGGTGGTGCAAATGAACATAAGACTCACAAACTCTGACTTCTCCGGGCCCTCTTCCGATCACTCCTCTGTGAGGTAGTCCTGCATATTCAAACTCCTGATCAAGGCATATATGATGTACGAGCTCATGTGGAATGACTTGGTAGCCTTCAGTCTTCTCAACTGCACGTCCAAGCAATGGCTAATAATTCTAGCCCAATGAATTGTTCCTTTCCCTTGAACTATCACTTGGATGAAGTAGAACATCCACTTCCCAAAATAGAAGGCTTGAGGAGCCCCTGTAACTCGATTGAGTAAAGTTATCAAATCTCTGTACTCCTCCTGGAAGTCGATCCTATGTGGTGTGTTGGGAATCTTGCTCAGGCGAGGACGACTTTTGAGTAACCAATTCTTATTGATGATGCTCAAGCAAGTGTCTGGATCATCTTCGTACATGGATCTAGCTCCTTCCAAGCTTTTGTAAATCATATCTTTATGTTCCGGTAGATGGAGAGCTTCACTGATAGCCTCTTCTGAAAGGTAAGCCAAAGTGTTTCCTTCCTTGGACACGATTGATCTTGATTGTGGGTCATAATGGCGGGCACACTCGATCATCAGCTCATGACACTGGACTGCTGGAGGGAAACCGGCCGCTTTGATAATGCCACTTTCAATTATTCTCCTTGCGACAGGTGATGGCTTTCCAATGTAAGGGACGTCTCGAAACTTCTTCACACTGAAGTTTCCCAAGTTGGTATCTCCAATGTTACTCCATTTTGACACGATCTTGGTCTCTAATTCTTCATTCCTTTGATCTTCCTTCATGAGAGCTGGACGACTAGTGGATGCTCCTGCCTTTGGGGTCGCCATCTTGATACCTACACAACATTTCATAATGAGCAATATACTTTGCAACGTAGAAATATAGACTAGATTTAAGTTTTAAATTTAGGAAACTTCATGATAAATCTTTGAATTATCATTTCCTAAATATAACTATGCAATTGGAAATTCAAAATTCAAAATTTCAACATTAAACTAGGAAGATCTCGCCATACCTCCACTTGAGAACTAATTCTAAGAAATAATGCAAAATTAGGCAAGTTCGCTAGGCAAAATGTGGATCGAGGCTCTCCCTTCAACAAAATGGTCTTCCTCTAGACTTCGCAAGCATTAACTTTACCACCTCTAGCCTTCAACCGAATTCGCTCCTTCTTAGACCAGATTTCGCACCTTTATTGCTTCTTCAAATCGCACTTGAATGGATGATTAAATGATGGATTAAAATGCTTCAAAACACCACAACTATATAGGCGCTCATTACCTCATTCCTCATAGGCCGACTTGGTGAAAATAGGCCAAAAAAATAAACAAAATTTAATAAAAGAAGAGGCCGACTTTTATAAAAAAAAAATTAAAATAATACCCCAAGCGCTCTTTTTTTAAATTTAATAATAATTAATTTTAAATGCCTTTATAATTAAAAATTTCGATTTTTTAAAGGCTTAAATTAATTATTAAATATCAACGCACCTTTATTAAATGCCAACTTAATTAGAATATTTCAAGGTTTTAGCGAATTTGGCATTTAATACGAGTTTTTCGAAGTACGTGCTCAAGCATGGGAAAATAGTAGACATGAATAACATCGTTCTGGTCCCTTGGTGAGGGACAGGAGCGCCTATACCTTTTAGACCTTGCATTTCTAGTTTTTTTACGTTCAAAATCCCATCCTTGACGTTCAAAATGGCACTCTTGCTTGGAATTTTGAGTTTAATTCGTGTGACCTTTGGAAAGAGCTTGCTCTAAAACATTTTCGCGCTGGTCCCTTGGTGAGGGACAGGAGCGATCCCACCTTTTGTCCTTGGACTTCATTTTCCAAATTGCCAATTCATGATGTGAGGTAGGCAATGATCATTATTGCTTGTTCTATGCATGCTTAACTCGTTTCCTCAAGACAAAATGAGCTCATCCAAGGATTTTCGCCCTGGTCCTCCAGTGAAGGACAGGAGCGATTTTTGTTCTTGAGCCTAGGATCGTTGATTTTTGGGGTCAATTCTTTGTCCATCATCTTTCGAAGGACATTTCCCATCTTGTATCGCCTTGTCTTGGCGTGGCTTTGGAGGAAAATGGTTGATTTTATAGAAATCGCCCTGGTCCTCCAGTGAAGGACAGGAGCGATTTTTAGTCCATAGCACAAATTCTTAACCATATCAATATCAAATTACCTCCAAGGCGTAAAACATCATTCCTTATTCCATCTTGAGTCTTGGAAACGAAAGTAGCATTCCAAAATGTTAGGCTATTAGGCAAATTTGAAGATTTCGCTCTGGTCCCTTGGTGAGGGACAGGAGCGCCCTAGCCAATTTTCATCAAGTTTTATGGTCCTTGCAACTTCATTCTTCCTTGAAGCATTTTAAATATCACCCAATCCTGTGCCTTGGTCTGGATTCGTCCAAATTTGGAGGGGAAGACTTGATAATGTGTTTTTCGCCCTGGTCCCTTGGTGAGGGACAGGAGCGCCTTGGCCATTATGAGCTCACTTGTGTTTTGCTAGCTTTCAAAATTATCTTCAATGGATCGATTTCGCCTTCCTCCATTCATCTCAAACTTGAAACTTGCTTTGCCTTTGCCAAAAGTTTGTCTTGTGAGAAAATCGCTCTGGTCCCTTGGAGAGGGACAGGAGCTTCCTTTGAAAATCGCTCTGGTCCCTTGGAGAGGGACAAGAGCGCCTATTGCAACTTTGGTTGATTTTCTCCTTTGTAGGCCACTCAAGTTATATTCAACGAATAAAACATACTTCTTTTGACCTCCTCAAATCGCGAAATCACTTAAATCTTGCAAGGATAATGCAAATTTGGAATTCAAGCTCCGGTCCTTCAGTGAGGGACAGGAGCGCCTTTTGTCCTCAAGGCCAAATCTTTTCACTTTTTACATCGAAATCTCTTTGTTGGGGGAGATATCATCTTTTTATAATCCATGAACGAGAGCCCAAGTCCAAAAAGGGTCCAAGAAGGTGTGTACAAAGAAAATCGCTCTGGTCCCTTGGTGAGGGACAGGAGCGAACTTGTCTTGCTAGACAAAAGTTCAACCTTTTATTGCTTTTGACTAAGTCTGGGTGTTCTATCATGTTGATTTCATCCATCATTGTCTCCTTGGTGCTTCAATTTGACGAATCAAGGCCAAGAATGACCCTGATAAGCCATTTCGCCTTGGTCCTTCAGTGAAGGACAGGAGCGATTTTGTCTTAATCATTCAAAATCATCATCTTCAAACCTCCAAAATCCTTAAAATCTTCAATTTACGTCCAATTGACTCCCGTGGCAACCCTTCACAAAACAATTAAAGGAAATTAGAGACAAATATGCATTAAATAACATTTTCGCCTTGGTCCCTGGGAGAGGGACAGGGGCGATTTCTTCTTTTCAAGCTAAAATATCCACAGTTTAAATCTTCAAATCACTTCATCATGCAGGGTTAGGTCATCTTTAAGGCCAGGGTCAGTCATCTTGCTTCCAAAAATTTGGTCAAAATTTACCTAGACAAAATATGCAATTTCATCCTCAAAATGCTGGCACTTAGAAAAATTTGAATTTACCCCAAAAGAACCCTGACTTAACCTTAGACAACCCTAACTTCAGTAATCAATCTTCAGGAGGATGCGTAATAACCTTCAAAATTTGATTGGATTTGCCTTAAAAAAATCCAAAAGAAACCCCTAAGGCTTAACCCTAGTCCAGACGACTCGCTCACTTACTCAAAACCCTAAAAGCAGAGAGAAGAACAGGCAAAACAAAAACAAAAAGAGGGGGTCCCCATTTTAATGGGGCGATGTGTGAAATGATCACAACAGGTTGTTGACAAATTAACCAAATATGCACATTTCTATGCTATACCTACAGATTATTCAGCACCTCAGATTGCAAACTTATTTATCAGAGGTGTTTAGACTACACGGGCTTCCTAAGACTATTGTTAGTGATCGGGACGACTGATTCCTTAGTGTGTTTTGGCAGGAGCTGTTTTGCTTAGCAAGTACAGAGTTGACGCCAAGCACCAGCTGCCACCCTCAAACGGATGGTCAAACATAAATTGTGAATAAGTGGATTGTGCTTGGCTCAAATGGTTGCACTTAGGTGAGTATTGCTACAATACCACCTACCACATGTCGGTCGGCATGTCTCCATTCAAGGCTTTATATGGTTATGATGCATGATCATTCTTGGATTTAGCCTTTCCTGACAGCAAGGTCCCTTGGGCTAAGAATATGATATAGAGTTGTCTAGACATACTCAAGGCACTTAAAGATAACCTTCAGCATGCTCAAAATCAACAAAAAATGTATGTAGACAGGCATAGAGTTGAGAGATATTTTGAGATAGGGGACTTAATTTTCTTTTGCCTACAGCCATATAGGCAGTCTACATTGAAGAAAAATGGTGCAAAAAAACTCAAGCCATGCTTCTATGGGCCCTACAAGATACTTAGAAGAATTGGGGAGGTTGCATATGAATTTGAGCTTCCAGAAGGCAGTAAAATTCATAATGTGTTCCATGTTTCATGCCTGAAGAAGGCATTGGGCCAGCATATAGCTTCATCTCCAGAGCTGCCGACCCTCGATGAAGAAGGGAATTTGGTATTGGTCCCTGATAGTATTGTAGATATGAGGGAAATAAAGTCAAGGAACAGAGTGATCCGTGAATATATGGTCAAGTGGAGAGACTTACCAGGCGAGGATGCAACGTGGGAAGGAGAACAGATTCTGCAACTTCCCAATTTGCGATTGCTAGAGGACCAGCAATTCCGGGAATGGAGGACTGTAATGTCCAATTCTGCTTAGCGCTTCATCATGATTGATTTTGCTAGCCTTTCTAGTTCTTGGGAGCAAAAAATGAAAGTGACAAGGGAATAAAAGTTATTAATTAAATATAAAATAAGGCCTAAGGTATAAATTATAACCTTTTCACATTTAATTAAAAGGAGGGTCACTTAATATTATTTTGGAGATGCCTTGACCCCTTGGGCGATTTATTCGACTTAAGCTTAAGTTAATGTTTTAATAATTAAATGTGGTGACTTAACCATGGGGGGCGATTAAAATATTTTAAAGGCTTACTATAAGCCTAAGTTGAAATATCAAATTGATGAGCGACTATGTGGGGAAAATAACATTTTAATGTATGATGATTGATAAAAGGGAAAAAGGCAAAATATAAGGGGAAATCGTGGGTTTGGAGAGGCATTATTATTCATTCACGATTTTCTTTTGCCATCGAAACTTTTCTATGGGCATCGTATTCTCATTCTCCTAGCCCTAGGATGAAACCGTAGCAGTCCTTTGTTAGTTTGGACGAAAATTCAGGCTATCAACGGGTGTCTACATTTTGGAATCCATAGGGATCAATGATTTCCAGAGTTAAATCCACGGCTGCCATCACAAGGTGGTATCGCTGCAATACAGAAGAATCATGACCAGGGCAGTCCATTGAGAATATGCTTGTATTGCACAGCCATCAAACCTTTGGTAATCATTGACTGAAGGCTTGGAATCAATTTACAGCTATGACACCTTCCCCTAGCACGGCACCCATAGTCATTGACAACGGCAAATAAATAATGGGGGCACTTAATACATATTGTGACCAGCCTTAACTAATCTACGATTTGCAAATGAAATAGAGAAAGCACAGCCTGCTGCAGATAATCCTTGTTAGCAACTTGATCGTTAAAATGGTCCATTGAATGGTATGCATGATATAGAGGGGTATGTAATGAATCATATAGAATTCATGCTTTCTGAATTGTTACAAGAAATAATTTATATCATGTCAACAAATGGATATTGTGGGATGTAAATTTAATCTCCTTGAATGAACGAACTGCAAGCTTAGTGAAGAAATCTGCATTACTTTTTGGAATTGCTTGATTGTATTGTTGTTTGGTTCTATCTTATTATTGTTTGTCATTGTTTCATGATATCAACTGGAACTATTGAAATTCTGTGATTCAAATTCAAACTGTTCCATAGCCAAGCACACAAAATTTCTAGGAAGGATACTACAACAATCCCATAGTTGATCCTTCTATTGAACCACTATGAGGTTAGTGATGATTTCTGTGTGGTGAATACAAGAGACACAAATATTGTTCTTGTTAGTCAATTTCTTTGTTCTCTAGGTGAGATCACCTCTAATTTGAAATCCATGGAGCTAAAATTTCAGGATGGTGAAAAAAATGTAGTGTTGAGAGGAATGTCCAAGGAGGGATCTCGTATTGCTACATGCAAAATGATTTGGGGAATATCTGATCATGGGCAAAGATCAAAGTCAAAAAGAAGGTGAAAAGGATTTTCAAATTTTGGTTAATCCTGTTTTTGACATGGACATAGAGTTAGCATTTCATAGTCTTCTTTTTGGGATGCATGTTGACAATTTTGGAGAAGAGTGATTCTCACATGATGGGTTGCTTCCTATGATGGATCATGGTGGATAGGACCACTATGGCATGATGGATGACCTTGTGGATTCACAACATGGAGAGGAGTACTATTATGACTTACGAGGTTGATGGGGTGAAGAGCTTTAGTGTTGAGACTTCAAGAATCACCACACCCCATCTAGATGAATTTCAAATGATGATGAATGTGGTGTAGCCTCAACATGGTGGAGCTACTTTTGAGGTGAGAATCTATGCCCAGGATCATTGGCATGGGTTGTTGGGAACCAAAGATGATTGGAGAGTCATACCATGAGAGGTTATGGATCAAAAAGGCGAAAAGAATGCTGCTGCTACCTTTCCTTAAAGCCGTCTTATGAGTCCGTTTGTGTTCATTTCTGTGGATGGGAGGGATATTTTGAGCAAAATTTGGAGTTCCATTGAGTTGGTCTCTTGGGAAGGTAATTTCAGCTGAGGTAATGATCAATTTTTTCAATTTGATTGATAATTATGTAAGAATCCCTTCAGGGTTGTTCCTTACCAAACTCGAAATTTCACAATTTTAGCACATTGGCATTTTGACAAACAGCTGGCATACATGCTGGTCTGAGAATGTTTTTTCAATTTATTTTGATTTGATATTGCAAGTAATCAGGGACTGAGTGTGAGCAAGAACTCCATAAAACTATGGTTAAAAACTTAAAACCAAAAGTGCTGGGGTGTGGGGTTCTTAAGCAAGCCAAAAAAGACTACAAGTGTGCATCAAAACCCCATAACTCCACCTAAGGAAAAAATTGAACTTTTGACTTTAAGAATTTCAATTTTTTCTAAAACTCAGTCCTTCCTAAAACCAAATACACACTTGAGTACTTCGACGGTACAAACTGTGAACACTTAAGACATGGGAAATGCATGAGATAACTAACATGAAAGACAGAAATTCAGAAAATGGATTTTGAAAAGTTCCATGACAACACAAGCTCGATATGACTATTTGAAATAATTAGAGCACTCTGAAGGCCGTTAACTACTTGCAGCTATTAAATAATGCCAGCCTTCAAATGATTCAAATAATTTAAGAACAAGTGGACCTTTCAGCTCCACCAATGCCATTTTTTCATGGTGACAACTTCAACAGTACTATTGCAAGAGGCACTAATTGATCTGCCGGTTCTGGTCAGCCATAGATGACAATGAACACATGGCAAACTCTTCAAGAGGGAGCCTGTTTTCAGTATCCTCAGGGAGTGTTAAAGGGCGCACTAGCTTTCCCTTGTCTTGAAGTCCTTTGAAGAATTTCATCTTTTTAATGTTAAATGTTTGCATAACTTTGTAATTATTTGGGGTATCTTATGAGAAGTATTTTATACTACATATCTTTTTAATATTTTTTAATCAGCTACTATTATACATCTTTACTTTCCTAGCAGAAATTTTCTAATACTCTAAAGGTTGGCAGATTTTTACAATTCGTTCCCTTATTTTGTAAATACATTTTCCATGAATATATATTTTCGTTATCAACCCAAAAAAATAAAGTGATTAACAATGCTATAACATAGCTCATATTAATGATTTGGATATAAAATGCATTATTTTAATTAATTAAGCTATCCTTATTTAAGATGACACATGAAACTCATCATTGTCTAACAATTCTTGTTGGTTCTTGTGTGAACTAAATGATTTGATCAAAGACGGGTTATCTTTAAGCATGGTAATTCATATATTTTGAATATTTTCCAAATGGTTCATCATAGTTTCTCTTGTTTGTACTATAGATCACAAAATGGTTCTGTTATCTTTACATACCCTATAAGCTATGCTTGTCAGTTGTTGCTTGGCATTTGTAATAGTAAACTCTTGTGAAGTTGATTTGGGGTGCAATTGCTTGCACCAGGCTTCAAGAACTCAAGTCTAGAACGATATATAAGCAAAGCAAAGGAAAGGAAAGCTGCAAGGAAAATGAAGAATGGACCAGGTAGGGGCCAAGAATTGGGTGGTAGGGCTCAACAATCTAGAGGTTTTGAGATCAATAGTTTTGATCGCATTCTTCTTGATGCTCCTTGCTCTGCTTTAGGTTTAAGACCACGTCTATTTGCTGGAGAGGTAACACTGATGTATACGAAAATAATAATTTAGAAACCTTTCAGCTTTTTAAGATGAACTGACATTTTATACCATGTGTTCTTTTCAAATAATTGTGCTAGTGAAAATTATAGGCTGGGTACTTGGCTTCCAAAGCTTCAAATTCATATCAGTTACTTTTTTTTCCAGGAAACTCTAGAAACCTTGAGAATGCATAGCATATATCAGAAAAGGATGTTTGACCAAGCTGTTCAACTTGTTCGACCTGGAGGAATAATTGTTTATTCAACGTAAGTTTCTAAGGTGGACTTGGGACTTTTTATTTCTATAGAGTAATATTTTCACTGCAATAGTAGTGATAAGAATGCCTTACCAAAGCATCATAATTGACAGCTAAATTTGATTAGTTCTATATTTAGAATCTAGAAGAGTTATATTGTTGTGTATTAAACAATAGTTTAATTTGATGCTTTTCTCAGATTCAATCTTCCACATTTGACAAGCTTGGCATAAGATGTTTTTCATAGCATTTTCTTACAACATCCACTTTTTGTACCTTGAAAAACATTTCTTGTTGTGAAGAAGTTTATATGTATATTTGAAGAAGACATCCTAGGAATATCTTGTCTATAAGAAAAAAATACTTATGGTAAGTAATATTTATAGAACCAAATAATGAAATAAGATATGTAAAAAGTCTAATGCAAGCATAGGCAGACCCAGGGATATAGCACTTATTGATTCAAATTACCCACCTCAACCCAATTAGTAGGAACTGTTATTGTCCTAAGCATTCCTTAAGAGCCATTCCTATGTTTGATGCAAAATATGTTATTTTCTAATTTATAGCTTATGGTAGCTCATACAAGGCAAGATGGTTCCACTATTCGTCATAGTTCTATAAGAACATCATTGTTCTGGTTTGTGAATTCAAGTCATACAAAAGCTATGAAAAAATAAATATTCACCAAAGTAGCCATGATAGGGATACTGCACACACACGCACGCTCAGAATTTTTAGGAGTATTTTAAAATGGGTGGTCATATGAATTTTATTATATATATGTTCAATTCAACATAGTATATATGTATAAAATGATAAAAATGATGGTGGAATCTAAAAACTACAGATGATTGACAAGTGGCAGAAATTTTTGTAAGCTGGTGGGGGAAATTTCTAGCTCTGCCCCAACTGCACCCACTTAAAATTACAAGCTAAAAAGTAGGGGCTCCTTTTTATCAGGAAAAAGATTCTAATTAACCCTGTAGCATTTGTTTTGCCTCATGATACCCCTTGCTCCATAAAAATAGTTAGTGTAGCCCCTCCATGGGACTGCAGACCAAGCCAATGACGAAACCTTATTGATATTTGGTAGCGGTGGGAGCTCAGAACCAAAACCTGCTACAAGAAGGATAGATGATGCAGATGAATAAACTGGAAAAATGATATTTATCACATATATAAACTACTCTACAAAAGATCTGGAAAATTATATACAGAGGTCAACAAAATTCAATATCTCGATTTGGACAAGCTACTCCTAGATAGAATAATTCTAGATTTGATCAGGTTACAATTGGGGCATCACCCAAAAAATAGAATAATTGGCATACATGACATTTGTTTTCATGTGTGCTTGCTTTGTTGTTAGTTGTTTTGTGTCTTCTGCATAGGGTTACTTTGCCATGCATTTTCTCTTTTGATCTGCAGAAGGTTCTATTGAGGATTTTAATCCATGTGTAGGTGTATTTTCTCACATATCAAATTCAAAGAGTGTACAAAAGGTTTCAACCATTTGTCCAGATGGTTTCTATATATGGAAGGCATTAGTTCCTAAATCTGTGCAAAGGATATTCATGTGCACACACTAGCATATTGAAAAACGTAGTAACTGCACACACCAAGTTATCTAGATTCTTATTCGATGCACCTAATCTAGTGAGAAAGGGGTAGAAACAGATTGGCATCAGAGGCAATTTAGATTAAAAAAAAAGTTTTGAAAAGTTGAATAGATTATTCAGTCATAGAAAAGGGCTGGATTCATTGTGCAAAGAATCTTTAGTTGTTGCAATCTCCATGTGAATGGCTAGCATGATTGTAAATTGAAATCTTTTTACAAATTAATAAGTGGTGTCCTTGTGTGTCCAAACATCTTGTATTGTCTTTTATTGTTTACTGTGTGCATTCTGTAATTTCTTGTTCATTTGATTCGTTGTTGGTATTGCATCACAAGCTTTGAATTAGGTGGCTAAGACCCTATAAAATTGAAATTGTGTTTGATAATGGACCAGTCAAGTTGTGTATAGTTGACGATTTGAGATTTTCTATAATGGGAAATGGTCGTTGCTTGAAATCATATCACAAACCATTGTCGAAGGAAGAGTTCACCAGGACATTACAGTCTCATGTGGACATCAAGTTAATTGAATGTATTGCTTTTTTGTCATCAGATGCATAGTTGCTCAACATATATGTTAAAAAAAGGTCTAAAAACCAGTTTTTGGCCAATAAATGTAAGAAACACAACATATAAATAAACTGTAATAAAAGTCTTCATCTCTAACAATGCTAATAACACAGTTACTGTACAACAGAGTGGTGCGTAAGTGGTTGTTGTGTAGGCAGTTGCTATGCAACTATATCTTTCCACATGTTTTAAATGTTTTAGAGGATGATGGTTTCAAATAAATTCAAATTGATCCTATTTTGCATATCCAGAGGTTACAATATGTATGCTGTGCAAGCTGCTGTTGCACAAAGTAGTTGTTGTGCAACAGGGTGGTGCACAAGTTGTTGTGTAAGCAGTTACCATGCAAGCACATCTTTCCACATGTTTTGTATGTCTTCAAAATATAATGGTTTCTAATAAATGAAGACTGATCTTATTCTGCATATCCACAGGCAATGACCCATTTTCCAAAGCAATTTTTATTGGTAAACTAATTTGGGTATTTTAGGCAAATTTTATCTCCCATAAAATGTCATGTTTTTCTTCTACAATGTTGTAATATTAAAACTTTAATCGTTTCTCACCCCTTGTACCCTTTCCCACTGTACAACCCATATTTAACCAAAATCTTCCTAATGAAAAAGAAAAAGTGTGTTTTGATGTCTAAGGATGGGTCTCAACCTTCAACTAGGGGAGTTTATTGCCAATGATGACAAGAAATAAAAATGATTTCTAAGCTGTGCAAGTGAACATCATTTTCAAATAAAGTTGGGAAAGGTACTTGTCGGTAGCATAATAAAGGTGGTAATTGTAAATATGAAGGTGACTAGCAAATACATGCATGATAAAATTTGACGATATCACCATTGTATAAAGAAAGACACCATCATATGGAGCCGAAAAGCAGAGAAACATCACCATTATTTGTAGGAGTGAATGATGAGCAGAATAAGGGCTGAGAAGATGGGGGCAACATAACTAGAAGGGGACCTACCACCCATGAAGGATTACCAGTTGCAATGATTTTTTAGAATGCAGGATGGATGCGTTTAGTGGTTCAAACAATAACATTGCCTTCAAGATTGGCAACATACTAAGGGATGTTGTAGCAGTTGCGAGGGGCCTGAAGTTAAACCCCATGAAGTACTTAATTTCTAGAGCTACAAGGCTCCTTACACAAGGAGAAAGGTGGTACAAACTGAAGGTTCACATAGAGCTAGTGTGGAATTTATTCTTTTTGAAGGGTGAAACCCCAAGCATTCCACTAAAGGAGTCTCCATATGAGTCTGCCATAGCCATAGCTTGAAGTAGCTATCAACATAGAGAAGCATATTAATTGTGAGGACAGGTAAAACAATTTATATAGCTACCATTTTAAGCTGCTCTCTCATTTAAATCATGGGAATTACATCAACATCGCATATTTTTTGTTCAATTTCTTAAGGAAGATGGCTAGAGAAGTATAAAGGGGAAATTTTTTTTTCATTGCACCAGCAGGGGTTGTGTTAACTATTTCAACCCTTGGTGGAAATAGGCATCAAAAGGTATTTTAGAGGTTCTAGGACTTAGAGAGACTTGAAAAATCTCGAAGGTTAGGCTTGTGAAAAGCCCTACATGATCCATATATCATGTCTATATGTAATGCTTTAACCTTTGGGAAACAATTTTAGAGAACTCTAAGGTTTCAAGTACCCTTTTACCATTGTAAAAAGTGTTCAAAGCATTCTTATTATATCTTGAATTTGTCTCTTCCACTTGCTTGTGGTTGGAGGGAGTTTAAGGAGTGAGAAATTTGAGTTTAATACGACTAGTTAAGCTGCTAGGATTTCATCATTTAAATAGTCTCTCAAAACAGTTTACAGGTTCACCATGGTGGCTAGGGTTGATGCTCCCTTCAATGGAGGACTAAAAGGCGGATTACATCGATTGCAGCAGCTTCACCTTCAGTAAAAAAGATAAAAGAATACATATGTTCATTGTCTTTCTGTTTTTCAAGCTTTCAAAGAAGTACGTGAGAAATGTGTCAAGAGCAAAGGGAGGGAGAGTGAAAGGGTTGTAAAAGCCCCATAAGTCATCATTTTTCTCCATGCAGAAACATGCATGAGGGGTGTCATATGGCAGATCTATGTTTATTGTTTTAATGAATATCTTTACATTTTTGAAGCTTCATAAGCCATACATAGAATACACAAGTTGTGCATGACCTTGTTCTTTTTTTTTGTTGAGAAGAACATTGAATATATTATGGAAAGTTTGCATAGTGAATGGTAGTGTTTAAAAGTTCCTGCGACAGTTAGAAGAGGGTTAGTGAATATTATGCATTAATGGGTGTATTGGAAGGACTCATTAATATTTTAGAGTCTGAAGGTGGTTTTGGTTCAAGCTTCTGCCAGAGCAAGCAGCTATACGCATGAATCATGCTGCCAAAGTTGCTATGCCATCAGCAAAGTCAATCAAAAGTAGTTTGGATTTACTGTTTACAGGGAATGAGAGTGAGCCTGCAAGTAGAGATACAAGAACACTTAACTGCTCCGTTGAATTGCATTGATATTACACTACACACAAACAAGGAGCTTCTTGAATCTCTCTCTGAAAAAATGGACAATGAGACAGAGAGGGATTCCTGCTTGAAACAAATTCAGGAGCTTGAGGATCTCATCAACTTCTCAATTCAAGTAGGCCAGATATTGTTCTTTAGCTCCCTATTAGCTGAAGCAGCTGGACAAGCACCTGATACAAATGCTCCTCTGCTATTCTCACTCTTGTCAAACTTCACAAAGCACATACCATTTTTTTTTCTGCCTGAGAAAGAACATTTTAGGAAGATGAAAGCATTATCAAGCACTGAAGTTGTGTCTCTGGACCATGATAATGCATTAGTCCACTTCATTCTCCTTGACATGGGCGGTGCTGGTGATCTCACAGGGAGCTTGTTGCCTTATCTCTGTGCAGCATACATGACATCCAACATCTAGAGTACTTCTACATTTAGTATTAGTACATGAGGATTAAAAAAGTTCGGAATAGTTCATAAATGCTGTTATTTCTGATCTGCAAGATTTTAGAGCCCTTTGCTTTTCATTCCCACTGTGAGTGAAGGATAGACATTAGAGATTCTCATGTTGCTAGACCTCTATCGGCTACCATGCCCTCCTTTGGGCAAAATGTTAGTGGCAACCACCTTACTTTTGATTATGTTCCCAGGGTTTTCTCTTACTGATCAAGTTTAGATGCCATGTACTATTAGAAACCTGTCAATGTGAAACCTTTCCCCATGTCTCATATTGACCTCCTTAGAATTCGAAATCCTATAATGTTTGTTGTATTGGTTATGACTCCACTATTCCATGGCCTACTAGACAGAATATCATTCATCCTCTTTTAGTGAAGTGTGCGGAGTCTCGTCCCCTCATAGAGAACATAGAAATAACTTGTACCCATATAGAATTTTTGGTATAAGTATAGATTTCCAATTTGATGTAAGTCAGTTGTCCTCTAAAGAATCATTATGAAATCTTTGTCTTCCATGTTCTTGGATGTCATGCTTGTAGGTTCTAATTAATGTCATTGCATAGCCAATCAAAGGTATTTTCCAATGTATCAGATGAGGTGTAAAATGGAGCTTGAATGCAAGAGAGTCAAAATTTGTCTAAGGTATGAAAAAGTGACAAAGACAACTTCAAAGAGTCACTTTTGCCAATTTTCATAATGACTTAAGTACCAAAAAGTGGTGGAGACAACTCCAGAGAGAAGATTTTGTCAGTTTGCCAAAATGACTAGGTACCAAAAGGTGGTGGAGATGACTCTTGGGAGTAACTTCTACTAGTTTGCTAAATGACAGTGTCAAAAGGTGGTCAAGATGACTTTGGAAAGTTGCTTTTGCCAAATTGCCAAATTTCATTTGGAGCATGGAAAAGTGGCAAAAGATCCCATAGTGCACACATTTCTATTTAGAATAAAAAGGTAAGTGGTGAAAGACCTCCAGGTGCACACTTTTGCTTGACAAGCCATCTCCATAAGTGTGTTTTGCATAAATTTGATAAGTATGAGAGGCAGGAGATCCTAAAGGATGTGACTTTCTAGTCATAGCCAGGTTTCAAGTTGCAATGGTTCCTTAGGTGTACACTTTGTCAATTATGAACCATTTTCAAGTGGCAAGCACCTCTTGGATATGCCCTTTCCAAATTGATGCAGATTTCAGTCATCAATAGACAGTGTGCAAGGGTGCCAATTACTTAAGCAGATTTTTCAAAAATATTCATGGGCACCCAGGGTTTGAACACCAATTTCCAGTCCTCAAAAATGATCAACAGTTTGTAAACCCTCATCAAAGGTTTCTATCATAAAACCCTCATCCCTTGTGACAGTTACAGTTCGTTTCTTAGGGTTTTTAGCAGTGATTATGGCACTTTAAATAGTGTTTCAAAATAATATAAAAACAGGTTAAAATCCTAGGCTACAACCTAACCCTAGATGGGTGAAATTGTTACTAAGGTTTTTGGGCCAAAAATATTAGAAAAATGGCACGCTAAACCCTAGCACGCCTATTAGAATTTTGGGACAAACAAAAATTCAAAAACAGCAAATGGACATCAAAGATGAGCACCTAGCTTTTTCCATCACATTGGATCATTTCACAACAATGCAATAGGGTTTCAGCACTTTTCAACCTTTTCCAAGGCAGCACCATAGCTGGTGAGAATTCATGCAAACTGCAAAGAGTTCTTTGATCGTTATTCAGCCCCAGGATTATTCAAGGGCAATTTTTTCATCTTTTATGAAGGAGTTTGTGGAAGAGTTTTATGGAGGGTTTTGCTGATTTGAAAACCATGTGCTAGCAGTCATTCTAGGTCCTAGGGTTTCGTATTTGATTCATTTTTTAAACTAAAATCTAGGGTTTACAGTGGCAGATTTTGATCATGCAAAGAGTGGGGAATAGCAATAGTGATTTTGGCAAATAGTCAGCCATTGTGTGGCAGTTTGAACTCAGTCGTTAGTGGTTGCAGTCATCAATAGCAGTTTTTGATCTATTTTTGCACCTTTTTTTGTTGTTAATCCTCGTTTTCAAAGGAATATAACAGTTACCAACAATTATTCTTCCACCGAGGAGGGCTGGAAAGGTTAATGACAGTTGGTTAACAGCAGCCTTTCTGCATTCAAAATGCTAAAAAAAACAGTCTGTATTTTCTAGGGTTTTAATAAGAAGCCTTCTCTAAATATTTTGCATAATGCAATGAGGGTTTGAAGTAGTGATGAGCAAACACTATAAACCTCATCTTTTCCTTCACTCTTCTTTCAAGTCTATATTTTGTCCAAGGAGATTATGTGGAGGTTGACATCAAGCAAAGGATGATCTGTGCCACGAAGGTTTTTATCATCGACAAGGTCCAGGCTAAAGAACATGCAGTTTTACCAATTTCCGATGAAGGAATCCAATTCAAGTAACCAAGATTTCCGTTTCTGTTAGTGTTTCAAGTTTCTGTTGAGGATCCAACATGATTCAAAGCAAGGAACTATGTCTGAATAAATGAACAGATCCATCTATCAAACTAACTAGTTTTAGCCATTGCATTTATTGAAGGATCTATTTCTAGAAAAGATGTTAGAGAACCTATTGTTTAGGACACTTTAAGTCGGATTTTAATTCAATCTTTGTTCAAAATATTTTCCTTGCTTTAAAGTTCTTTCTTTTCAGATTTTTCAGTAGCATTTAGTGTTTTATTATAAAGACATTAATTATTATCCTAAATCCCAAAAATGAGTTTTGTAACCTTATAAATAAGTGTTTGGAGTGTTGAGGTACAACTCATATGGACCAGCTAGGACTTGAACCTAGAACCATTTTCTGCTGGAGTGCTCTACCAACTTAGCTATTGACCCCTCTATGGCCAACCCATTGTCAGTCCAAGTGTGGCTTATTTCCAACACCCCTGCTTAAGCCACATTGCAGGTGTTTGGGGCTCCTATCTTGACTCCAATATCACCTGTTGAGCTACATTTCATCTGGACCAGCTAGGACTCAAACCTAGGACCTTTCATTTGTTGCTGGAGTGCTCTACCAGCTGACCTATTGGCCCTATGTGGCCAAACCATCATCGTTTCAAGTGTGGATTATTTCCAACATGGAGCACAATATTTAATTATGATAGTTAAAGTTATGCTTATGTTACTTAAATTATTGTTTAAGTTGGTGTATATTCTACTTAATTGTGTGTTTTTGGTCTTTTGTTGAATATTTCAATCATTAAATTGAAAGCCGGGGATTAATATCAAGTTTTGTGTTGATGTTATTTGTCCATCTAGGTTGTAGTTTTATATGCAACTTACTTTTTTAATTATTAGAATTGTGTGTTAATGTGTCAAAATGTATTTGCTTATCATATCCTCCTATGTGTAGACTTGTTGTTTTCTTAAGTTTAGCCAGTGAGAAAGTACTTGTTTAAGTTTTTGTTATTTCATTTTATTGCAAGTACAAAGTCACAAAGTCTCGCTTGTGAGGGAAGGGTTGTTTCAATCCCATGCTTATACCAAGGCCTAAATGATAGGGCAAAAATTCATTTAGTTTCTTTCACTATACAAAATTGAAAATACATATGATACTTGATACTAAAAATATACACTATGCAAAATTAAAAGTACATTTGATATTTTATACTATTATACTTGATAATGATAAAGATAGTTGATAGTTCAATTTTATATCATATATATCAAAAGTGACACGCAACTTGTTGAATTTGGAGAGAAAGTCAATACAACTCAAAAAATGCAAAAAATTGGTAAAATGTTAAAAAATAAAAAATTGCTTACCTATGATAGAGTTTTGATCACAAGAGACTGGAGAAACATTTGAGTTTGTCCATGGAGGTACCATGATGTATGAGCATCCATCTTGCATTTGTCAGAGAGTGCAAATACTAAGATCTTGTGATGAGATGAGCTTTCCAAACTCAATCTTATCATTATCCACCACTGCTAGATCTAAGGAGATGCTTCAAAATGCTTTCTTGTATGCTATAGCAACTTCATCATCTTTATATGGTTCCGTTTTCCTAGGAAAATAAATTATCTTGGTTATGTAATATTTGGGAGATAATGCATATGCCAGAGATGCAAGGGTGTGGCCATCTTGTTCCAGATGTCAAGGATCATCTTTGTACCCTTAGAAAAATATTTCTTTGGGATAATCCTTCTTCTCTACTATGATGACATCTATTTTTTCTTGCATGGAGTCCATGCCATCATAGATTTTCCCCAAACACGGTCAATTTGTATCAACAAACCTAATCATACTCATGATGGGCTTCTATAAATTAAAGATGTAATCTAACTGAACCCACCAATCATTATCTAGGATCAATGATTTGAATTTTTGGGCCTTATTTAAGTTTGATTACCTCCACACGCTTTATTGGTTGCTAATGATCATGGTACCCAATGCCTTTAGTACATTCACAAGTCATGTCAAAGCAATTTTTGAGTTTTAGAAACTTGGTGTTGTGCAAAAGAAAAGTTAATCACAAATTAAAATTTAAGTGTCATACATTAAAGTTTTTTAAAATATTGAAATTTCATAAATTTATCTTCAACAACTCCAAATTGGAGAAAGTTTTGAAGATGCCTTGTGACATCTGACGGTTCGTCATGAACATTTGAATCTCCTCACCCTCAATGTATCAACACGTACCATCTATATGAAATTGAAAATTTTGGAAATGTAGTTTACATCTTTCACTTGCCGCAACAATCAACCTCCTTCAAAAACATTGCCCCTTTAGGGGACATGACAATGACATTTATTAAATACCTATTTTTGTAATCTTTCCATCCATTAGAAATGATGAGCACTCTTGTTTCAAACCATGAATTTGTGATTGGTTTTAGTGATGTCTCTACCAAAAAAATTGTCAAAAGGTTGTGCACAACTTCTCATACCCAAGACCTATGCAACTTGAGGGAGTTCAATTGATTGCCATCTCCATTTCCTACAAATATGATGATTTCACCAAGTTGAAAGAAATACCATTGGTGTAGATTCAACAAGCAATGTATCCATGTGCATTGCCTTTAGCCTCATTCTCAAATGCCTTATCCCGTTACCCTCTTTTAGGAGACGAAATAGAGGGATCTTCTTCTTGGATAGATAGTGCCTACAAGAAAGGATATGGGGCAGCTACAATTGAAGGAGACCCTATAGGTGGCCTCCCTGTTCCTTTGGTCACTAAAGAATGAGATTTTAATTTTTCTCTCACTCACAACATCAGCTTCTTCTTGTTCTTTAACATGTAGCATAATTTGTTCTTTCAGCAACCCCTTCTTGTTTGGCCCTTAACAATCTCTATTTGCATGGTTGGTCATAGCAGATGAGTGAGCTTTCACCTGACTATGTGAGCCCTTATACTAGATTCCACACCGATATCAAGTCCAAAGAAAAGCCCCACCCCCTTAAAGTTGTTCAATCATCATAACATATTTCTATAGAAGAGATGCTTGATCATATTTGAATTACTTATTTGCCTCAGAGGCCATTAAACTTGAACAAGTAGCAATTTTAAATAAATTGTTCTAAGAAAAAAAATTAAAATGTAACTTTAGAGTATATGAGTTAATAGAATTAAATAAATAAATAATTCAACCGTACTATATATAAAAATGTAGGAAAATTAGAAACAAGCACAAAAAAACATTTAAAATGTTTTTATAAAAAATCTGAAAATTTTGTTTTCTTTTAAAAACTTAAATAAAAAAAGAGCCTTGAAAAATTATTGCAAAATATATACCTTTGATCAATAAATTTCCTTTGTGCAAGCTAGATCTCTCCCTAGTAGCAGTTACGAAATATCATTCGACACTTTTGCAATCCTTTATCTCAAAAATAAAATAAAAACTAGCTTCAAAAATGTATAAATTGTAACTTTCAATATTATTAGATGTTTGTGTGGGCTTGTATTTGTGAAATGAATCGGTTGCAAGTGTTTTGGGGCACTTGTAGGTTTTTTCTCACGTTTTAGGGTTGAAAATGCATATTTTATTGTTAAAAAATGTAGATTAGATGTTTGATGGATTTTTTTTTATAAATGGCACATTTGGCCTGTTTGATCTAACGATGATAAGGGAATGGGAGGAACCTAGCTACGTAGCTTTTAGGGGTTGGCTAGTTGCACCAGAAACAATTTGTATTATAGCAAATTATTTTATCTCTAAAATGTTTTGCTTGAGGCTACCTTTTAAAACCAAAATGACCAGGTTTTATCAAAACTTGAGAAATTAAGAATTTTTTTTTTAAGAAAATTAGAAGATGTAGAAGGTTTTAGCCACTTCTTAATGACTTATGATTTTGCTAGAAACACATTTCTTTTACAAGCATGATCTCCTTTTTGTGCAAGCAAGCAAGGATAAGGATTTTTTTCTTTAGTTTTTCAATCTCTTGAGATACAAAGAATATTATCCAAGGCCATGAAAAGGTTTACCAACAAACAAAAAAATATATGGTTTAATATCAATAATATGGCAATTACCTTTTTTTTTAAATTTCATTTCATCTAACAATTTTTGTTTTCTTTTTAATCTTTCAAATATATCTTTTGATACCTTCATTAGCACGTTAACCTTACACACATTCTTGATGGAACCCGTTTTAAATAAACATCCAATTTTGCTATCATGTACTTCAGTTTTCTATTATTTTTCAATATCTCCCATCGTGAAGAAGATTTCTTATTTTGACTTACAAAGGTGTTAATGATGCTTGTGTTCTTTGAAAGCTACTGATTTTGTAGGTTGTGAACTATTTAGAATTATGTTTGCAAGTTTAAGCCATTTTGATTGGCAAGATTAACAATTCAATTGACATCATTTTGTATACTATATTATGCCAGATGCACAATAAATCCCGGGGAAAATGAAGCTTTAGTTCGATATGCTCTAGATAAATACAAATTCCTTGCATTAGAACCACAGGTATGGTTAGGGATGACAAATTTCTTAAAGCTCATTTCTTCTTTGGGTTCTTATCTATTTGTTAAAATCCATTTCTGTTGTTAGTAATATCAGTTTATTTGCATGCTTATAGATAGAGCTATGGAGAGGTTCATAACACCTTTTAATGAATTTGATTTGCAGTTTGTTGTTTAGGAAATTATTTATTTGTCAAATTGAGTTGATAAATAATAAAATCATTTCTAAATACGTTCCACTTGTCCATAACTAGCACATGAAATTGCCTAAGTACAAGTTTTTTCACCTATAAGAGCTGGAGAAGAAAAGTAGCCTAGTAATTAGTAGAGAGATGCAAATAACTCTTTGATGAGCTACATGGCTTGCCTTTACCATTTCAATCTAGCATGCAATTTATTTTTTCCCTAAACTTGCTTTTGGTAAATAGATTGCTTTCTTGATGATTATTATGGGAGAATGACAAGATCAAACAATTTATCCAAGAACTCAATCAAAAGAGAGACTTCTGCTATGTTCATCATTATGCAAAGTCTCATAGTTGCATTCTTTAAAGGAGAAAAACGAGTGCATTTCTATAGATTGACATGCTCATGAAAAAACAATACTGAAGTACTGCTATTAACTACCTTGCACCAAAAATAGATTACATATTCTCCACATTGAAAGATCACAAAGATAGAACTTAATTTGCTATGATTAGGTCCTAGTTTGGCTAGAGATGTTGGAGTAATGTTCAAGTGGCACAATCATCAAATTTCACTTTTATCGATGAACAACAACATTCAAGTGTCGGATAGATGATGTATTGTGATCATTTGTAGATAAGTTTGTAGTAATCTAATTAGCACTATCACTTAGACTTAGATTGTGATATGTTATAGACTTATTAAAGCAATTAACTATTGTGTATGGGTTATCTTGACACATGTCGTTCTGATGTCTATGTATGTGACATCTTATATGTTACAATCTACAATACCTCAAGTTTCCTAGACGAAGATGACATGGGATAGGGGGACGTGTTTCTAGGATGATGATTCTTTTTGCCAATTTTGGGGACTAGCGGATGGCTATATAAAATATAGGGAAAATTTATAATATATAGGGAAATTTTAAATATTCATATGAAAACATGGATAAAGCATGCATATATAGATTATATTCATATCAAAACATGGATATAACATGCATATGAAAACATTTTAGAACCTTAAGTTTTAACATACAACATTTGTGTTCAAAATCTATTGTCAATATTCAATATGCTTACATAATTCAGAATTCATTGTTAATATGCATGTTATATCTAAAAAGTAACATGCAAAATACCCAAAGGCTACACTATTGTCATATAGTTTCATTGTCAATTATGATATGAAAATACAAAAAAACGAAGTACATTGCTGCCCCTAATTTGCATCTCCTAGCACTGCTTCAAAATCAAAGTCCTCCTTTGAGTCTTTGCCACTGTCATGGTCCACGTCCACCTCATCCAACAAAATCTCATCCAATCCCCCTGGTGTCAACTCCTCATCAACCTGGGCCACGTCTTCCAAATCAACATCCCACCATAAAGCTGGAATTAGTCATCTCTTTGGAGTCTAATGATATTGAAGTCGAAGAGCACTGTGCACAACCACTAGATTCTCCACTCATCTAGAGGTAAGTCTATTCCTCTTGATGGAGTGGATAAAGCCATATGTGGACCAATTCTTCTCTGCAACAAAGGAACTGATAACTTGTGAAAGGAAGCAAGTGGTAAACAACTTCAATTGTGGTGTATCCCTCTCGTGCCATGTCCACCATCCAATAGGGTCTCTCTAAGCTAATATAATTCTATCCAACCTCGCTTGTAGTTTACTCAATGTAGGACCACAAAGATTTATCAAGTTAAGGAATTGTGTTTGGAGTATGAAGGCTTGCTCCTTTGGATACATCTTATCAATGGCCCATATGAACCCATCTTAAATCCCTTGGTCATCACATGGAAGCACCCTTCCATTCCTTAGTGCATACCATTTGGGATTTAGAAGATAGGTTGCCATATGAAGCGGGGTGTTCATTGTGTTCCACTTTTGTATCACAATGGGCCCGATATGTTGCTCATATAACCCCAAAGTGGGATCCTTAGCCAAAATTGTTTGCTTTATCTTCCCAAGCATACTATCAAATGTCTCATATCATTCTCTAAGATTAGGAGAGTCTGTATCAGCATATTTAATGTCAACAATAGGTGAGATGAAAGAGAAAACATGTGCAAAATCGAAATGCAAACAAAACGTTAAAATATTAAAACAAAAAATTTAATATAAAATCATCATTCTAGCATCAAATTTTTAATAAAATCAACAACACCTTACCTCATAGTGGACCACCAATTGTCATCAAGGATCTTTTGTTTACCAGATTTTCCTTGCATAGAGCTTGAATTAGGCCATCTAGCACACTCAAGATTCACTTGCATCAATTGTAGAGGATCATACACCTCAAGCATCCTTTCCAACAAGATGAAGTATGTGGTATACCTATATTCATTAAAAATTTAAAAGCAATATAAGGCTCAATGCAATTGGAATACAAATGTTTGAAGTTTCAAATTTTTGATTTTCCAATATTTTCATATATTGAAAGTTTGAATTAAAATGAAGTGGCATACCTTGTTACAACGAGTTTGAGGAACTCCCTGGACAATGATCTAAAGAGAGCAAGTGAAGTGTGGTCGTTGCAAATGAACATTTGAATGTCTCTAGCTTTTGCCACTACTTGCTTCACCCAATCTATTTTTTATGCCTTTCAATGCATGAACACCACATGGAGTTCAAAAGATGTGCATGTAAGCACCCTCCACCATCAAATTAATTGTTTTTCACTTGTGCTCAATCGGTGATCAACACAGGTACAATATTAGCAGACCTAACCTCCTCTATGACATCTCTCAAAATTATAAACTATAAGTTTGCATCCTTATACTTTGCTGAACAATCCACGACTTTGAGAGAATAAGAACCGGTAGGGCATGCGACGATGATATTGATGGGTGGCCAAAGTTTGACATTAGTCCACCCATCCATCACAATAGAGCAACCAAACCTCATCCATTGGCACATTAACCTTGGAATACACTCTTTATCTAGGAGGGTAGTCCATAGCTTATGATCTCCAGGGGGTATGAATGAAGGACCAATGGTGGCTACATCTCTAATCAATTGTTTGAAGTAAGTGGAACGAGCCACATGAAATGGGATGGTATTAGCCAAAACGAATCTGGCAATGGAAGACTCAGTAGCTTCTCGTGCTTGCACATTAAGCATAGCTTCAATTGACCCTCCCTTGTCACTACCGCTCACCTTCCTCTTTCCTCTTGTGCCAAAATGACTACTACCAAAAGTAGATGATATAGGCAAAGATGATTGTGCACTTGCAAAAGAAGGTGTTGGCATTGCCCCACCTTGTTTCCTTATTTTTGCCTCTGAGTGCAATCTATGACACCCTCATTTCACCTTAAACTGAAAAATTAAAAAAATCAGACGTTCATGCTTCAAGCTTTGAAAAAAATTGGGAAAAAGAAGGATGAAACCTACCTCTTTCAAGCTTAAAGCAATATATTTGTCCTAGATTCAATCTCTTTTCCTTCTATTATACTACTCTTCTTTGAATGGTTGCTTGCTTCAAACCCTCTTGTTGCTCCATGTTTTTTCTTCTTATACAAATGATTGAATGAGTTAAAAACTATTTCATAATGACTTTTAGGGTGACCTTGGAGGTAGGGGCCCACAAAACAATTATAAAAATGTTTGTTTTTGCAAGTTAAATGCATTTTTAAAAAAAAGGCATTTTGACATCAGGGATGTCCAACTATCCCTAGTGTCAGGTGATGACATTTCTAAAAAAGGGGACGTCAGGGAAGTCTTTGAGATGTCCCTGGCATGGGGACACGTCCTGGGTTTTCTAGGTCACAATCAATCATTTGTCACTTTCCTTTTTTCTTTTTGTCTGTGTTGGCTGGTTGCTTGAGTCCATCACAATTTTCCTTCTATCCTTTTCCTATAACTCTCATTTAGTAACAATTGGTTATAAAGATAGCAAATCATTAACTAGGAAACCATCTCTCGACCACCTTGGTGTTAGCTAAATAAATGGGAGGGAAAAAAAACATGTTGGACCATATTGTTGATTAATAATTACACTTAGTTTTGTAAGCCATTAAAGGTGGATTCTTTTATTTCAGGGATTATATGTCAGAAAACAAAGGCCATTGTCGTTGGAAGTAAAAAATAAAAATGCATTGATAATCACTTAGTGGCAAATGTTGTTTTAAATGTACTAAGAGACCTACCAATAAATAGGCCAAACTGGGTTTCTTAAATCATGTTTTTGTAGTTCTCAGTCTGTAAAGTTATTTAGCGACCTCTTGATTGTACAATAAACCGTGAGCTGTAGTGAATAAATTTTCCTTTCACGTTCTTTTTTATTTTCCCAATTTTATTTGGCATTCTCTTATGCTAATACCCCACTTATTCATCTATTTGATGTTTTGTTTCATCCACTTGCTCTTTCTTCTGTCTAATTTCTGTACAATTGTCATTTTTGGCGAGCGATGTATCTCCATGTTTTCTAATCTTCTTAGATAGCTTAACAAACAAAACATAGCTGCCACCTCAATGAGAAAAGTCTTGGTTTTTGCAAGGACAATCTCATATGGAATAGATGATTTAATCTTGAGGCTGTTTGTGATTAAATGTTTTTGTAATCTCTCTATATGTCCCCACTTTCTTGTTGAAGTGTTGCTACCCCATACTTTGCATCCATATAGTAACTAGAACCACTAAAAGCTCAAAAAAAGTCTTCTCAGTTTTCCTATCCCATAGTGAACAAAGTGATAAGGATCCACATGCTAAATTGAATGGATGAGTTCTACGATAAGAGCCCCGTCATGTTGAAAATGAGTTCTATGGTAAGAGCTCCTCCTTGTTGAAAATGTGAGGGAAAGGGTTATTAGAAGATGAAGAAGTTGAGAAATACAACTTCAAGTATCCCAAGAACACCTGCAAGCAAAATACCTGTCACAAGAGATGAATGGAGGCAAAAAGCAATAATGGCTCTGAAGAAGAAGATGATCATTAAGAGAGGGAATCAATTAATGAAAAAGTACAATACAATCCTTATAAAAGGATAATAGCAACCCTAAAGGTGTGCAACCCTAAAGGGATGATGTGCATTAAATAATTAGAATAATTATTAAATACCTACAATATTATTAAATGCTTAAGTTTAGCTTAAGCGTAGAGTATAATAGACTAATAATTAAATAAATAATTATTAGCTAATACAAGATAACTCTAACACCCCCCCTTAAGATGAACTTAGGGAGTAGCTAAAAAACTAAATGCATGAAGCAAAAAAATGCAACTACATGATGAAGGCAAATTTGGGTCCTGACAACAAGGCCCGATGAGGTACCCAATCACAACCAAATCTCTATGAACTAGAGAAATAGAGAAAACCACGTGGGAAAAAACTCTACTCCAAAAAGCAAGTGAAGGACTGAAGAAGTCTCCAAACAAGAATGTTCTAAAAGATAGGAACAAGAGAAGAGCAGAAGAATCACTGAAGCATGAAGAACCTGCAAACACTGTCGAAGAATAACTGTCGATCTGAAGAACGTCCACTGGAATAGAAGATGATTAGGTAGAGAAGACTGTAATCTACATGAGTGCCCTCAAATAACACTACTCGAATCAGATGACAAACAAAGGAAAACTACTGAACTCGAAGATACAGATGGCATAAAACACAAAAGCCCGAAGAGTTGATACAACAAACCAAGGAAGCATTAGAAAAACAGGAGAAAGCCCCCATAATGCAGACAAGGGTGAGGGACAGGTTCATTGAAAATGATGACCAACAAGAACTGCATGATGAAAAACCAGAAACATCGAAGGTGCAGAGAAAGTACATATTGTCGTGGAAGAAGTTGAGAAATACAACTTTAGAGATCCCAAGAACACCTGCAAGCAAAATACCTGTCACAAGAGAAGATAGGAGGCAAAAAACAATAATGGCTCTGAAGAAGAAGATTATCATTCAGAGAGGGAATCAATTAATGAAAAAGTACAATACAATCCTTATAAAAGGATAATAGCAACCCTAAAGGTGTGCAACCCTAAAGAAACCCTAAAGGGATAATGTAATACCTACAATATTATTAAATGCCTAAGTTTAGCTTAAGCGTAGAGTATAATAGACTAATAATTAAATAAATAACTATTAGCTAATACAAAATAACTCTTAACATAAAATTTGTAGGTCATGATTGCCATACCATACAAATATAATTTGTCACCTTTCCCTCACAACGAAGTTGTTCCGTACTTAATTAGATACTTTTCTAGTCAATCTTGCTAATTCTATGGAATTCCAGTTCCCTAGCATCTAACAAACATGAAGCTATTGTAATCCTCTCAAAAGTGCATTTATATGGTCTGCAAGCATTTATTTCAAAAGGGGTGATCATTCCTACATAATGGACATGCAGCTTAATTTAATATCCTTCTAAGTTATGTTTTGTAGAAAGTGTACTATAATGCAAACTCTTGGTAGAAATTGGTTTGACTCTTATTTCATTTATTAATTAAATGTTTGTAGCAGTGGAATATCTTTTGAGATGCTAAGCATAATTGAACTACTATATACTTAAAATGTTTAGGCTTTAAATCTTGACATTTGCTTTTGAAAAAAGAACAGGCATGAGGGTTATAAATGTACTGGTATGACAAATGAATAATCTCAACATTGCTTGTATTATTAGTTTTAAAATTAGACACGGATGTATGAGGAGCCTTATATTTAGTATTTCAATCTTTTGAAATGATTTATAATTTTATAATATTATTTCTAATAAGTTATCAAAGAAAAATTTGAAAAAAAAATCTTATTTAAAAATTAAAGAAATTATATTGTCGTTACATTGGCGATGATAGATTTCTTGAATATGCTCAGTTCATGTGAGACATCTCAATTTGATTTTTTTAATTTTATTTCAATAAATGTTGGACATTAAAATTTTGCTTTATTTTTTTAAATATTTTTTGTTTTCATATGTTTATAACATTGTAATTTATAATTTGTTCTAATATGTTTTAGTACCCTAAAATTGGAGGTCCAGGACTTGTTGGAGGACTTGATGTATTTAATGGTCGTTCTTATAAGTAAGTATCCTAATAAGACCAATGTTTTAATATTTTATAATTTTTTTTATGAAATCAAGGTTAGGGAATTTAGTATGTCTCTTGCAACTTTTTTAAAGATCATTTGGAATAGCCTAAAATGCAATACTATTTTAAACAAACATGTGAGGATAATTGAATTCTTATTAATTTAATTGAAGATGTAAATTCTGTTATTATGGTAAGGAAATATTTTATTATACTAATGACTTAGGGATTTCATTATCTAAGCACGTGAATTATACTTTCCTAAAAGTAGATAATGGTTGATTAATAAAATATTTAGTGTTCTTTGTATACCAACTAAAGATGTAAATTCTACTATTATGGTAGGGAAAAATAATAGTATGGTAGTTGACTAGGGATTTGATTATCTAGGCTCATGAATTAGTATTGCCTAAGCAAGATATTTTTATTAGTGAATTATGAATAGATCTGTAATGATGAAAATATTATGGTTTCCACAATTAGAACTATGAAAACCACTAATATTTAGACTTAGGGACCATTACATTAAAGAGGGGTAAACCCGATAGATGTAGCCACAAATCAACAAAGATAGGGCTGAGAATTCTATTGGATTTACAAAGTTTGGATTGATTGCCCTCTTTTAAGTTGAATTGTGAAAATGCTGAAACCAAGGTAAATGTGTTGGAATTAAAGTAATTATGTGTGAACAACTAGCTTCAGTTGTCAGATCGAGCCACAAACTTGGATCTAAACAATTAAGTGTATTTGGATTTGTTCCTAGAAGGAGCTCCTGAAATGTCATGAGCAGCCCGTCGCACTAGTCTTCTCTGTTGGAATCAAGGAGCACTGAGGGGGGGGTGGGTGAATCATTGTTTAGCAAATTTTAACTTTGTTAAATTGTTCTTTCAACCATATAATACATTGAACCAAAAGAAGGATGCAAGAACATAGAACAATCAACCACAACACCATAACACAAAGATTTTATACGTGGAAAACCCGGTCAAGGGAAAAACCACGGTGGGGATGAGACCCACAAAATGAGTATCCTCAAATACAAGTTTTACAATGGGATGCACATGCATTTAGGCACATTGCTTAGAGCTCACTGCTCAAAAGGAGAGGCTCACTGCCTACAAATGAGTTACATAAGATTACTGAAGTACATGAACTAAATAATAGCATCTACAAATGCCCGATTATAGTTCTGGTAAAGCACATTACACAAATATTTCATATTTTGCCTTATACTGCTCTGTTCCATTGCTTTGATCTGGAGCATAAATTTCTAATATGCGCACGTGCAACTACGCACAATCAATCACTAACACCTTTCACATTCACCCCACACACTAAAATGATCAAATACATGGCTTATATATATCTGTAACAAGATAATAGATCAACCACATGTTGGCTTCAAGAACTCTTAGCATATTGTGAAACATGTACATACGCTCGGCTAAATCCGAAATTAAAATACCAATGTGGACCAAAACAATTGTCCACACTTTGCCACAACCATCAGACAAAACACTTGGACCACAAATATAATCACCAAAATCGATCCACAAAATCCGCATAAGGATTATACACACAAGTCGGTTGTCCTACACTGATAAACTGAAAATTGACACACCAGAGCTTCTAACTCAAATGCTAATCATCACCAGAGGCTAAAACTTTGGAATATGGTTGTCTAGACATCCATCAACCTACAACCAGATCCTCAATACAAGATGATAACCAGGAAGGATGTATCAACCATAATGCACAACACTGTCAGATGCTCTGTCTAGTTTGTCGGACTTGAACCAATCTTGAATGACTTCCAATAGAATCACATACAACAACGCAGATGGGTGCACTGACTTGGGTTGCCATCAATGACAACACCGAATAATTTGTGTAGTGTCTCTTGCCAACAACCTCCCCCTTTGGCATTGATGGCAACACTTACTGAAAAAATGACTGTGTCTGACCAAATATGAACACACACTGCAAAACAAACTTCTAAATTCCAAAACTCCCAAAAATCCCCCTAAGATGAATATAGTATTTTTCACTGCCCTACACTCCCCTTTGACATCAATGGCAAAGGCAGGGATCTGCATGCCAAAATTCATACAAAATTCCTATGAACAGACTGCATATATACAAACACACTCTCCTAACTTAAATATATTTAAATACATCTGCAACAAATTTCTTCAATAAAACCAAATCACTGTCCCAACCTTTCTTGAGACTCTCCAAAATTGAAATCTGGCCACTGAAAATAAATGCTTGCATTTTTGTTGTCTATAGGGCTGAGGGTTCATTGGTTACCATGACATCTTAGGCTTCCTTCGAAGCACTGAATAAAGTTTCCAATTTGGGACGAATTAGGCTTTGAAGTTCACCGACTCTAACAACAATCATATCCTTTTCATGCATCAAATGCTTGATCTTGTCAAGCAAGGAAATGACTTGACCTTCTTGACTAGCCACCAAAGTAGTCAAAGGATCAAATGATTGGGATATACCTGCCAATAGCTTCTCATTCTCTTTTATTTGCTTCTCAATATCCTCAGTAAACTTAGAAAATAATAGACATGACTTGTAGACATTGCCTCCTTCTAATAAAGCATTTTGAACTCTTCATGCAGGTGTCTAACAAGATTCTATAATTTGCAATCATATTCTTGAATGAACTGAACCTCTTGGCATCAAATTCATTTTGGACCTTAACCTTAGTTGACTTCTCAAGTGATTCGAAGTGAGTACTTACCGAATTTATTAGGCTTTTCAACTGACCGAAGGGAGTATCTGATGTGTCCTTGACATATGAAGGCATGATCTTCTCCAAGACACCAGATGCAAGAGTAAGTAGCTCACTGTCCTCAATATGAGACTTCATCATCTCCTCCCTTGCTTTGGCCTGACCAAATGATGCTAGCTGCAATTTCTGGATGGGAGAAAGAGTGGCCAGATTGATAGGCCCTTGGATCAACTCAAGATCATCTAATTCTTGCTTGTCCTTCTCCAAAAATACGTTCATTGCCTCTACAGTGTCTCTTGCTTCCGTGACTGGTTCATTCTTAACTTCCGCCACCTTCACTACTTCTTCACTAGATGGGACTTCATTCTTCGCAGATTTTTTAGTAAGATTCAGAGGATTTTGAGTATCCTCAATTGTATTTGCTTTGACTGATCCCTCTCCACTTTTGTTCAACTCTCCTTCATCCAGAGCAGAAGAGGCCTTCATTCAACCTGTTCATCCTTAGGTTGCAATTCTGGAGCGTCATCATGAGATTCTACAAAATCAAAATTGTTCTTTAGCAGGGTTGATTTCAAAATCTTCTTCGTTTCTCTAATTACTTTCTCAGTCTTCCTAATCATTAACTTATTTTTCCTGGTCTTGCTTCTAAACTCACTCTTGGTTTCTTTGAAAATTCTATTCACCTCTTCTATCGAAATCACAGGGCAAAGATTTACCAAGGTACACTCTCTAAGTTTGTTATCTTCTTCCTTAGCACTCAATCTTCTCATTTCTAATACATCATATAGGCTTTTAAGAATCTTAGACATAATCTCAACAAGACCCCTATTGAATATATTCAAGCACCAACTTCATCAAATTTGTCATAAAATTCAGAGAGTGGCTTGAGATTACCTTGGATAGTGAGAGCTTTTTACAACATCTTCAACATACTTACCAGATGGAACTAGCTTCGTCTTCTTGTCGCTTTTCTCCTCACCAGAGGGCTTGTCCTTAGACACCTTTGAAGCTTTAGTGCCCTTTGTCTTTATTTCTTTTGTTGCTTCATCAAACACAATCTCTTCATTAGCATGCACACCAACATATACTCTTGTGCTTTATCCTCTTCCTCTTCCCTTTTCTGTTGGATTGCTTGACTTGGGGTTTTGCTGTGTTGATTGGCTTTTGAGAACCAGAGGAAGGTGCAGAGCTCTTGGTTGGTCTAGATCTGGCGGACGAAGCTGTCAGACTAACTGACTCAACCTTTACTGTCCTTCCTTCTTTAGTTTGCTCTCTCCTCTTCCTAGCTTCCTTAACTGCTTCAGCAGTAATGCCAATGCTTGAAGTGGTTATGCCAATGCTCTGTGCATAATGTTCCACCTCCTTTCTCACTTTTCTAACAATTTTCGGCTTCTTAAACTGAGCATGCAGTTGCAAGTCCTTTTCAGCAAAGGTGTCAAACCTTTCTTCAGAGGGATCATTAGGCTTAGTCAACAAATGTTGAGCATACATTTCTAGGATTTTATCCTCTATTTCATACCCCATGGGCATGATGCATATTGTCCTAGGTTCTACCGCTTCCATTATGCATTAATCAATGTCTACCATGAAGCATATGGTGTCCTTGTACTTCTCCACTATAGATTTAGGGATTCTTTCCCTAGCTTGCATCATGCTCTGAAAGTTCTTGAAATACCCCCAAAGTGCATCTTTTTGAGCCTTGTTGTCTCTAATGTTATACAGTAAATCCCTGACCTGTACTACCACCAATTTGTCACTTGCCCAATGAACACTTCCAATACCTGGAATCTCATTCATGAAATAGAAGAATAAGCATAACACTAGAGTGTCGAACTTGAATGTATTCTTCTTATCCTTCTTTATGCTTGTCAGATTCTCTATAAACTTGCTCCAGAGTAGCTGACATAGATCATACTCCTTGTTCTCCTTAATCATCTAATATGCATCATAAATAGTTGTACCGGATACCGAGTTCTCTCGGCTAGAGTGATAAACCTTGTATCCAACAACCATAAAAGCAAACTTCACATCTAGTTCAACAATATCATTTATTGTCATAGCCCTTTTATCAAACCTGGAACCGGTTGCATCTATGACCATTTGATTCTTTATAGACCGGAGTGTGGGCAAACCACCTGATGAGCTTAAACTAGTTACAATTCGGATTACATCCATAGTGATTTTGAAGGGCTGGTTTCACCACATGAATTCAACTTAGCACATACTAGACCCATTCATTCTCATCAAACACGGGAAACCGGATAAACTGCACAAAGTTCTTCTCTTCCATAGACTTAAATTTTGGTTTGAGCCTGAAATTCTCTCCCAAAAGATGGTTGGAGTACAAATTCAAAAACTGTGAACCTCCTAACTCTTCAATATTCTCATGTATGTATGCCCTAATGTCCTCTACATAAAGAACACCGTATGGAACCGATGAAAATGCCTCTAGAGGATCATCTTCTACTGATTTGAAAGGGTGCTTTTTGAATTTGGGTCGAGATCTCTTAGTTATGTCAACTACCAAAGGTGTATCCATTCCAGAGATATCAAATTTACAAACTTCACAGAGAAATACCTTACTTTGTTGGATTAGGGTTTTTACATTTAATTGCCTTCACACTTCGATCAGTCGGAAATCTTCTCGCAGAGCTCGCTTCTACTCTCTCTTACATAATGCAAAGTGACAAATGAAAGGTAAAGGTTGCCTTTCATCATTCCAACTTTTAACTTTTTGATGTAATATATGCGCTTGCCCTAACCCTTCCGAACACTCTGTTACCACAAACAACTCACAAAAGTTCTCCTGCGGATCTCCAATTTTGCTCAAATACTTGCGGAAATCCTTCTAGATGATTTGAAATATGTCAATGCAGCTACTGACAATCTGTCGCATTTTGACACCAATTGTTGGCAGGGGAGGAAAAGATTTTATTGAAAACTCCCCCTAGGCCAGAGGCCTTAAACTTATTCCTAGAGGAATTTCCAATACCGAATTTAGGTGTGTATCCATTTCCTGCATTGTCATCACTCTTTTTCACCCATGTCTTCTTCATTTGATTGCTGATCTCATCCACAATTAATTTTCCTTTTCCATTATCATCTTTCTGCACACTTTTGTTATTGTCTGTCGGACTCTTCCTGTCCATATTCTTGCTTCTACAAAATTTTGCAATGTGACCAGATTTGTTGCAATTATAGCACACAACATTTCTCTGTCTAGGCCTGTAATTCCCTTGATTTCCTCTTGATTTGCATTGATTAGCAATGTGACCAAACATACCACAAGCATAACATCTAACATTCGTTCTATTGAAAGAGTTACTTGCCATAATTTTGCATTCACTTGATTTATGACCATACTTGTTACAGTTGAAACATTGATCGAAGAATGATGGACCATTTTGATTCATCCTATTTCTGCATTGACTAGCTTTATGACCAAATTTATTACAAACAAAACAATTGCCATTGAACTTTTGAGCATTAGGTTGCCTTACTGAAGATCTCTTAGCTTTGTTCTTATGATGTTCTGACTTAGGATTGCTTTGACCAGATTCGAAGCTTTCTCCTTTCTCATATCCAAGACCTCGCTTGCCATTTTCATTCTTCCGAGTTTGCAACAACACATCAAGTTTAGTTGAGCTAATCTTGAACTTTTCCTAGTACTCATTTGCAGTAGCAAGTTCATCCCTAAGAATGACAATTTGCCTTTCAAGCTCTTCTTCATTGTTTTTGAATTGTTGCAATTCAAGATTCAGCTAATAATTTTCACAATTGATTTAGCAGTATTCATCAGATCTTTCTTTCAAAGACTGATTAAGGTCGTCTTCATTCTTCTTTCTTCCCTCAATCTCCTTTGTCAACCTCATTACTATATTTTCCATCTCATTTTTCTGGACTGCATTATCTCTAGCAAGCTTCTCACATTCTTCTATATTTTCCTTCAAAGCTTGATTCAAGGGACCATCATCTATGCTTTGGTTTTCTTTCTGCTTTAGTTGATCAACAAGTTCATTTCTCTTTTCCTTGGACTTATTCAGTTGCTCCTTCAATGACTGAATGAAATTCTCTGCATCCTTAAGACTCCTTTTCAATTCCCAGACTTCAGCTTTGGACTGATCAAGATTATCAAGTGCAACAAGAAGCTGATGTTGAAGAAGAAACACCAAGCAAAGTCCCAAACAGATATGTGCAAAAGAATCACCTTGAGGATCAGATTATTGGCAACAAGAAGGATGGTGTGTAAACTAGAAGGAGAGCAAGAAACACTGAGTAAGTAAATTTCTGCCTTATGACTAAGATGGAACCCATAACATATGATGTGGCCAGCAAGAGTGAGAAGTGGATAAAGGCTATGAAAGAAGAGTTGCAACAGATTGAGAAGAACAAAACATGGGATTTGGTTCCTAGACCTACAGACAAAAATGTCATTGAGACTAAATGGGTCTACAGGAACAAGATGAATGAATAAGGCAAGGTAATAAGGAACAAGGCAAGACTAGTGTGCAAGGGATATGCTCAAGGAGAGGGCATAGATTTTGAGGAGACATTTGCACCTGTTGCAAGATGAAGCAATAAGAAAGTTCTTGACATTCTCTGCATTCAAAGGATACCAGGTATATCAAATGGATGTTAAATCTGCATTTCTCAATGGAAATCTAGAATAAGAGATCTACATTGAGCAACCTGAAGGATTTCAGCTACATGAGGATGACAACTTTGTCCGCAGATTGAAAAAGGCACTATATGGTCTGAAGCAGGCACCTAGAGCATGGTATAAGTATCTCCATAAGCAAGGTTTCAAAAAGGGAAATGCTGACAACAACTTGTACATTAAGGTGGATGGAGACTACATGATCATAGTTGTGGTATATGTAGATGACAACATCTTTGGAGGCAATAAAGATATACTATTCAAAGAATTTGCTGATAAGATGCAATTAGAGTTTGAAATGTCCATGCTTGGAGAGTTATCATATTTTCTTGGTTTGCAAATATGACAACAGAATAAGGGCATATTCATTTCTCAAACCAAATGTGCTAAGGATATGTTGAAGAAGTTTCAGATGGAGGATATCAAACTGGTTGGTACCCCCATGGTGATAGGATGCAAGTGAAGCAAAGATGATGAGTCACCCAGTCTAGATCAAACCCTGTATAGATCCATGATTGGAAGCCTATTGTATCTTACAACCTCAAGGCCTGATATAGTTCAAGCAGTGTGCATGGTTGCAAGGTTCCAAGCAGCGCCTAAGCAATCATATGTCAACGCAGTTAGGAGGATATTCAAGTATCTGTAGGGAACACTTACTTATGGCTTATGGTATCCAAAGAAAGGATATTTCACTTTGCAAGCCTATACTGATGCAGATTGGGCAAGATGTGTAGATGACAGGAAGAGCACCAGTGGTGGAACTTTCTTCCTTGGAGACATGTTAGTGTCATGGCATAGCAAGAAACAAGAGTCCATTTCATTATCAACTATTGAAGCTGAGTATATAGCAGCTGCCACATGTTGTTCTCAAGTCTTGTGGATGAAACAAACATTGAGGGACATTCAGGCAGAGTTTTTAGATCTTATTCCTATCATGTGTGACAACTCAAGTGCCATCAATATATCCAAGAACCCCGTTATGCACTCAAGGACAAAGCATATTGCAATTAAATATCATTTTCGCTGGGAAAAAGGTTGCAAAGAAAGAGGTAAAAGTTGAATATGTGTGCACCGGTGAACAAATAGTTGATATTTTCACTAAGCCCCTGCCTAAGCACAACTTTGAATATCTAAGATAGAAATTGGGTGTTATTCCACCTGTCTTCAACACTTAAGCATTTTTGTGTAGTCTGTGGTTCAGGGGGAGCATATTGTTTTACACTTTCTGCCGTGAACCTCATGCACAGTTTCAGGGGGAGTTCTGATTTTTTAAGCAGTATTAGCACTGCTTTTATATTGTAATAATCGTTCATCTAGCATCCAAACCAACATGAAGAAAGGACATATTTTGAAGAAGTTGTATAGGAAATTTCTAATGTATTGCATATGTGTCATGATCGAAATTCGAAGTTCCATGGAAATATGTCTACGAGTGTCTTCTAGAGAAAAGGGGAGAAAGCATTTGACATTTGGTTGCTTCACCCTTTGCCATTGTTGTCAAAAGGGGAGAACTGGTTGGTCTGCGAGTGTGTTGACACTAATGCCAAAGAGGGAGATTGTTGGCATTATTGTCATTGATGTTGAGGGATGTCAAGAGGTTGCAAAGATGCAGGCAACAATCGTGCATAACACAAAGACATGTGAAGCACATAACACGCAGGTTATGCAGTCATGTATGCAATTGTGCATAACACATCATGTTATGCTATAGAGGTCTCGACCAGGCTCGTTGACTCCCCCGCTATCCCGCAGTGTGATGGTTGAGAGGACTGAGACCTTGCGGGGCAACCTGAAAGCAAAGCGGATAATGTCTGCCGCCCCCCCCCCCCCCCTCGGTATCCTGTAGAGTCAAACACTTTAAAGATGCAGGCATGTAGGGTAACAAGAAGACATAAGTTAAAGGCTTCCCACCATCTTGCGACAGGATGGATGTATGAAAAGTGACCATGCAGGGTTAAAAGGACAAAGGCAGGAATTGAGGTTCCTGCTATCCCCCAGCAGGTGAGAAGGAAAACCTAAGAGCTTGTAGGGAACAAAACACATAGTTAACAATGTTCCCCCCGCTATACCATGGCTTGCTTGATTTGAGAATGAAGGACGTGCAAGGTAAGAATATTAATGGAGTTAGAGGTCATCCTCGCCATCTCGCAGCTGTGATGATTGAAAGGAAAAGGTCTTGCAGGGTAAGGTTGAAGGAAAAATATGTGGCATCCCGCCATCCTGCGAGGAGTAAAACTGAAGCAAGATGAGCTCGCGGGGATACAAAGAACAAGATAGGAAGTTGATCCCGCTATCCCATGCGAAGCTAGGTTGCACGAGGAGAAGTGAGATATGCATCCTGCTATCCCACAACAGGCAGAGGGATGAAAAGTGGACCCTGCGCGGTAAGATCAAAGAGTGAAGGTGCGCATCCCGCTATCCCACAACAAGTATGACAAAGACACAATGGTCACGCGGGGTAAGTAAGACCATGGTGAATGAAGGTCTCCCGCTATCCCGCACCATGGAGATCTGGAGAGAAGTGACCCTGCGGGGCAAGGTAAGCTGAGCTATTTGATCATGGAAGATTATTTGGTCGACACATTGGCAACCCTGATACATAGAGGACCATGTGGCATTTGACCAAGTTTGACCAAGTGGTTTGGACATCGATTGAGAGGATTTTGACGCCACAGGTGCATGCAAATAGTCATAGAGTTTTACGTGGGAGATGACCGACCTTTGACCGTGTGATTGGATGAAGAATATGAAGATATGAGGCTCCCTGATGGACAAAGAATGAATCAGACATACAAAAGTCAGTGACGATGGAGGTAGTTGTCGATCTTTTCAGGGTAGGTCAACGGAGAATGTAAAATGCATTAATGGTGATCGAGTTGCAAGCTGGTTGTGTGGCTTGAGGAAGGATTCCAGATCATTTTCAACCGAGAAAGATTACTAAATTGTTTAGTAATCTAAGTACAAAGATTGAACAGAAGAAAGAGAGGATGCATTTACTACAGGCAACAAATCTGAGATCATACTCAGGACAGAGAATAAAATCTTTAGAGGTGCAAATCTCCAAGACAATCGACTTAAATAAAATATTCAAGATTGCAGTAGAAGAAAATTCTGATAAGTACAAAGTCGATCGAATCCAGCAGGAGAAGTGATGAGATTTGACATTGGTAGGTGTGGTTGCTGAGACAGAGATAGAGGTGGAAATAAAGATATTCCAACTAGGCGACTGGAAGTGTAGAGTTGAGTGAGTAGAGTGTGTGTTGTTGCTGCCGAGAGAAAATAGAGCAATCTACATAAGCAAATAGAGTAAGAACAAAGTATTCTGGAAGGTGAAGCTGTAGCAGAGAGCAGAAGACAACCAACCAGAGGAAGAAGAAGAAACAGAGGAAGAGAGTTCAACAAGCAAAGAAATTCATTCTTATGGTGTAAGAAGTTGTAAGTGTTACAAAACTTCATTTGTAACAAGGTGCCTTATTTGTTTATGTAATTTATCTTATTGTAAACCTCTGAGTGGGTGCTGAGAGCAGGGGTAGGTGCTCCTCTGAGTAGGTTCTCATAAAATCAGGATTTTTGTGCTCCTTGGGTTGGTGCCCTAAAGTTTAGGGGTTTGTGCTCCTTGGTTTGGTACCCTAAACATTGTAAACTGTTAGTTACTGTGAGGCTGGATTGGAGTAGTGGACTCCAACAACTATTCTCATCGAGGTTTTTCCCACATTGGGTTTTCCTCCTAAATCTAGTGTTCTGGTTTAATTTGTGTGTGTGTGTGTGTGTATGTTCTAAATTGATTTGCGATTTTAGTATTTGCACACATAGTTGAAAAATTTTAATTACACTGATTCACCCATCTCTCAATGTCCATTTGTGTTCTTCAATCCACATAAAGATTATTCGCACAAATCGGTTGTCGTGCATTGATAAACTGAAAACCGATACACCGGAGTTTCTAACTCGAACACTAATCATCACTAAGAGGCTAAAACTTTGGAATAAGGCTGTCCAAAGATCCATCAACCTACAATTAGATCCACAACACAAGATGATAACCAGAAAGGATGTATCAACCATAATGTACAACACTGTCAGATGCTCTGTCTAGCTTGCCTTCAACGCCAAGGAGATATCCTTTAGACAACAATGTCATCAATCCAAGCTAAAGATGGAATACTCTTCAAGCAAGGTTAAGATAATTGAAAAAGAGATATCTTGCAACAACTGTAAAAAGGATCCTTGGAGAACAGATCTTTGCTCAAAAGACATCTTCCTCCAAGAGGAGTTCTTAAACAAACATAGCATCTTCTACCAAAAGAAGAGAAGGAGAACACAAATGCATACCTTCCCCCTATTACTAGGTGAAAGAGATTCTTGATGAAGGATGACACACTTTTGACCCAATGTGAGGGGTAAGTTTATGATAGATATATATTGCCAAGTGAAGAAGAGGTTGTAGCCAAAGATACACACCTCTTACATAAGAGAGAATCCTTGAGGAAACAACAATTTCACACAAGGAATCCTTGAGCAAATGCCACTCAACAGAGGAAAAGTGTATCCTTAGAAAGGATAAGAGAGAAAGATCATTGCCCCCCAAGCGTAGGGACAATGACAAGAATTACACAACCTCTGAGGAGCGTAGGGACAATGAGAAGTATTACCCAACCTCTGAGGAGAGATTTGACATAAGCAAATGCACAATGCACTCACATGAAGTAATATTCCATGCAAGAGAAGACATACCATTAGAAATACAACTCCAAAGAAAAGGTAATCTTCGAAGGGAAAGAGAGAAAATTAGAATGCATGATCACATACTCCCCTAAGAAGAGATTTATCATAAGAGGTATACCATTCCATTCAAGAAAGGACATCATAACATGAAAAATGCAACCCCTAAAGGGAATAGTGAAAACCTTAGATAGAGAGGACAAATAAGATAAGAGGCAAAAATGAATTATGTTGTTGCCCTAAGTTTATTATTTTTGAAATAGCATTAGCTCTTATGACAAAGATCCCCCAATTAAGTTAACAACTATTGTTAAAGGGTGAGGAGCAACATGAACGGTGAATGGAGTTCTAAGGAACTACTTTTTCGCCAAGAAAAAGAGCAAGATCACATTGTTCTGTTGGCAAGAGACATTGTGCAGGCCATCCCGTGTTGTCATTGATGGCAACCAAAGTCAGATATTCCATCTGCAGTGTGTGATCCGATCCTACCAGAAGTCAGAATGAAGATTTGGTTAAGTTGGGTGAGTTAGAACAGAGCATCTGACATAATGTAGTATTTTGGTTGGCATTTCATTTATGTTGAATGTTTTGTGTTGCAGAGCTAGAGGAAGATAGTTAGATATCCGGAGCATCCCATTTTTATGATCTTAGCCTCTAGTGGTGATTGTCATGTAGAAAATCCGATGTACAGGTTTTTGTGTTGAACAATGTGGTATGGCCGACTTGTATAGTTGATCATTGTGCAAAATTGACGGAGTCATTTTGGTGATTATTTTTGTGATCGAGAATGTTTAGCCGACATTTGGGAAGCGTGTGGACAATTCTTTTTGGTCTGCATGTGCATTGGACTTTGGATTGAGCTGATTATGTATGCATGGTTCATTATTTGTATAGTGTTCTTGAAGCCGACATGTAGAAGACCTAATTTCATTTTTCGGATATATAAGACTGATGGATATGATCATATTGGATATCGATGGGTATGTGGAAAGGTTTTGTGATCGATTGTGCGCAATTTCACATGCACAAGTGAAGGATTTGTGCTTTGGAATAATGCAAAACAGTGGAATAGAGCAGTGTGAGTTGAAGTGTGTGCATTATTTATAATGAGCTTAATTGGAACTATAATTTGGCATTGATAGATGCTATTCATTAGTTCATTTCACTCTTGTGATCTCTGTAATTGTTTGTAAGGCAGTGGGCCTTCCCAAGGGTTGTAGCCCTCCTTGCTTTGTAAATTGAGCAATGAGCTCTGGACAGTGTGCCCGAATGCATGTGCATTCCCTTGTAATACTTTTAACAAAGTATAATTATCTCGTGAGTTCATCCCCATCATGGTTTTTCCCTTAACCGAGTTTCCACGTATAAAAATCCTTGTGTTATGGTGTTGTTGTGGTTCTTTGATTTATGCTCTTGCATCTTACTTTTATTCATTTGCAACAAGTGGTTGAAAGAACAAGTTAATTTGGTTAAAAATTGCAGAACACTGATTCACCCCCCTCTTAATGTTCCTTGATTCCAACAATTGGTATCAGAGCCTAGTTCTTAGGAAGAAGTTTAACAACTTGAGGAAGATCCGGGAAGGTGTTTCAATGGATTTTGGTAGTATTTAGAAACAACTTTTAGTTGTACTTGATAATCTTGATCAATCCAAAATTGAAGTCCAGGAACTGCATGAGAATCTTAGAGATGCTGAAAACTTCATTCAGTCATTCAAAGAGCAATTGAATAGATCTAGAGAGAAGAGAATGGAATTTGTTGATTAGTTAAAACAACACGAAAGAAAAATCATGGATAATGATGACCTAAGTGAGACCTTGAAACATAAGACAAAGGAATGTGAGAAGCTTGCAGCCCTAAATCGTGAGATGGAATCTATAGTGATGAAATTGACCAAGGAGATTGAGGAAAGAAAGAAGAATGAAGAGAATCTTAATCAATCCTTGAAAGAAATATCTAATGAATGTAGTAGACTTGGTTGTGAGATTGGCCAACTAGAGCATGATTTGCATGAAACCAAAGAAGAACTTGGACAACATATTCTTCTTCTTAGATATGATCTTGAAGCCGCAAATGAATGCAAGGACAAATTCAAGATCAGTTCAACCAAACTTAATGAGATGCCTGATAGCTAAAAGGATGTTGATGACAAAAGAGGTCTTGGATTTGAGAAAGGAGAAAGCTCTGGATCTGGTCAAAGCAATCCTAAGGCTCAACATCAGAAGAACAAAGCTAAAAGGTTTCCGGAAGACAACCTAATGCTCATAAATTCAATGTTTATTGTTTTGTTTGCAATAAATTTTGTCATATGGCTAGTCAATGCAGAAATAGGATGAATCATAATGGTTAATCTTTCTCTTGTCAATGTTTTAATGCAACAAGTATGGACACAAGTCAAATGAATGCAAACGTATAATGAATAACTTTTCAAATAGAAGGAATGTCAGATATTATGCATATGGTAGGCTTGGACATGTTGCTAATCAGTGCAGATCAAGAGGAAATCAAGGGAATTTCAAGCCTAGACAAGGAAATGTGGTATGCTACAATTGCAACAAATCCAGTTACATTGCAAGATTCTGTAGAAGCAAAAATATGAATAGAAATGGTCTGGCAAAGAATAAGAATGTGCAGTCCATTAAAAAAGGGAAAGCAAAAGTTGAGGAGATCAGAGATCAATTGAAGAAGACATGGGTTAAGAAGAGTGATTCAGATGCAAGGAATGGATCTACACCTGAATATGGTGCTAGAAATTCCTTTAGGAGCTGAGTTATGGTCTCCATCCTAGGGGGAGTTTTCATGAAAATCTTATGTACCCTTGGAGCAGATGGTCCCTAAATTTGACAGGTTGGCAGATGTTGTGATAGGGTATTGTATATAATGTGAGATGATCTTTCGAAGAATTTGAGCAATAATAAAAGTCCAGAGATGATTCTTTGTGAGTTGTCTATAAAAGTTGAGTATCCAGAAGTTTAGGGCTAATCACATTTAATGCACCCTAAAAGTCAAATACGTGAACAATAAAAAGCCATTTTGACATTCATTTCTCACTTTGCATTCCATAGAAGAAGAAGAGAGCACTCTGTGAGAAGGTTATCCAAGAAATCGAAGTGTAAAGAAGATTTCCTGAGTGAAAACCTAATCCGGTGGTCAAGGTATTTTTGGGTGAAACGTTTCAAATTTGAAGTTTGAAATTTCTAAAATGGTTGCCTCTGGAAATGCAACTCCGCTAGTAGTAGATATCACTGAGAGAGCTCGGCCAAATTTTATGAAACATCCATTTATTTCTATGGAAGATGATCCAAAGAGTGCATTTTCATCGGTGTTTTGCATATCAAGGATATTAGGGTTTACACTCACTGCAACCTCGAAGAATTGGGTAGCTCTCATCTGTTGAATCTCTACAATAAGTAGTTGATTGATGGGAATTTCTGGCTAAAACTGGAATTCCAAGTGTTGGAGGATAAGGTTTTGTGCAACTTGTCAAATTTTCGATGTTCGATGAAAACAAATGGGTTTGGTATGTCCTTAGCAGAATGTATGATGAGTTCATGTGGTTGAACAAGCCGTTCAAGATCACAAAGAATGTTATTAGGGTTGTTACTAGTCTGTTTTCAACCAATGACTTTACCCACATTGAAGGCTGTGAAGAACCAGATTGCATAGATGCAATCGGGTCAAAGTTTGACCAAAGAGCCATGACAATCAACGTTATTCTTGAGCATGATGTCAAATTTACTTCTATGGTGATATGGTATAAGGTATACCACTCCAGCAAGGATAACTGTGTATCCGGAACAACCATCTATGTTGCTTGTGAAATGATTAAGGAAAACAAGAAATATGACTTGTGTGAACTGCTCTAGAGTGAGTTGATGAAGAACCTGCAGAAGATCAAGTAGGACACGAAGCACCCATTCAAGTATGGTACCTTTATCCCATGCTTGTACTTTTACGTCATGAACGAAGTTCTGGGGCTAGGTCAAGTCGATTGGGTGTATGATAGACTTGTGGGAGTTCAGATCAAAGAGCTATTGTATAACATTGGTAATGCTAAGGCTCAAAATGCCACTCTTTGGGGTTACTTCAAAAACTTTCAGAGTGAGATGCATGACAAGGAGAGGATCCCCAAGACTATAGTTGAGAAATATCAGGATACAATCTGCTTCATGGTGGATACTGACCAATGTCTAATGGAAGCAGTTGAGCCGAGAACTGTTTAGATCATGCCCATGGGGTATGAGGTGGGTGAGCAAATTCTTGAGCTATATGCACATCTCTTAAGCAAACTGGTACATCCCTCTGAGGAGAGATTTGGAAGTTATGCTGAAATGAGCTTGAAATTGCATAGTCAGTTCAAGAAACTGGAAATCCAGAGGAAAGTGGAAAAGGAGGTGGAAGCATATGCTTAAAGCATTGGGATCACGAAAGAGGGAGTCCGAGAGGTGAGGATGAGAAATATTTTACCTACTAAGAGCTTGTCAAGGAGAAGAAGGCTAAACTGGAAGTCTTTGCTCCAAGCCTAGACAATCAAGGAGTTGTGCACCCTCCTCCAGTCCTCAGAAGCTTCCAAGATCAGTGAAATCCAAAGCCAAAGCATCTGGTGGTGAGGGAAAAAGTAAGAAAGGTAAAGGAACGAGAGTATATGTTGCAACTCCTAATGATGAGGAGGCAGAGTTAGATGAAGAAATGAAGGAAATCAAGCAAAAGGGCACCAAGGCATTGAAAGTCACTAAGGATAAGCCCTCCTGTGGTGAGAAGCCCAACAAGAAGACAAAAACTGAATTTGAGCAATCCGGTATGTCAGTTAGAAAAGTGGAGAAAGTTGTAACAATGCAAGGTACTCTCAAACCACTTTTTGAGTTTTATGACTATTTTGATGAGGCAGAACAAAGGATTTTGGAAGAAGCAACCATAAAGTATTTGAATAAGTTTAATAGAGCTCTTATAGAGATAATGTCAGGAATTCTTAAGGGTCTCTATGATATTTTGGATACAAGGAAAGAAACTGCAAGAGCAGAAGATGAAAGATTAAGAGTATATGTGTTAGTAGAGCTTTGTTCTCTTATAGCTAATGAGGAAATTGTCAGAATCCTTAAAGAGGCCAAGAGTGAGTTCTGAAGCAAGACAAGATTTAATAAGCTCATGATTGACAAGATTGAAGAAGCAATTGAGGATACAAAGAGGATCTTAAGGTCTATGTTGTTGAAGAATCAATATGAGGCTATACCTGAGAAAATTCAGGATGATGTTGCCAAATCATCTAGTCCGCAAACTCAGAGCATGTCATCCAAAGGAGAGCAGACAAAGGTAGACACTCTTCTATTCCGGTTGATCCAAAGGTTGAGGTAAATGTTTCCTTTATTTTGGAGGAAGCTAGTAAGGAGGATGTAATGGATGAGGGTGAAGAGAAGGCAAGAAAAGGAAATGAGGTTGAGGACACTCAGAATCCTCCTGTTGACTCCACTGAGATACCTGAGAAGGATGCAGTCCCTACTAAAGTTGATACAATAAAGGAAGCAGAGAAGGAGAAGGTCGAGGTCAAGGAAGAACCCATTTCAGAAGCAAGAGACACTTAAGGGGTAGTAAAAGAAGCAGATTTTTGATGATGCAAGTGAGGACCTCCTGAAGTTCCACACCAAAGAAAGTGACCTGCTTACCCTTGCATCTGGTATTCTTGAGATGTAATGCCTTTTTATATCAAGAACAAGTTTGACACTCCATCCGGATAGCTGAAAAGTTTGATCAACTCTATAGATACTCATTTTGAGTCGTTGGAGAAGTCTGTTGAGGTCAAGGTTCACAATGAATTCAATGCCAAGAGGCTTCGAACATTGAAAAGAATGATTGTCGATGATAGAGTTATATTAGATACTTGTATTAAGAGTATTCAAGATGCATTATCCGAGGGTGGTAACATTTACAAATCATGTTCATCATTGTCAAAGTTCATTGAGGATATTGAGAAGCAGTCCAAGGAGCATGAAAAACAACTAGTTGGTATATCTCAGTCATTTGACCCCTTGTCAGTCTCTGTGGCTAGTCATGAAAACCAAGTAATATCCTTACTTGACAAAATTAGGAGTTTAAGCCATGGCAAGGAGAGGATTATTGGCTTAGTGCCTTGAAGGATGCTCGGGATGCTTAGGTCTCCAATGAACCCTTAGATCTCAAATTAGTAGAGATGCAAGCATACCTCTTCAATGGTCTTCTATTAGTTTTAGAGTGTCTCAAGAAGGGCTGGGATAGCCATTTGGGCTCATTGAAAAACACTTTTGCAAATATCTTCAAGTTTTTGTAAGGCAGTAAGGTCTGTGTATATATGATGTTTGTATATAGAATCTTAGCTTGAATTTTGGCATCCAGATCCCTACCTTTTCTAGGGATGTCAAAGGGGGAGTGTAGGGTAGTGATTTATGTTGTATTCATCTCAGGGGGAGTTCCAGAATTTTTTATTTTTGAATTTTCACAATATATATATATATATATATATATATATATATATATATATATATATATATATATATATATATATAATTTGGTACTGATTTTGACACGGTCATTTTTCACTAAGTGTTGCCATCAATGCCAAAAGGGGAGATTTTTGGCAAGAGACACTGTGTAGGTCATCCGACGTTGTCATTGATGGCAACCAAAGTCAGAAATTCCATCTGGAGTGTGTGATTTGATGCTACCGGAAGTCGGAATGAAGATTTGCTCAAGTCCAGTGAGTTAGAACAGAGCATCCGATGGAATGTAGTATTTTGGTTGGCATTTCATTTCTGTTGAATAGTTTGTGTTGCAAAAGTAGAGGAAGATAGTTAGATATTTGGAGTACCTTATTCCATGATCTTAGCCTCCGGTGATGATTGTCATGTGAGTTAGAAGATCCAATGTACAGGTTTTTGGGTTGAACAATGTGGTGTGGCCGACTTGTATAGTTGATCATTGTGCGAAATTGATGGAGTAATTTTGGTAATTATTTTTGTGATCGAGAATGTTTAACCGACATCTGGGAAGTGTGTGGACAATTGTTTTTGGTTCGCATATGCATTGGACTTCGAATAGAGCCGACTATGGATGCACATTTCATTATTTGTATAGTGTTCTTGAAGCCGACATGTAGAAGACCTAATTTCATGTTGCGGATATATAAGACTGATTGATACTGTCATTTTGGATATCGGTGGGGTATGTGGAAAGGTTTTGTGATCGATTGTGTGCAGTTTCACGTGCGCAAGTGAAGGATTTGTGCTCCGGAATAATGCAGAACAGTGGAACAGAGCAGTATGAGTTGAAGTGTGCGCAGTATGTATAATGAGCTTAACCGGAACTATAATTTGGCATTGATATATGTTATTCATTAGTTCATTTCACTCTTGTGATCTCTATAATTGTTTGTAAGGCGGCGAGCCTTCCCAAGGGTTGTAGCCATCCTTGCTTTGTAAATTGAGTAGTTAGCTCTGGGTAGTGTGCCTGAATGCATGTGCATTCCCTTGTAATACTTATAACAAAGTATAATTATCTTGAGGGTTCATCCCCATCGGGGTTTTTCCCTTAACCAGGTTTCCACGTATAAAAATCCTTGTGTTATGGTGTTGTTGTGGTTCTTTGATTTATGCTCTTGTATTTTACTTTTGTTCATTTGTATCAAGTGGTTGAAAGGACAAGTTAATAAGGTTAAAAATTGTAGAACATTGATTCACCCCCCCTCTCAGTGTTCCTTTATTCCAATATGTTCTTCAACAAACTCTTTAAAGGATTTACACTTTCCAAGAGAATAGGAACCACCATGATGAAAAAGGCAATGTTCACTTCCTTCTTTATGCTTGTTACTAAATTTTACTAAAGGAAAAACAACATCCTTATCATATTTCAATCTCCAAAAGGTTCTAGTTGCTAATTGCTCCCAATCATTAATAGGTGTAGATTTAGTCTTTTGAGTTATAGGACAAGTGTTGTTGGAAGAAGAAGGATTGTCATCTATGATTTTAACAGTTCCATTATCAATTAGTTCTTGCATACTTCTCTGAAAATCCGGACAATCATTAGCATGATGGTCATGAGTTTGATTATATGAACAAAAAGGAGTGTTTGAAGAAGAAAGACCCTTAGATGGACCATAAGTTTTATGTCTTGCAATGTAATCCTTAAAATTTTGAATTCTAAGGAGATCATCCATAGGGGATTCATGATAATGTCCTAGACCTTCGTTATTAGCTTGTGTAGGAGGGTTTATAGGGACTCTAATTCCTAGTTCAAATTTCCCAAGTCTTTGTCCTCTAAAACCTTGTTTTGATATGATGTTATAGCGATTCCTATAAGAAGTTCTTAATTGAGAAGGAGGAGAAACATTATAATGGATCTCTTTAAAATTTGTAGTGCAAGTATATTTAGAAAGAGCAAAGGGAAAAGTAGATGAAGAAGGAATATCTTGTGTAGGGAGATGTTCCTTTCTATCATCATGCATGTCCTCTTTGGTAGATTGGGAAGGAAGATCCTTATCATCTAAGGCCTCATCTTTATTTAATGTAATGTTGGGAGATAGATAATGAATGAAATGCATAACATCACCTTCTCTACAAATGTTTTGATGACTAAGATAGGCTCTAGGAGAATAAGGTGGATTTACAAAAATAGAAACACCAATATTTGGATATTGCCCCCCTTGTGCTAGGGTATGTGTATGAGAAGAAGATGGGGCATGTTGCTCTTCAATGCTTGCCCTACATTAGAGAGATCATTGATAGGAGAATTAGCTTGTTCTTCATTCACATTAGCTACCTGAGGAGAGGTACAAGTATTAGGTTTTCCATTAACATTTCTAGGATTAGGATCTACAGAAGCTTTTAAGTGTTCTATATATGTAATGGATTTTCCTAAAAATATCATTATAAGACAACATGCACTATAAATGAAAGCTTTGAGATATAATTGATTGAAAGAAAGGAATTTGGAAATTCTAAAAATGGAATATGCCAAAGTGCTATTAATGAAAAGAAGCAATGTGAAATGAAAGAAGCCATTATCCAACACATGATTATGATAAATTTAAGTAAACAACAATGAAATCATATGTGAAATAGCAAATAAATCGGATCTATTAAGTGCTATTATGAATTTTTAGAATCAAATCTAAAAATTAAAGTGATTAATTACACAACCCACAAATCCAATTAACCAAAATAAGTTAGGGTTTTGTGAATAAACCTCTAAATTTATGTAATTTGATTAAAGTAAGATCTATGAATGTAAATTTGAAATTTAAAATGTTTCCAAATCAGATCTGAAATAATTAATGCAAATTAGACAATTCACAAACTTATTTTTAGAATTAAAAACTAGGGTTTTTGTTGATTTAACCTCTAATTTTTTGAAATTCAATTGGAAATTAAACTTTGAAATGTAAATTTGAATTTTGAATTTGCATAAACACTCAAACCTGAGCACATAAATCAGAAATAAAGGTGTAAAATGTTGGGTTCATCAAAATGTAATGGTGAAAATATTTGGGTTTCCACAATTATAAGTATAAAAACAACTAATATTTAGACTTAGGGACCATTACATTAAAGAGGGGTAAAACCAATAGATCTAGCCACAAATTAACAAAGATAGGGTTGAGAATTCTATCAGATTTACAGGGTTTGGATTGATTGCCCTCTTTTAAGTTGAATTGTGAAAATGCTAAAATTAGGGTAAATGTGTTGGAATTGAAGTAATTATTTGTGAATAGTGAGCTACAGTCGTCGGATCGAACCACGAACCTGGAGCAATGTAAGTGTATTCGGATTTGTTCCTAGAAGGAGCTCCTGAATTGTTGAGACTTGTATGCTTGTCGCACCAATCCTCCACACTTTTTGCTGTCCAATGGGGAACCTGTTCGTCTCTGTAAATAAAGCTTATCCCAAAGATTGTGAATCTGTACCTGCTTCCTACACACAGAAAGAAGGGGAAATAGGTTGGGAATAGGAGTTTGCTTAAGTCAAACCCCGATTTAGGAATTAACCATGAATGAAATATTGCAAATACTGAAATAAACAATGGAAAGATATACCTCATATATGCAATGACTGATAATGATGTTTTGCTTCTTGAATGTAATCACATATGTTATATGAAATGGCATGAACATGACAAAACCCTAATAACGCACACATGTTTGCATATAAATGATGTAATTTTGCTCCACAATGGTTGAATGGAGGAAATGCAACATTGAAGATCTTTACAAATGCCTAATGATGAACACTTCAATGCACGATTGCTTGGATATAGAGACTTAGATTGAAATGAATTGATTAATGTTTTTATATAGATCCTAGGTCAATTTATCGATTAGGCCGACCTTCAATGGTCATACAGAGCCACAAATTTCATTTCTTGTCGGAGAGATAGTTCCCATCCTTCTCTGGAAAATTGGGCCCCATTGAGGGGGACCAAGGCGTTGGGCGCCCTGGTCCTCCTAAGTCAAGGACCAAAATTAAGGCCCAGAGAGGACACCCCTCCAAAGATTCATTTGGTAGTTGCATCTGGCATAAAAACTGGACTTAAGGCACTGAATGGATTGGATAGGAGGTGATAGATAGATGCGCAAAAGTAGGGGCACAAACATGAGATGTAAATTGGCTCGGTGACAAATTATGATGCTACAAGATCTAGTGGGGTTTTACTCAAGGTGCATCCAGGAGTTGATTTAAATCACTTAGTGTTGTCAAATGAGATGTAGATTACATAAGGCTTATTTAAGGGTTGTTATTAGTTTTAATTTTTTCCTTCTCTTTTTTTTTTTTTTTAGCATTATTTAGAATTGGACAATACTGAACATTAGCAATTGTCCTCTAACCAATAATGGCAAGCTTACAATGATGAGGAAAATTGTATTCCACCACAACTAGCCTTGTATGTGAGGTTTCATGTACAACATAACGATGACATTCTTCTCTATGTTTGTTTGACTTACATGCATTCTGAGGAAAATATTCTACAAAGGCTAGCCAAGTATCTAACATCAATCTCTAAACTAAGATTGTTAGGAGCTTATCAACCACCAATAGTTACAAAATGATATCTTGTAAGGGGACATCAAAGTAATTATCAAAGGTGAGTGAAAACTAAAGTGGACTGAAAACAACATTTAAAGTGACTAATTTTTGGTTGAAAAGGTGAGTTAGTTGTATTTTGGGTAATGATTCAAATCACTTGTAGATACAATATGGGCATTATGTAAAATGATGAAATATAGTATTGTATTTCTATATTTAAATTTGGAATTTATTTAATACTTAGGTGACAAAAGTGGGTTAAGTAGATGTACATTTTTTATTTTTTTCCCACATTGACAAATGCAAAATCATATGGGTGATGGATGCCTAAAGGAGTAATAAATGTGGTGCACTCTAGGTATGGATCTAACAAAAGACTACCTAACTTAGCAACCTGAATAATTCTCAAACAACATTCACACAATAAATGGAGAACAACAAATTTAGTTGCATTAAACTAGAAATTTTCCCCTCAAAGATTTATAATCATGTTGACAAAAATGCCCTAACCATTAGAGAAAAGAAAAATGGTGTATTATTATTGTACACTTTGAGATGGGATAAAGTTTAATAAGCTCTCTCATTCTAGTTATCTGTTTTGTTTTTTCATTTATTTTTCCCAATAGCTTGTCACTTTATGTGGTTAGTCTCGCTCACGCTCCCTACATTGTCAATCTTTTTCTTTGCCCCAAATATTTTGTGTTTTCCATAATTTATGGCACATATATTTCCAAGAACAACTTGCTTACAATTTCCACCCATGTCTTCTAACTTGGAAATAGGTTGAATTAATTTATTGGCCCTAAATGCCACATGACAACTTGAAAGAACATTTTTATCATGACACATGATTTGGTGGCCAATATAGTAGTCTTGAGCTCTTGGTTGGATGTTTTTATTTGAGATATGCTATTTTAACATTCCATCAACTCTACTCAAGTCCATTAGAAGACCATGATTAACCTTGAAAGACTGCCAAGTTTTTGATGAAATTTTTATAGGAGAATACTACCATTCGAACAGGAAAGTGGTATTTTTTTTTAAGTTGGAGGTTTTAAAGTTGATCTAGACATAAGGTGGAGCCAAGTTTCCATAAGGATCCATATAACCAAAATCATCTCCACCAATGGTCATTCATAACTTGCTACTAAAGATACTACTAGTTGTTGCCTAAGTGAAACAAGGTATTGTCAAAGATGTTAGTGTTGACGATGTTAATAGTTGTTGTTGAAGTGAAACATGGCATTGTTGAAGATGCGGCACCATATTTTGTTGTCAATGAAGTCTTTTGGAATGTTCCTTTGATCTAATTAATTAATGTAAACATGCCACTTCTCCTCAGCTCCACACATAAAATCAAAATTATTTTCATGCCCAAGTGAAACAAGGTATTGTCAAAGATGTTAGTGATGACGATGTTAATAGTTGTTGTTGAAGTGAAACATGGCATTGTTGAAGATGTGGCACAATATTTTGTTGTCAATGAAGTCTTTTGGAATGCCCCTCTAATCCAATTAATTAATGTAAACATGCCACTTCTCCTCAGCGCCACACATAATATTAAAATTATTTTCATCCTACCTTTATTTTGTTTTGGGTGATGTGGCATTGTTCATGAATCTAAATGCTCTTGCATCATATACACCAAGTAAATGAAATACCATGACCTATAGCTCATGCATTTTTTTAAATCGAAAACTAAGATACCATGTTTACTAACTTCGAATGCACTCATCCATGTTGCTTCTTCAATTGACTTATTGTTTTATTACACCAAATGCTCATTGTATTATTTTCATCGTCTTCTTAATTACTCATGAATCTCTATCTGATTTTATCTCATCTTGTTCTTTCCTAGGAAACTATTATTCCCAGTCTCCCATTAAGTAATTTAAACTTGTATTCTCCTTTCCACTCATTGGTTCTTGATAGTAAGGTACAAATTTGCTACATAGCAAATTTGTACCTTACTAAGATCTCTATGCACTCCTAAGATCTCTATCTCATAAGCATTCATAGCATTTTTTTATAAGACCTTACAAGGCCCAATCTTCTTCCATTTCAACTTATTGTAAGTTCCTTGGGGAAATCTTTCCTTCTAGAAATTAGCTAAAATCAAATCTCTAATTTGAATTTTTGTTAGATACAGTCTTGAGTTCAATATAATATTTTTATCTTATTGTACTTTTTTCCGAATTTCCCTTCACTTCCTTTTATAACTCATGCATGTACTAAACAATTTTTTTGCCACAATGCTTTCTCTTTGAAAATTAGTGACACTTCTTAACTTATCTAGCCCTCTATGGCTATATCCATACACAATTTGAAAAGGACTCTTAGTTGTGTTTTTGTAAACTAAGTTGTAAGCAAACTTATCTTGTGCCAAAGTAGTCTCCAATAAATTAAAAAAAACAAAAAAAACTCATATTAGGTGCAACTTTTTTCACAAGGTTTGCCAAAAAGGACCATGAATTTTGTGTTTATCTAAGACAATGCTTTTTGGTAATCTATGCAATCTTACTACTATAACGAATAATGTAGCAACATGGATGGCATCACTTAACTTCTTGCACAGTATAAAGTGTCATATTTGAAAATCTATGTAGAAAAAAAAATCATTACCTCATTGATTTCTTGGCAACCAAGGAAAAGGTTGATAAAAACCTATATTTTGACTCTTCCCTTTGTTGTGTTGGTAAACTCTACAACTCTCCACAACATTCTTTACATCTACACTCATCCTTGGCCAATAATAACTCTCACACATTTGCTCCAATATCTTTTTTATTCCAAAATGTTTGTCTAGACCTCCACTATGCTTCCATCTCATCAAGTTTGTCCTCATTGACCCAGGAGTTATGCACAAACATTGCTCTTTGAACAACGAACCCTTTTGAATGCAATAATCTATGGAGTCTTATCCATGCTAAATGGGTTCTTATATGCTGCCCAAGCTTCCTTAAAACCTACATCATCCTCAAACAACTCTCTCATGGAATGAAATCCAACAACCTCCACTCTCATCTCATTTTACAAGACATTTATCAATGCATTAGCTACCCTATTTAATCTACCACTAACACTTTAAAACAAATGAATGAATGAAGAAACTCATCCAACTTAATGTCTTCGGCTCAACTTACCTATGTTGTCAATAAACTATAGTGCTTGGTGATCCTTGAATAAAACAAATTCTTTTGGTAACAAATAATGTCTACACTTCTTAAGTGCTTGAATAATTGCATTAATAGATCAAATACTTCTTTTTGGTTCCATTTGAATTCTTGTTGAAGTATGCATGGATATCACCTTTTCGGCTCAAAAGTCTACCTTTCATAATCTGACTTGCCTCATAGTCCACTTGAAATACTTACTATTTGATAATGTTAGAACTAACCATTTGTTACGTCTTCAAAAGTTGAAAGTTTTTTACGACAGCTATACAATTAAATTCATTCCTACCATCCTTTATTGTATTCATGATAGGTGCACAAATGACACTCACCTTTTTAATAAACTTTCTATAAAAAACATGCCAAACTATGAAAACTCTATGCCCCAAGTTCCCTCCTTAGCAAAAACGACTTCATAATACCTTTTTACTTTTTAAAGGTCCATATACAAATCTTCACAAACCCCAAGTACACAACTCCTGTTCTCAATTCATTTGTCAATCCAAATGACATAAAAATCCACTTGTACAACCCATGTTGTCTTAAATGTGATTTTCCACTTAAAACTACCTCTAATATTAATTTTGTGATGTCTAATCTTCAAATCAACCTTCTCGAAGTACTTAGCTCCACTCAAGCAATCTAGTAAATTGGTCATTTGTGATAATATATTTTTTCCGTATTATTGTTATATTGTTATTGTTTGTGAATCCATGCATGTATACGCCACTCTCTATCCTTCTTGGTGCTAGTATGGTTGGTACTGCAAATGGCTTCAATCTTTGTTATCAAACACTTGTCCAACAACTATTGGACTTGTCTCTTCGCCTCCTCTTTCATAGTTGTCATCCTAATGTTGCATTATCTAGCAAGCTTGATCTAGGAATTAAATCCATATAATGATTATTGCTTCTCATGGGTGGTAACCCATCCAGAATTCTTTTGAAATAGTTAATCTGTATTCCTCTAATAAATCCTTCACTTCATATAGAATTTCTTCCATTTTACCCACTATCCCAACTTTCATAGGTTTAGGAGTGAAAGAAAAGAACTTTTCTTTCATCTCTAGAAGCAAATGTTTTATTGAGATTAAAGACACCTTAGGACTACTATCCACTTCTTCCCCTTCACTCTTCAATGGACTCAAATGCAGACTTTTTTCCATCCTTTGTAATAGAGTAGGTATTTACCTTACCATCATGGACAACCTTTCTATCAAATGGCCAAAGCCTTCCCAAGAAAGTGTGATAAGCATCCATAGGCATAATGCACATAAAATCTCATATTCATTTCCAAAATTTGATGCCTTTATATAACTACCAAACTTTGTATGAATTTTGATGCTCAACCTTATTCTACCTAAGCTTCTCTACCCTCTCATTCGACACATTTATTTGTGCTTTTGCTATGAACAATTACCTTGCAACATTTACCTCTGCGTTTATATGTAGTCATGAATAAGTTCTTTCTTTGTATTCATTCATGTTCCTTAGCTAGTTTCAACAATACTCTCTTCATCATTTTATCTACTATTGTTTAGTTGTACTTGTGGATAGTCAAATGCCCTATGACCAACTTCTCATTAAGTTTTGGTGAATCCTCTACCTTTTCCTCTACTATAGTAGCCTCCACCTCTTAAAGAACATTCTCTTTTTCTTCCGTTTTGATTGAAATTGTTGTTAGAAATGATTGAGTCTCTTTTATGTGCATATTGTTCTATACAACTATTTGAATGTGTTGAATTTTGCAACACAAGTTCCTACAAGATCAAACGACAAACAAAAACACCTTCCACAAGTGAGAGTTGCACAAAAGAATGCTATATTACTCAAAAGCAAAGAATACATAATGAGTTACTATTGAACAATGAAGTGCTTATAAAGAAAGCATTGTGCTAAACTTAGGAGAACTAAAGTGCAAGCATGAGAAGCTAAATAAAGCTCAACTCTAGTGAAACTAGGTGCACAACTACCACAACTAAAATAAGCACTCTTGAGTGAACTTATGCAAAAAAAGCATTTAGTTGTTAAAAAACAACTAATAACTAAATATGCTCTAACAACCCCCCTTAAGTGAAACTTAGGGTGAGTATAAAAACTTCTAATGCATGAATGCATAAATGGGTCTTGACAACAAATGGTGTGATTAGGTACCCATGTACAAAGCAATGAGTCTCTCTAAACAAAGAAAAGGAGAAAAACCGCGTGGGAAAAAATCCCTCTCCAAAAGCGAGAGACGCAATGCATGAAAAAGAAACATGAACTATAAAAAAAGGAATGAAGGAATAAGAAGCCTCCAAGAAAATGTCCCAAAAGATTAGGAACATGAAGAACATCCTCAAAGCACAAAGAAGCTGCAAACAACTGTTATAGTGTTGAATGAAGATCCTCCTTTGGAACCAAGATGATGATCAGGATGAAGACAACACCAATCTGCATGTGTACCCCCAACGACACTACTCGAACAATCATATGGCAAACAAAGACAAAATGCCTGTCAATTGAAGATATAGATGGCACATGAATCTACATGAGTGACCCCCAACAACACTACTCAACAATGCAAGAATAAACTATTAGTTGAAAATACAAGTGCTAATAGCCTGAAGAACATTGATCAACAACAAGAGATGGAAGGTTGGCTCCACAAAACTAGAATGCAAGAGTCTCTAACTCCAAAGTGAAACCAAGGAAGCATTAGCACCAACAGTAGAACCCCCCCCCCCCCCTCTCCCCCACCCCCCAACACTGTTGACAAGGGAGAGGCATGAAAGGTCCATTGAAACTATGTCACCATGAAGTGCATGAAGGAGGATTTGAATGTTCTTAAGAACCTCTAGAACTTGCCTCGGAAAATGTGCCCTAGCGAATTTGATCTCAAATTTCAATTACTCATATTTTGACAAACTAGCAGTTGATCTTAGGGTTTTTCAACATTGCAGATGCGATGATTATGCCCATTTTGCCTCAAAACTAATAAAAAAATCGCCCACCACGAGATCCACAAAAAAACAAATCTAGAACCTTGTAACGCTTTCGAGAAAAGAAACCCTCAAAAATTTAGAAGGGGCTTGTCGAATCCACGCTCTGATGCCATGTTGAATTTTGCAACACAAGCTCCTGCAAGATCAAATGACAAACAAAAACACCTTCCACAAGAGAGAGTTGCTCAAAATAATGCTATATTACTTAAAAGCAAAGAATACAAAATGAGTTACAATTGGACAATGAGGTGCTTATAAAGAAAGCACTGTGCTAAATTTAGAGAACTAAAGTGCAAGCATGAGAAGCTAAATAAAGCTCAACTCTAAACTAGATCCATAAAAGATAAACTAGGTGCACAAATAGCACAACAAAAATAAGCACTCCTAAGTGAACTTAAGCAAAAGAAAGCAAAACAACATTACTAGTTGTAAAAAAACAACTAATAGCTAAATATGCTCTAACACCCCCCCTAAAGTGAAACTTAGGGTGAGTATAAAAACTCTTAATGCATGAATACAAAAATGGGCCTTGGCAACAAATGGTCTGCTTAGTTACTGATGCAGAGGGTTCGATGTTGTTATACCACTTGCTTTGTTTCTCTCACCAAAGAGTCTTCACTTGGTTCCTTCCAATGAACCATTGTCTTCAACCTTCCAAAGGTTTCAAATTCTTGCCCTAGATCCTTCCCAAGGATCTCTCCACTCAGGGCAACTCACAATTGACAAGGAGTCTCCTACTCCTAAGGTTTCAACCCTTCAACCAAGGACACCTAACAACTCCAAACCCCAAGCAACAAGATCTTTACTCAAGTGGTGAAATATGACATGTGTGGATGGAAACCCATGCTAGACAAGGCATTTACATTCTTCTGGACCTCTTTATCAAGTTCTACAAGACCCCAAGAGCATTTTGTCCCCAAGAGACCTAGTGAGGGCTACAAGCAATTAGGCCTCCTCTTTGAGTTTCTGCCCAGTCACTTCCAAATTCTCTGAACAACACCCAAAATAAATTACAGATTTTGATACCCTTTTGGACATCGTAAAGGATTTCTCAATTTGGAATCTGGGTTTTGAGTACGGATGGTCAAACCCTACTGACCCTATTTAGGCTCTTCTAGCCGGTATTGGGAATTAGGCTCTCAAAAGCTTCACCAATCACAAAGAAAGGTAGAATTAACACTTATCAAAGGTCTGCACATGTCCAAGGGTCCTTCTCATGCCAAGTTTGATCATCGATCAGTCTATTGTCCGAGGTTTCCATCCACTTCTTCTGTTGCATAGGTTTGCCACATGAGCGATGTCAAGCCTAGGGCATCATCTTGAATAAGGCAAATGGCACTTCCTGTCTCCAAAACCACCGAGAACATTTAGTATACATGTCAAATCAACATCCCCCAAGGCTTCAGACTGATCCCATAGAGAAATGTTGATTTGTGACACTGTTTGCATCCAAACCTTGGTTTTGAGGGTTTTCTCAGGCCGGTGGGAAACAAAATTGAGTTTCTCCCAAACCCGAAGGCTTCAAATCCTCAAATCAACTCCAGATGAAAGGTGAACCTCTGTTACAACTCGTCAAATGTTTAGTTCATGCCCACCACTCATACAAAATTATACAAGAACAAAAATCTTGAGAAGAATGCAGGAAACTGCAACAACAGTTTGCTTTGAAGACAAGAATTTCATTCAATATCATCTCTAACCAGTTGGCATCGTTTCCCCAGGCTTATATCACCCAAGGAACTCCTCCAACCACCCCCAACACATACAATCAACCAACTAACCGTTGGGATAACCACATTTACAAAATCTTACAAGAAAAGTTGCTTAAGGCAATATTGCAACTTTTGTCCACTTGATACAATTCGGTGTTGCCTTCACACCAAAGGTCAAGAATGAACACACCACACATCTTAGACCCTTAAACACCAAATATACATATAAAATGCGCATACAAGGCCTTTGACCAAGTTGACACACCTTGGAGCCTTAGGGGCTTATTACACTGTTTAGACCTAATCAATAGGCCTTCAAACTCACACATCGCACATTTTATTCCTAAGCATAACCATGAATCAAAATGGTGTAGACACGTCAAAAATGAAGTAGACACATACACATGTCCTAATGCCCCTGCACCAGTTACCCATGTGCAAAGCAATGAGCCTCTCATAGAAGAGAAAAGGAGAAAAACCATGTGGGAAAAAATTCCCTCTCCAAAAGCTAGAGATGCAATGCATGAAAAAGAAACATGAACTGCTAAAAAAGGACTAACGGACTAAGAAGCCTCGAAGAAAATGTCCCAAAAGAATAGGCACATGAAGAACATCCTCAAAGCACAGAGAAGCTACAAACAATTGTTGAATGATAATTGTTATAGTGCTGAATGAAGAACCTCCTCGGAACCAAGATGATGATCAGGATAAAAAAGACAACAAACTGCATGAGTGCCCCCAATGACACTACTCAAACAATCAGATGGCAAACAAAGGCAAAACATCTGGCAATTGAAGATACAAATGGCACATGAATCTACACGAGTGACCCCAACAACACTACTTAAACATGCAAGATAAACTGCTAGTTGAAAATACAAGTGCCAATAGTCTGAAGAACACTGATCAACAACAAAAGATGGAAGGTTGCCTCCACAAAACTAGAATGCAAGAGTCTCTAACTCCAAAGCAAAACCAAGAAAACATTAGCACCAACAGTGAAACTCCCCCCCATGATGCTGACAAGGGGGAGGCATGACAGGTCCATTGAAACTGTGTGTCAACATGAAGTGCATGAAGGAGAATGTGCTCAAGAACCTTTAGAACTCGCCTCATGAAACATGCCCTAGCAAATTTGATCCAAAATTTTAATTGCTCAAATTTTGACAAACCAACAGTTAATCTTAGGGTTTTTCAACGTTGCGGATGCGATGGTGATGCCTGTTTTGCCTCAAAACTCATAAAAAATTCGCCCACCACCAAATCCACGAAAAAAGAAAATTTGAGACCCTATAATGCTTTCGAAAAAAGAAACCCTCAAAACTTGAGAAGGGGCTTGTCGAATTCAAGCTCTGATGCCATGTTGAATTTTGCAACACAAGCTCCTGGAATATCAAATGGCAAACAAAACACCTTCCACAAGAGAGATGCACAAAAGAATGCTATATTACTCAAAAGCAAAGAATACAGAATGATTTACAATTGAACAATGAGGTGCTTATAAAGAAAGCATTGTGCTAAATTTAGGAGAACTAAAGTGCAAGCATTAGAAGCCAAATAAAGCTCAACTCTATCTAAACTAGATGCATAAAAGATAAACTAGGTGCACAACTAGCACAACTAAAATAAGCACTCCTAAGTGAATTTAAGCAAAAAAAGCAAAAGAACATTACTAGTTGTAGAAAAGCAACTAATAGCTAAATTTGCTCTAACATATTGTCTTCTTCCCATAGGGAAGTGGCCCTTTCCCCTTGAATTGTTTCGCTACCTCCTTTACAACTCATATGCTTTAAAGAATATTGATAGGCTTCTTCTATTGACTTCACTCCAATCGAACCAAACTCATCTTGAATAGATATGTGGAGTCAATTGACATACCTTGAAATCTATAATTTGTTGTCATCCACATGATTAGCCCAAATGGTGACCTTATAGAACTCCTACTTATAGTCCTTCACACTCATCTTTATTAAGGTTGTACAAATTTTTGAATAATTTCATATGGTAATCTCCTAGTAGGAATTGGGCATTTAACTTTGTATCCATCTTGTTCTAAGTTTTGATTTTTGTCTTACCTCTCCATTGTTTGTCCATTTGTACATGATCTTGCCACAAGGATGCATGACCTTTGAAGCTACTGTAAAAAATAACTACCCTCTTAGGATCATCTATTGACTAAATCAAGTTACTTCTCCAGAGCTGTAATTCAATCCATAAGGTATTTGAGGCTTAGAATTCCATCACAGCAAGGGGTGTCCAACATTGGATTTCAAAATGTACTTTCAAGTTCAGCCATTTGATCATTTAATTTAGGTCTTAACCTTCTACTTCCTTGTCATCATTTGCATTATCAGCATATGATCTTCTATATATTATCTCCATTGTATTAAGTCTAGCTACAATTCTCATCAACATCTCCCATATACTTGCAATTCTAGGTGCTCTCAGTCTTCCTCTACGTGCCATGTCTTTTCTTCGTTACTCTTTGTATTTGTAGGGCTCTCTCACACATAACAAATCTTTTAGAGATTTTCAAAACCTTACAAGAAACCTTGTTCTAATACCAGTCAATGCAGTCTAGGTAGGGCTCTCTCACACACACAATAAATCTTTTAGAGCTTCTCTCGAGACAACCTTACAAGATACCTTGCTCTAATACCAATCAATTATCACTCTAGTTTTTAATTTTCTTTTTTCAATAGCTTGTCACTTAAAATGGTTGCTCTTTATACTCACAATCATTGCTTCATTTTTCCTATTTTGTTTAATTATTTTTTGTTGTTCACAATTTAGGGCACATCCTCTTCCAAGGATGACTAAGGTAGAAAATTTGAAGCTCTCGTGTATGACCACTTTTAATTAACTAAAAATAATTATTAAAATTAAGAGAATGTGTAGAGCGTGATGTCTAGAACGAACTCATAGTCTTTCAAAAGTAAATTTGTAATTAGCGGCTATGAAAAACAAGAAGGTACACATCTCAAGTTTGTCACACATTATGCTTGAAAACTAAAAAATAATTTCTAAACAAAAAGATTGAAAGAAATAAATATTTGAAAAGTATGCAACCTCTTTAGACCATTTAAATTTTGCAATATAAATTTGTTGGCCTTATTGTTGAAATGAAGTTTTTTTGATGGTTGCCATCATGAACTTGTAGTTGGAGGTCCAACCCTTTGCTTTGGTATTTGAATCCTTAAACCAAGGCCAACAAAGAGGTAGAGTGTTCAAATTTAAAAAATGAAAATGTCTTTGAACCAAATATTCTATAAGGATTGGACATTTGAGCTTGACAAGATATTTTTTCTAGATCCACTAGATTTTTGGTTCCACTATATTTTTTCCGCTTGCATCAGCCCTCAAGAAATTAAATTAAATACATCCAGATAATATATAAGCCATATTGGCAATAGGTTACAATAAGTTTACTTACCATGTAAATCAACATTTATGATGGTTAGATAGTAAACTTATGAACCTAATCATTACATCATACATTTTTCTTTGTTATTTTTATCATAATAGTAATGGAGTCACATATGTGATCATTAATCAATGTATGTCTTATGGTGAAAGGTGAAAACTAATCTGCAATTGACATGCAAACTTTAGTTGGACCAACTCAAAGTTGAAAACATATTTTTTAGTAAATTGTATTCTTGCAATAATTTTGATAATACATTGGATCATAATATCTTAATACAAATGATAATCATAATTTATAAGAGAAATGTCATTTAACAATTCAATCTATATATTTCAGTATCGTTCTTATATGAATCTATTATTTATTTATTTAAAAGGAAACATTAATTGTATTTTATAGACACGAGGAAGATAAACTTATGTTCATAATTTTTTTTATTAAGTCAAACTAATTTCTTGAAATTCCATCCATTAAATTGATGGGGTGATAAAATGTTAAATATTTCGTGGATTGTTTTTAGTCAGAAGAGTAAGAGTAACATATACTTGGAAAGCATATAAGGTGAATTATTTTGAAATTGTTAAAACTTTTAATAAAATGATCAATTTTAGACTAAAACATTTTTTATAATCGTGTCTTTAATAACTTGTATTTATATGCTTTACATAGTGAAAATGTATTTTGTTGAATCCTAAATATATGCAGTCCAAGGGTGGCTTTGGTGAAAATTTTGATTTAGTAGTATTAGATTGTGAAGTAGAACAATGGTTAAAATAATTGAATATCACCTAATAACTTTTATAAAAAACGTAATGAAATTGGAATCTTGAAAAAGCAAAATAAAATGACTATTTTTTATTTTATCTAAATAGTATATTTTTTGCATTGAAAAATTGCTCAATTTTTAAATATGAAAATATGAACCAAAATTTATTACATTTTTTATGTTCTTAGTGAAAATTGGTTTTAAGATGTCTCATTATTCATTATTTTTATTTTTTATTTTCGTTTAGGTTTTAACACTCTAAATTGAGCTTATTTGTTTGCATGCACATTCTAGGGAGTGGCTTAGAGAAGGGGAGCAAGATTTAGTACAAAGATTCGACCCTTCCAATAGTTTGGATACAATTGGCTTCTTCATTGCAAAGTTCAAGGTTAAGGAGAAGAATAGTAATTAATGACATTTTTTCTTTTTTAATATAATCAATTTTTGTAGAGGATAATCTATATCACATGAAAACCATTTTGAGAAACTCAATATTGTTCAACTGACTATTAAAGATATGTTTTTATTTTTATGCATAATATAAATTAGAATATTTATATGTTCACTTTTTTCCTCTTAATGGTAAATATCGCCATGCCATCAACCCCCTTGAGTGTCAATTGTGAAAAGTGTTGTCTAGAAATATGTATTTTGTTTCTAATGTAAATTTTATTTTATTGTACCTATGTCAATATGTTCATAAACTCTTACATCATTTTGTTAATGTTTGGAATTTGATGTTTTGGAGCTAGTAGTAGGCAAATTTGAAATTTGTGTTAGGTCCTTTGTGATAGGCTTGAATTAGGATTTTCTTTGTGTCAATGTTAGATTTGGATTAATTATTTTGTTATATTTTGTGTCATAATCATGCCAATATTACATCATAGTTATTTTTGTCATTTTTCATTAAAAATATACATATAATTTTGTGCTTAAAAATATTTAATTAATAACATCTTAGAATCACATGTCATCATTTGTTGTGAATGTGTGTGCATATTTAATTGATCAAATTTTCTAGAATCACGTCTCATTATTAGTTGCAATGACAATAACATGTTAGTTTCTATAATTGTTCAACAATAATTCAATTTTATCAAAAGCACACACAAGATACCAATAAACAACAAAACATACAAGATAGGAAAACATAACTTGAAATTTGACACATTAATCAAAATGTTAAATATTGAAAAACTATTTGATATAGAAGTATTATGAAATAGCATCAAAAAAATAATTCCATTAGTTATTATAATTGTTTCTAGATTTGACTATGATAGTATTTGCATCAATTAAAAAATAATTTAGGTCACACATTATGATCTATCATTAAGATGAATTAGTGTTAACAGAGTTAAAATAAGAAGTAGACCAAGAGGGAGGAGGTGATACAGAACACGAGGCTAGAAGGAAAAAAACTAAAAGAAGAAGAAAATACATAAGGTAATAGGTGAATAAATAAGAAAAATGTAATTGGTTGGGAAAAAATGGTGTGCGAAAGAATGTCACTAGAGAAGGAAGTTGGGCGGTAGATGCTTAGTAGGAAATCCCAATCGAGGATCTAAGGGCAAACGTTGGACATATGTAGCAAAATGAAGGTTGGGGATACATGTAGAAGGGGAAGCCCAAAGGCTTTATGGATCATTGAACCCTCAAATCTTGGTAGGAAGAGGAGCAGTGGAGGCTTGTGGATCGAAACAAAGGCTTCTTTGAGCATAGGTGATGCACTGATCAATGGGATCAAAATAAAAACCCTAATTCGAAATAAGGACAATCGACAACTTAGGGATGGCATAAAGGAAATTACCCTCATAGAAACCAAGAATTTCGACATAGCAACAATAGGCCCCTAAATCGTCCTTGGAGCTAGAGGCAAAGTGGGTAGAACAAGATAAATCTAGATCCCCCAAGCAAGGTCATGAAACCATGGTTTGGTTAGCATTAGCAATGGCACTTTGGTCGAAGGAAGATTCATAATCAAGAGACCAACAAGGATGATGGTTGGAGAAAGGGCAGGAAGCCAATTACGAATGCTTAAGGCAAGTTGAAATGGAAATAATGGAGCCATGGTAGTCACCCCAATTTTAAAGGTAAATTTGAAACCCGTGGTAAATGTACTTACATGTTCACAAAGGATAGATTTGTAGGAAAAGCATTAGAAAGACTAAGGAAGAAGAGTGTTTTCATTAAATGGGTTGGGGGATGGCCTACTATGGAGAAGATAAGCAAATGGTGTGACAGATATAGGGGTGTGGAAGTGGATGTTCTAGAGGTAATTGGAGAAAAATATGGATGATAGGAATTCAGAACTTATGCAAGAATATGTATAAAAACCGGTGTCATGTCCCCTACTCTCAAATGAACTTCATACAAATCAAGGGGTATAAAGACAAAAAAAAGTTGAAAGAGAAAACGACCTGCTATTATGTAATAGATGCAAGACAAAAGGTTCACAAGATAAGGAATGCAAATTTTTAGGCTTGTGTTTTCAATCTCTCTTTTTTTTAGCTTATTGTGCCTCCAAAATTTCATTTTTAAGCTTGTGTTTCCAAATTTTCAATTTTTAGCTTATTGTGCCTCTTGTAGACACCTGAAATTGTCCCGTCTAATTAAATAAATATTTTTATTTATTTAATTATTTTATCCTAAGTCTTCTATTAATTAAATATTCTTGTTTAATTAATTAATTCATTAATCCTTTTGTAATCCTTTCCTCATTTAAATAAATACTTTTATTTATTTAAATTATCCTTTTCCTAAATTAAATAAATATTTTATTTATTTAATAGATACCCTTTCTTCTATTATTTAAATAAATCTTTATTTATTTAATTAATTCATTAGCCTTTTCTACCCATGACACATGTCATTCATCTCTTAATGTTTCTCTTACCTACCCCCTTTATCATTTAATTATTTCCTTTACCTACCCTTTAATCCTAACAGACCATTTATCTTTACACCTCTCAATCTCATCCCTCCATTTCTTATAGTGTTCTCTATATATGAGGATGCCCTCTTCCTTTTCAACCATAATCACCTAATAATACAAACAATCTTATGCAATCAAGCCTTCAAGCGATCAAGCGACATCACAACCACAATCCGTTCTTTGTTGAGCTGTTGTGCACACATAAAATCTGAGAGCAAATATATCAAACTAGATCAATGGAGATAGGAGACAATGGAGATTGAAACCCTACTTGACATGTGAATGGTATACTTTGTTTTATTTTGTTCATTTGCATGATCTTAGGTATCTTTATTTGTGTATACTAGATCATTTTCATTGTTAGGTTAGGGTTTTGTGGTTGTACCTTTGTTAGTCTTTCAATATTATTGTTTTCATCATCCATTTTCACCATATACATTTTGGCATGCCCGGTGGGACTCTTGTTCCTTTTATTTTGGCATCTTGTTTGCAAATTTGTGTTTTTGAAAGTTGTAGGTTCGACATTGCGACAATTCTGTGTTTTTCCGTGCTTGTGACAGATCTAATCGTGTCTGTGATTGTTGTACATTTTGCAGATCTGACATCACAAAATTACGTTTCATCGGTTTATTCCGCGTTTGCATACTTTATTTTCGTGTTTCTATTTTGCAAGGTTGTTTTTCTTTTTTGGCAGGTTAGGTTTTTTAGAAATTGCATCTGCGACGTTTATTTTTGCGTCCCTGTCTAGAAGTCGCGTATGTGCAAGCTATTTTTGTTTTGCAGATCTGGGTTCTTGAAATCGCGTATGGGTGCTCTATTTTCGTGTCTACGTCAGCTTTTTGCGTTTGTGTTTGGTATAGCTGTGTTTCTGTTTTTTAGGATTTCATTTCATTTTCATTTTGGGTTTTTCAGATTTTGGTTTTTGGCTTAACCCTTTTGATCACACTAATGAAGTGGTACAGTTGTTTGAAAAGGAGAAAAACGTTTGTCGAAGGCCCCTATTTCACAAAGTCATTTTGGATTTCTAAAATTAACCTAACTTGTGTGCTTGTAGGAGGGATATCATTTCACAACTACTAACAAGTTTGGTGCAGGACCTTTGGCAAAAACTTGATTTTGAAATTGCTTGTTTTGTCTTCTTTAGTCTAACAAACACTTCAATTGGTGCTCTAAAATTAACAAGTGTCTTGTGCAATAGACTCTTTTTGTTTTACCTTTTAGAGAGTCTGCCTTCCGAGTAGCCCATAAGGCCAAGAGAGAGGGAACGACCCAAGTGGTAACGGGCTAAAGTCAAACTCTTCCAAGCCACTATAAATAAAAGTGTTTGTGACGAAAGTTGCAAGCAACGAGTGTTACATGCTGCTATAACGATGTTATGACTCCCCATAAGCCCTATAAAGCGTAACCTCTATAGGTTGGGAGGCCTTCCATTTAATGGAGCGTAACACGCTGCTGATTATAGCCACCCAAACGAATGCCCTTACTAGACACCTTTGTGTTAGAAGCCAAAAACCTTCTAGTTGTTGGTATAGGAGGTCGAACCTTTGATGCCATCTCACATTCTTACGGTTCTTAGTAGAGATATAAAGTTCGCCGCAAGGAGTGTTCGTGGGGACTAGTGCTTGGCTGCCCCAAAGAAGTGAGTGTTGTGGAGGGGAGCTAGTCGAGTCAAACATCTAAGTATCCGCTCTGAATAAGCATAGTTGGGAAACCAAGTGAGATCCAATAACTATTGTCCTAGCCAGCCTTAGGATTTGTGCTTGTCTACATTATCAAAGAATTAATCAAACATTTTCAAGCAAACATTGTGTCTGTTGTGTTTTCCAAGTGTATGCAAAATAAATAAGGACATTTCACAATCACACTTGAAATTGAAACACTTTATCATTTTGAACAAAAACACTTTCAGACATTGGGTCTTCACTGTTTTGCTGTGTTTTCTTGTCATTAAAAGTCAAAACATTGAGATTTGGTCACATTCAACAACTCTACAATTGGATAGAACTGCAAAATATTTTCAGAACCGCATTTGTGTCAGTTTAAACCGCATTTGTGTTGGGAAACCGCATCTGTGCAGAGTAGAAATCACGTTCGGGTATTAGAGAAACACACTGTCACGTTTAACAGAGAAAATTGTAAAATCGCATTTCTATTGCCAGATATTGCGTCTCTATTGAATTTTCATGTCTGTGCAGAGCAGAATCGCGGCTGTGAGTTTCAAGCTGAAAATTGTCATTATCACCAGAAACCGCGTCTGTGTTTACTGTAACTACGTCTAGGATTAGAAATCACGTTTGGATTTACTAAAACTGTGTCTGTGTTCACAGCTGAGAAATTACAGCAAAATTGTCAAGAGAAAAGGAACTTAAGTTTTCTGATTCAAAGAGCTTCTAAGGTTGCTTCCTATAGGGCTTCATTTTTCAGTCAACCTATCTTGGTCACACATAGTTAATCATTTTTCTTCACTTCCATTTCCCTTGTACACCTTTTCTAAAATTTGAGTCAAAAGGTTACTTTGCTTGTCCTCATCACACCTTGCAAACATACTACAACACAACACTAGGTGATTCTCGCATCAAGGTCTATCATCTTAGGGTCTCATTTGATCTTCTTGAGTCAAGGTCAACTTACCTCATCAAGAGATCCATCATCTCTTTGGAAGCCACACCTGTGAGAGGTGAGAAATACAACACCACAAGAGCCCAAATGATCTTTGCAAGTTGAATAAACCTATTACAAGGAGAAGCAAGGAAGCAACAGAGAAAATAATAAACACAGGAAAAATGCTCAAGAAGATGAGAGCTCTGTATTCACAAAATGTGTAATAGAATAATGATACAAAGAAAAGAATTCAACCTCTAATAGGTCAAGAAACCCTAAAAGGGAAAACCCTAGGCTTGCACATAATAATTAATAAAAGAATTAATTATTATGCACCTAATGTTAGCTTAAGTGTAAAAGAGATAAAGGGGAACTTAATTAATTAAACAAATGTCGTTTAATTAATCAAGTAAAGACCCGATTACTCTAACAACACCTTGCTCTAAAACATACATACTTTGGTTTTACACTCTTGGACATTGCAATTTTACCCTAGATTCATCTACATTTCATACACCTCTTGGTCTTCCATAATCTTTGCATTTTCATCCTACCTTTCATTTTGGTCAAGATTTTAGTCCATGGTTGAAACTCGTTCACAAAGGTCTAGAAGGGAAGCCGAAGAAGATTTAAGGTCTTTAAACATGAGTACCTATGAGTTTGATGGAGACGAATTTTACAATCCATTTGACAATCACGGTAATATACCAGACAATGACAATGACAACAATGAGAACAACAATGGAAATGATGATGACAATGCATACGCGGATTCTACAGAAGTTGGGGAAACTATCATGGATCCCCAGTTTAACAAATTGGTTCAAGAAATCATGAAAAGGGATAGACAATATTTCTTTCAAGTCATGGCACAAAGTGGAACAAGATTACCCCATGATTTTGATATGTCATAAATTTTGGAGAATGATCCACATCAAGCAAATCAGGCTAATACAAGGCTTAGGAGGCCTAATAATGGTGGTAATAGGAGAGAGTGTCTCATGCTTGAGTCACCTTCCTCCCTATTTCGAAACCTGAAATTCCAAACACATACACTCATTCTCATGCCAGTTATGATAGAACCTCTTATGAACAACCATGCAGTCGTCCTTTCCCATGGAGAAGAACTACCACTTCACATGACCATGATAATACCCAATATCATACTAATGCATACAATTACACTCAAACAAACATTCAAAATCATGACACAAGGAGACCTCGTGTCAAATTTGGAGGCAATTCTAAAGATCACTCTTATGATACCTCCTATCCTCATGGTCATAACATGTATCGACCTAGACCTAGTGCTTCTCATTACAACACCATACCAAGTGGTCCATATCCAAGCTATAACTATGTCCCTCCTCCATATGAACACATCTATGATCAATACCATCCATATATGCATTATATCCCTCCTCTCCACCCGGTGGTTCAAGCATGGGACTAGCTCAAAGAGAAAAGACACCACCAAGAATGACTTGCAACAACAAATCAAGGATTTACAAAAGAAAATGGCAGACATGAATACACCAAAGCAACGATACACAATGAAAGACATATGTCCTTACCCATTTGAGAGAAGCATTCCAATGCCTCCATTCCCTCCACATTTTGTGACACCAAAATTTGATAAGTACAAAGGCAAAGGGGATCCTAAGGCACACATAAGACAATTTTTCATAGCTTGCATTGAGGTAGCAGGAGAATAAACATACTTGATGAGATTGTTTCCACAAAGCTTAGGTGAACAAGCAATGGAATGGTTCTCCCAACTTCCACCTGGAATTAAGTCATGGAATGATCTAGCAGAAGCTTTCATACAACACTTCTCATACAACATTGAAACAGATGTGTCAATAGCTACCTTGTGCAATACTAAGCAAAAAAATGGGGAGTCTTCTTTTTCATTCTTACAGCGATGGAGAGGTATTGCTAGTCGATGCTCTTGTGATAACCCACAAAAACAAATGGTAGAAATGTTCACTCAAAATGTCAACAAGGACATTGTATATGAGCTAAGAAAGGCTCGTTTATCTACCTTTAAAGAAGTCATAGTGAAAGGAATGGCAATAGAAAAAGTCCTTATTGAACAAGGTGTCATAAAGTTATTCAAAGAAAACAAACAGGAATCAAATGGGAAAGACAAACCTCGCTTTTGGAACAAGAATAAGAAAACAATTAATGATGGGGTAGTAGATGCAAATGTTGTGAAACCTAAGATAACTTTCCCCAGCTCAAGTCCTTCTAATACGAGCAATCAAGTGAACAATCAAAGGCAATCAAAACCTTGAAGGAAATACAGTCTGTTGGGAGAACCAATTGAAACAACATTCAAGAAGCTAGTGGCAAACAAGCTTATAACGATTCTAGATAATCCACCATATGAACCTAAAGTAAAACCAAATTGGGTGAATGATGATGAATATTGTGAATATCATAAAAGTAAAGAGCATTTAACTAGCAATTGTCACAGATTGAAGAATATCATACAAGATCTCATTGACAAAGGTGACATAGAAGTGGATGGTCACACCTCCAATGAAGAGCATGCGATGTTCAAGGAGCCATTTCCTAAACATGACAAAGGAAAAGACAAGACTACAGATAATCAAGCTAATTATACCAATACACCCTATGATTATGATTCTACTATTAATCACATTCCAATGGATGATCATGTTTCAACTATTATTATAAAGTACAAAACTCCCGAAAGTTCTACCCAAAGGAGTAAAATTGTTTTAAAAGGTATTGGACCATCTTCCTTATCCTCTAAAAACGAAACCTCTGAATGTAATGTCACAACCAGTCAAGGTAAAGTCACCTTGCAAGGTGTTTCATCCAAGACCACAACCTCATCATCTACCAAGAATGAGTATGACCTTGTAGATTAGTTAGGGAAGATGCCCTCCCTCATTTCTATCCTTGAGCTTTTACGCATATCCCCTTCACATAAAGCCATTCTTGACAAGAATTTGAGAGAGATTTTCGTACCCACTGATCTGAATGTGGACTAGTTTCAAGCCATCGTGGGATGCCTTTCTATTCCGCATAGTCTCACATTCACAAAATTCGATGATGCATATGTAACCCATCCTCATAATGCACCTTACATATTGAAGTCTTTCTCCATAAAAACTGAATAAAACGAGTCTTGATAGATGGAGGAGCAGGTCTAAATATTTGTACATTGAACACTATTAAGCAATTGGGATATTCTGAAAAGGTTGTGAATTCTACACATGCAATCACCATTAAGGCATATGATGATGAAGAGCACTCATCCAAGGGCACAGTCACCTTACCTCTTAGAGTTGGGCCAATGACGAAGGATGTGGTATGTCAAGTCCTTGATTTAGAGCTCACATATAATATACTCTTGGGACGTCCATGGATTCACGAAATGAGAGTTGTTCCTTCAACATATCATTAATGTATTAAATTCCCACATAATGGGGTTAAAGTGATCGTTAATGGTGATCCAAATCCGTTCATATGTTGCAATAACCTGAGGCGAAAATCAGAAATGATTATACCAATCAATAGAGAAGCAACTCCATCATCCACATATGTTGATCCTGAATCATTAAAACCTTCAACATCAAAACAAGGTGAGCTTAAAGGGAAATATCAGGACAAAGGCATGTGCGAGTACACTCTAAATCAAACTATGTACCTAAGAAAAGTAATGGATTCTCCAAAAGAGTATGGACAACCACATTCTTCTAAAAATGTATCTATTATAACATTAAAATGGGATCCTACTATATTCAAGAAGTGGGGTGAGATGGAAGAAGAGGACTTATACAAAATGCTTTACAAAGAACCTGAAGAGGATACACAAGAGATTGTCACGATACCTTGTGATAAATACGTCAAAGGATTCAAATTCTTGCAAAAATCTGGATATGATGGTAAAGGCCCTCTTGGGTTACAAAAGAAAGGAATTGTTGAACCATTGCAACCAGAGTTGACATTCAAAAATCAACGCTCCAAAGGACTTGGTTTCATACCCTTTAGATTAAGAACTCATAATTATACAGAAGCATTGCAAATCACATATTCTAATGACCAACAAGAAAAGGAACACTACTCCACGGACTCTAATGAATGGGAATGGGGTTCAGATAAGTCATCTGGTGATTATGAGCTCACTGAAACATTCAGAGAACCAGGTGAACCCATGGGAGAAGAAGAGTTTAACATAAAATTTAGGGTTGGTGAAGATATTGTATCAAAGTCTACATCTGAAGAAAATAATGATAAAGGAAAAACTTTTGAGGATCCCAAACAGTCCCCATTTCTAGGTTCTAGGCCGAAATTGTGTACAGTGAGGACTCATGTTGCTGAATGTGCTTCTAGTGAAGTCAAATTGGATTCGTTTATGATTGAGACAAATGAGGAGAGTGCTAGCGATGACCTCGACAACTACCTTGACGTACCTAAAGACACTTGTGTGTTTACCATTATTCACGCCGACTCTGAAAACACAGATGGTCTTCCCCTTGTCCATCCACTACTCATTAATTGGGACCAAAAAGGACCTTTAACACTAGACACATTTTAGAATGGTGATGCTTTCATAAACTATTTGGGCATACGAGATGATCTTCCGTTTGGAGACCATAAAGCAGGGTACACTATAGAACTCAATAGCGTGGCATACTTCGGTGAGGGTGTTGCGCCTTCTAGTTGCAAAAACATAAAAATAAAAACAAATCATGGATCTTATGGTGAAAACCATGTTGTGGCGCTATTTGATCCCGAAAAAATAAAAAGAAAGGACGTATCTGAGGGTGAAAACCTCTCTAGGGCGCTTGAAGATGGAAGGCTTGACATTCTCCTGATGACATCATATGAAGAGAAATCATCCATGTTGGTGGAAAAAACTATCAAGACAAACATAGGCATAGAAGAGATTCCACACAACATGTTCTTAGCACAATCTCTGATGGAAAAAGAAGACCGAAGGTCATAAGTGTCTTCACAAAATGACAAATCAATTTTGCATGGTCATATGCGAATATGCCTGGATCGGACCTTGATCTAGTAATGCATCATTTGACAGTTACACCAGGGGAAAAGCCAGTGAAACGGAAATTGAGGAAAATGCATCAACAAGTGGTATTATTAGTAAAAGTAGAACTTGAGAAACTATTGGATGTTGGATTCATAAGACCAATTGATTACCCCGAGTGAATCTCTAACTTGGTACCTATCAGCAAGCCAGATCGCAGCATCAGAATATGTACAAATTTCAGAGATATCAACAAAGCTTGTCCTAAAGACGATTTTCCACTGCCAAATATTGACTTCATAGTGGATCTTATGGCTAGTCTTTGATGGATGGATTCTCTGGCTACAACCAGATAAAAATCGCACCTGAAGATCAACACAAAACAACATTTACTTGTCCTTGGGAAACTTTTTGCTAAAATATCATGCCCTTCGGACTAAAGAACGCAGGTGCCACATACCGAAGAGCTATGACTACCATATTTCACGATCTTATGCATGTTACCATGGAATACTATGTTAATGACCTCTTGGGTAAATCTTTAAAAAGAAAAACACACTTGGACATCCTTTCAGTGGTCTTCGATCGGTTAGAAAAATACAAAGTAAGATTAAACCCTAAAAAATGTGTCTTTGGAGTAACCTCTGGGAAGCTCCTTGGATACATTGTCTCAAAGAGAGGAATTGAAGACGATTCAACAAAAGTCAAAGCTATATTAGAAATGCCACCACCAAAGAATATCAGTCAACTTTGGTCTTTACAAGGTAGACTCTAGTCTATCCGAAGATTCATTGCTCAACTTGCAAATAAATGTCATCCTTTTCAGCACCTACTCCACAAAAACATCAAATTCAAGTGGGATGATAAATGTCAACAAGATTTTCAGATACTCAAAGATAATGTCCTAAATCCACCAGCGTTGATGTCGCCTATTCCAAGGAAACCCCTGTTGCTCTATATATCAGCCACACAAACAACACTGGAGGCACTCTTGGTGCAACAGGACAATGAATGCAAAGAAAGAGCAGTATATTATATTAGTCGTACATTGGTTGGCTATGAGCTTAACTACACACTGATTGAGCGTGCATGTCTTGTTGTGGTTTTTGCTTCACATAAATTACGACATTACATGCTAACTCATAAAACAAAGCTTGTTGCCAGGATAGATCCACTAAAATATCTTCTTAATAAGGCAACACTCGTTGGCAGATTAGCTAAATGGGTTATGATTCTAAGTGAATTCGACATTGAATATGTGGATAGAAAAGCAATTAAAGGACAAGTTATTATAGATCAATTGGCAAATGCACCCATGATTGATGATACTCCTATGACTTCAGAGTTTCCAGATGAATCCATTCTGACTGTGACACACACAAAGCCTTGGCAATTATATTTTGATGGTTCCTACATGCAGCATGGCGCAGGAGCTAACATCCTCTTTATCACACCTCAAGGGGATTCCATTCCTAAATCCTATCGATTGTCATTTCCTTGCACCAATAACATAGCAGAGTATGGGGAATTAACAACAAGTTTACGAATTGCAGTTGAGTGGAAGATCCAGGAACTTCATGTTTTTGGGGACTCTCAATTGGTGATTTGTCAAGCAAATGATGACTACCAGACAAAAGATAAAAAATTGTTGCCTTATAAGAAAATGGTAGATGACTTCAAACAATACTTCACAGAGATAATCTTTGAGCAGATTCCAAGGGATAACAATCGAGTTGCATATGTCATGGCTACTATTGCTTCATTGATAGATCTACCGTAGAATGAGACCCTCTATGAGTTCTTGGTGGATAATATTTTGGTTCCCTCCTATGAGATCACTCTTGCTGAGATGATATGTGTTGTTGGTCCCAATTCCCCTTGGTACAATGCCATTTTCACTTACCTTCGCAACAATACCCTTCCATGTGACCTTTCCAACAATCAGTATTGTACTTTCATTCTCCAATCCTCTCATTATGTCATCTTAGCCGATACCCTTTACCGTCGAGGTCTAGATGACACTCTTCTTAGATGTTTAGAAAGTGATGAAGCTTAGATTGCATTATGTGAGGTTCATGAAGGTATATGTGGTGCCCACTCTAGTGGTCTGACCTTAGCCAAGAAACTTATCAGGACTGGATATTATTGGCCCACTATGGAAAAAGACTCATATTAGTTTGTCAAGAAATGTAAGTAATGTCATATTCATGGAGACCTCATTCATGCACCAATTCAGGAACTTCGACCGATTGCGACTTCATGGCTTTTTTGTTAGTGGGGGCTAGATCTCATAGGCAAGATTCACCATCCTTCCAATGGCCATAAATTCATTATCACTGCCACAAAATATTTCACGAAATGGATTGAAGTCATTCCTCTCACCCAAGTCACTAGGAAACAGATTGCGACATTTATCCTCAACTACATCATCTGTCTCTATGGTGTTCCTCTTTCCATCATCGCAAATAATGGATGTCCCTTCAAAAATCGGGATGTTCGTGAACTTTGTGATCACTTTCATATTAATCACTACTTCTCCACTGTATACTACCCCCAAGGTAATGGTCAAGTTGAGGCGTCTAACAAAACCATTCTCTGCATCCTCAAGAAGACAGTTGATGGCGTTGGCCGAAATTGGCACATCCAACTCAATCTCGCACTTTGGGCTTATCGCACAAGTGTTCGCACACCTACCAGAGCCACTCCTTATTCACTTGTCTATGGTGTCGAATCTATCTTGCCTATTGAGGTTGAGTTACCATCCTTGTGAGTCTCCTTACGCAATATAATCAATGATGAGGGTTACAGGGTCTCTCGCTTACAGGATTTAAAACTATTGGATGAGCAAAGACAAACTGCTTTTAATCATCTTAAGGCTTATCAATAGAAAATGAGTCGCACATATAATCATAACGTAAAGCCTCGTACATTTGAGGTAGGTGACTTAGTATTGAGAGAGAATCCTAAAAATCAGCAGGACCGAGAAAAGAAAGGAAAATTTGAGCCCAATTGGCTTGGTCCTTACGTCATCATAGTAGTCTATGGATCAGTTGCATATCAGCTCTCAACACCAAATAGAAAACCTTTAGAGGATCCTATCAAAAACATGCACCTTCACAGGTTTTACACATAGCTTTTCAGAATATCCTAATTCAAAAATACAAAAATATATAAAAAATTAAAAAATCATTACTTAGTGAAAACCTGGCAAACAGGCACCTTGTGACACAAAAAAAAATGAAAAAAGAAAATGAAAAAAAAAAGAAAAAAAAAGAGAAATAAATCCGTCCAATGGTGAAAACCACTTCGGTGGCGCCCTGGGAAAGTACCATGGTGAAAACTGGGTTACCGGCGCCATGTGTAGAGACTTTGCTCCTCCCTCCTTTAGGATTCAATCTTATCTTTTTACTTTGTACACACTCACAACCTATACATCCATAATAAATTTACCCATTTCCATCATGGCTTGTTATTGATCTACCTAAGATTGGTTAGTCATTCGTAATAAACCCCCCTTTTGACCCTTTCCTTCCATAATAAATCAAATCCAATCTACAACTGGGGGCAAAATTCCTAAATCTAGTGATGGAAGTGGTACCCCAAGCATCACATGTTTTGAGGAGCATCATCTTTTCATTCCTCCTTTTTGCGCACAATCCACAATAAAAAGATCACTTGCATCGCCAATCCACAATAAAGATACGTTCTTCTCTGCAATAAAAGTATCAGTTTCATGGATTCAATTAGTTTCAGATGAGACACAAGTATCAATGGGCTTTCAACAAATCAAATCTTTCAGCAGACTTTGGCAGCAACATGGTTTTCAGCATGGTTTGTCCTTTATCAGGATAACAACATTGTGACCAAATCAAACATGTTAACATGTGTGGCGAGAAACACCAATAGCTTGAAGATTTCAATGTGCGTTGATGTCAAGTCTTGGTTTTCTTTTGATTTTATCTTTTAGGTGACATGTCTTTTAGCTTTTCCAAGATGTCTTTGACTAGAGATTCTATCTCCAGGATGTCTTTGACTAGAAAGACGAGGATGGGGTATGTTCACCTACTATTGTTTTGATGTATGTGGATTGTCTCTTAGTAATGCTATAGCTTGTCCAAAGATATGAGGACACTGTGAGTCTAGTGTGAACTGGGGCATTCCTTGTTTGCAACTGTCTGATCTCCATGCAAACAGGTACAATAACTTTTTGGGTCGAACCTATACCCGATTGTCATAACCTATTTGCCATAATAAAGCTCAATGATGATAATAGTACAAGAAGCTCTTTCACTTCCACATCTTCCACCTTTCATCCCCCTTTCTTGATTGTCCTCCATCATCCCTTCTCGAGTCTGTGTAGCCCCCTATTACACGACTGAGTATAATGACACGCCAAAAATGTTTGCATTTCATGTAGCATTCACCTGCATCACCACACGTTAGCAATTTTGATTATATCCATACATATAGAAATCATAATCACATCACATCTTGCACACACCACTGATTAGCATATCATATATACATTTGCATTCTCATCATGTAAATAATCATAGCATGTCATACATCCATCTATAGTACATTCACATTTGTATCATGCATGGCAGATAAAACACAAAAGAATAAAAAATAGTGCATCTTATCATATACATATTTTGCATCCATATCATAATCATCATTATAAGCATCATAGAATCATTATAAGAATGTGTATACATAAACGACATCATCATATAGAATCATACATCATATAGAATCACAAACACATAGTACACATGCATATAGTTGTCGCAAGGATGGATCATCTCATGTATATATATATATATATATCAAAAAAATAAGTGTCATGATACAATGATGTTAAAATCTCATATGGCTACAAAATCATCCAAAGGTGTCTACATCATCATACAAAAACTGATACAAAATGGGATCCAAAAGAGCTATGATGAAGAGCCTCCCTCGGAGTCGCCTGGCCTCGAAGGAATCTGAGCTCTCAAAGTCCCTACTCCAGGGTCACCCTATTTGTCCCCTCCTCTATCCCCTCCTGGTGGTGCGAGTGGACCCATGACCTTGCCACTAGATGCCTGCCTCCTATCTCTCCCTGTGGTCGTCGTCTGAGAGGCTCTCCTGTAACTCCTTGCCCTGAGCTCTGGAGGAACTGCTGCATAATATAGGTCTCTCCAGTACCCAATCTCCTCCCCTGCTCAAAGTACGTATGCATAGCCTACTCCATGGTCCCCCTCAACTGTTGCTCTCCCTGTCCCCAATGCCTCCTCTATGACTATATATTGTTGAATGGCCCAATCTCTCTCCCTCTACATCTCTGCTAGTTGTCGCCTCAATCGAGTCACGTCTCTCTTGAGATCCTCGATCTCATCAGCTTGTCCTATTGCAATCTCTTGCATCGATAGCAACTCATCCTCCTCCTCGTCTCCACCCTGGGCACCCTCCTCTTGTCTAACCTACTCAAATGCCTCCTACCTAACCCGTCTATGTCCCTGTTCCCCTCTCCCTGGTACCTATACATGTACCTATCCCCCAACTTGTAGGATTTGTCCTCCTCTCCCCCTCGGTGGTCTTGGTGGCCTCCCTCAGCTCTCCCTCCAACATCTCTTTGTCCACCCCTGCCCCTCACCACCCTCCTCATTGCCCCTCTCCTTCACCTCCTCCGTCTCCCACCACCTCTGTCCCCATCATCCTCGTCATCATCATCCTCAGCTACTATAGGCTCATCTAGACCTATCAATCTAGGTACTCGATGTGCCACAAAATATGTTTCATACTCTACATTTGTGCCTGCATCAACCACATCTGACTGTAGATCCCAAGGCATAGGAACTAACTACTCAAACTGTGTAATAGCAGAATCATAAGACAAAATCAGCCCCCAGTGAGCTTGCTCCCGCACTGTCCGTGCAAACTCTCCAGATCCCCGAGGCATCCTCTGTTGCCGCCCAAATTGCCCACATACCTTGTCAATCAGATCTCTGTCTAGTATATATGGTGTCTTCCTGATCAGATACCTGCTCCTGAAAACATAAGGTAGCTTTGTATCATCCTCCTCCCAATCCTCACAGTCAAGATAGGGTCTCCATATAACACTATCTATGTCATCGATCACCCACCTCCAATAGTCCACCTTCCCAATCTGTGGCTAGAAAGTGATCATACTGTACAAATGTGCATAGGATTATCCATGCCCTCTCCCTCTGAAGTGCACTGGCCTAGTCACCGCGATGTGCTCATATGACCAAACCTATAGCAGAGTAACCTCGCAACTTAGCTCACAACCATCGAGATACACAAACTGGTGAAGCTCATGATACAAGTGTGCTAACACACGCAGACCACATGCATACCTAGTGTGTTGTGTCACCAATGTCTTTAGAGTCCTCCCCTAGCCCACACCCATACCCTGTGTCGCCCTATCCGGACAAAGATAACCACTGATCACTCCTCCAACCGCTGTCGGTAGTTTGTATCCAGTAGACAACATAACTCCCAGCTGACATGTCCTGATCTCATCTCTAGCTCTGGGTCAGCAAATACATGTCTCAATGCATCCCTGTCTCCCTCTCTGTCGTAAGCCACGAGCTCCCCGTGGATCAATATCCACAGTATCCGATAAACATCCTCTAAGGTGACTAACATCTCGCCAGTCGGCAAATAGAACAAAGAAGTCTCAGAGCCCCATCTCTCTGCTAGAGCAGTCAGTAATCTTGTGTTCGCCTAAATCAAAAGCAGGTACATGATGTATCTCAATCCCATAGCCTTAACAGTTGCTCGCTCCTCAAAGGCCAACTCTGGCCGTAACCTCTGTGTCACAGGAAATCTCTCTCGCGACTCAATTTGGGGCAAGTACTCCTGCATCCAATCAAATCATTCATGTCAATCCTAGTGGTACTCATGTTCATCACATAGTGCTACTTCAACTCTAGTGATACTCATGTCTATCACATAGTACTACTTCTATCCTAGTGCTTATGTCTATCACATGGCACTGCATCCTAGTGTATATGTTCATTACATTGCACTTGATCCTATTTACAAGCCCTGTTTGAGTGTATCCTCTCAACAGCTTATCCAATTGACAACGTATGTTTATCATAGAATTGTCAATTCTAGCCTATCTCTCATTTTTTCTCTCTAGGGAACCTGCTTGAGCGTATCCTCTCAGCAGCTTATCAAATCGACAGTGTATGTTCATCACAGAACTGCTGATTCTAGGCTACTTAGACATAGACGTGTTTTTACAACATAGATGTGGTTTTAACCAACCTATACGTGTTTTAATTCCCTAGAGGCACCTGTACATCACAGACGCAACGTTGTTCTACACATACACGCTTGTCTTTCACAAGCGTGCCCCCTTGACACAAACGTGCCTTCTCGGTATAGACGTGTCACAATCTATACCTAGACATGATTGCATACATATACGTGACCATACCAAACATACACACCTATCCTACGCAAACGCGTTTGACACTGACCTAGACGCATTCATGCAAACTTTAATTGATTCCACGTTTTTATTTGTCTACCCTAAAGTGCATTAATGACAACAATAAATGCATAAACGTACAAAGAGGCTTCGAGGTACTTACTGGCTCACCCATGTCATTTTGTCTATGATATCACTGAACTCCATCAAACCTGTGAACTCTATCCATCGTTGATGGCTTCTCTGGATGCTCTAAACTCTCTCTGCACTTGGATCTCTTACATGTGTGGATGTGAATGAGGATGTTTTACCTTCTGCCCTATCATATAGGATACTGAACCCTAGTCTCCCATGTTAGTCTTTTTCCTGTGTGACCTTGTCACCCTGTCCCGTTGATCCTTTCTAGTCTTTCTTTCTTTTCAAGAGATTGTCTACAACCCTTTCAGTTTTTCCATCCAATCTCTCGAGGGGGCATATCATTCCCGTCATGGGGAAACTTTGTATTAGTTTATTTTATCTTCTTTGAGCCAATGTGACAAGCTACATTGTCTCAAAGAGGGGCAAAATGTAGACACCTAAAATTGTCTTGTCTAATAAAATTAATATTTTTATTTATTTAATTATTTTATCCTAAGTCTTCTATTAATTAAATAATATTTTATTTATTTAATTAATTCATTAATCCTCTTCTAAGTCTTTCCTCATTTAAATAAATACTTTTATTTATTTAAATTGTCTTTTTCCTAAATTAAATAAATATTTTATTTATTTAATTGATCCCCTTTCTTCTATTAATTAAATAATTCGTTAGCCTTTTCTACCCATGACACATGTCATTCATCTCTTAATTCCTCTCTTACCTACCCCCTTTATCACTTAATTATTTCCTTTACCTACCCTTTAATCCTAGCCGACAACTTATCTTTACACCTTTCAATCTCATCCCTCTGTTTCTTATAGTGTTCTCTATATAATAGGATGCCCTCTTTCTTTTCAACCCTAATCATCTAATGACACAATCAATCTTATGCAATCAAGCCTTCAAGCGATTAAGCGACGTCACAACCACAATCCGTTCTTTGTTGAGCTCTTATGCACACATTAAATCCGAGAGCAAATATATCAAACAAGATCAATGGAGATAGGAAACAATGAAGATTGAAACCTGTAGCGTCCTAAAATTGCGACACTTGCAATTTCGACTGCATTTGGGTCTTCACGATGGCGGCGCAACGTTGAACCTGAATGGAGACCCTGAAACCTGTTTACGACACCAAAAACTGCATTTTTCTGCACCCTGGTCTGATCCCTCCTTGCACCCTGTTGTCCCGGGAGGTGGGACCATGGCGCCCAGTGCCCTGGTCCTTCAGGACTAGGGCGCCCAGCGCCCTGGTCCCCCAAGACCATGGCACCCAGCGCCCTGGTCCCTGGCCCTATTTTGGGTCCGGTCTCTTTTGGGCATCGGGTCTTTAAGTTTGCAATTCGGGAAATAATGTTTCCTGATCGGCCTAAGGTCGGAAAAATCAGTCTATCAACCCTAATTGACAAGTATATAAACTACTTTTCCTCTCCTAGAAAGGGAGGGGGACATATGTGAGCAAGAGGCGAAAGCGATATTCAAACATTCAAACATTCAAGCATTCAAGCATTCCTTCAAGCAATTGAGCATTCTAAGTCTCCATTCAAGGCTAAGTGTTGCATTCAAGACAAGGATTCAACCATTGAAGAGGAGATCACATACAACATACAACATACTACATACATTACACCTTCGCATGTAAGAATACAAACATTCTTACAACAAGGTATCAGTACTTGTTTACATTACAAACATTTACATTTACAGCATTCTCATTTCTTGGTTAATTCCAAAACCGGGGTTTGACCTAAAGGTAAGCCCCTAATCCCTAACCCCCCAATCGTCCTCTCTTTTCTGTGTGTAGGTTGCAGGTACGCGGCTGTAATTGAAGATCTGGAATCTTTGTGCAGAGACGAACAGATCCACCTTCATTTCGCGGAATTTTCGGAGGACTGTGTGCACGTCGGGCGCCATCGTCCTATCAACTTTCGCTCAAATTTGCAGAACAACACCGTCTTGACATTTTACTGCTAATTCCAGGTCCGCAGCTTCATCCCGTATCCCTATCTCTGTTTATAAGCGAATCTTTCTTGCTTCTACATACCTTCCTAGTTCAATCATTCTATCTATATTCTTTACAAAAGAGGGTATCCTTGATGTCACAACCCTTGAAACTCATTTCGAATCCAATCCTGCATTGTGTGGGATTGGATCTTGTGGGTTTCAACCCCTCTTTTGAATGTAAAGTCTCTCCTAAGTGAAAACCATCAACCCTAGTGACTCTCCCTTCTCTCTCCTTGGAGTTGGGGAGGGGAGAACAACTAGGGTTTGATTTTTCCGCTTTACATTTTGGTGAACCTGACGTGAACATCCTCATTCTGATTATTCATGGTTAGATCTAAAAAATTTGCTTCCCTAATTACATTTCCATGTTTGATCTTTTGCAAATTTTAGAGGTTGGTTGCATAAAAACCCTAAAATTTTCTTTTTAAGTAATTAAACTTGTGAAATGTTTAATTGTTAATGCTTGTTTCAGATCTACCCTTCTATTGCAAATTGTCAATTCATATTTGTGCTTTAATTCTGAAAATTAAGTGGTTAAATGTCAAAACCCTAATTTTTAAAACCTTCTTGATTCAACCTTTGACTGATAATTTCACTAATCAAAACACTTCCAAATCGGCTGTAACTTTGGATTCCGTAATAAAATCACAATATCTTTCATCCCTGAAAATTTGGAAAAAAGTTGCGAGGACCGTGTGCACCCCGAGCGCCCTCGTCCCCGACATTTTTTCTGAAATTTCGGGAGCTAGATCTTACTGTATTTTTCTGCTAAAATCCAGAATTTTGGCTGATTTTATCAATTTTAACACTTTCAAAATTAAAGTCGAAGTTGGTCTAGCAATTGCTTGGATTGAGGGTTCTAATCATTCAAAAATTGTTGGAATTGACATTCATATTGAAATTGTGTTTCTTACTGTCCTAAATCTAAAAAGTGTGTTAGCATTCATTCGAAATTTCAGTGCTTTATTCAAATTTTTGCAGTTTGTGACTTTCGAAATTAAGTGTTTAATTGCAACAACCTTGATTTCCACTTTCAAAATTGAATTTTGCGTGAAATCGAGTCAACTTTTAAATTTCAAAACTTGCATTGCTTTTAGTATTCCCTCTAAAATCATAAAATTCAGTTTCCCCCTCTTTTTCAAGATTCAAATTTTACATTTTTCAACAATCTTGGTAGGGTTCAATTTTGAGATTGCAACTTTAATCACTCAATTTTTTCAGATTAGCTTTAAAATCATCATAACTGTCATCCCTGAAAATTTCGAAAAAAGTTGTGAGGACCGTGTGCACTCCGTTCGCCATGGTCCCGGACATTTTTTTCGAAATTTCGGGAGATTGTCCTGATTGCATTTAACAGCTTAAATCTAGGAGATTGGCTGATTTTATTGAAATTTGCTACCTCTAAAATTCAAAATCTTCTCTCTCTCTTTAGTGCATGAGTTTTACAACAATAAGCCCTACTTACACTATTCCCGTTAGACGAAGCCTTAGAATTAAGTCTTTCCAAGGTGTAATTACCGAGGAGATGGAACCTAATTTGAATGGCCTTTTTAATGAGGACATGGGTAATTCCTCTAATCCTCTTAATGACGAAGAAGCTCTCCATGAGGTTTTTGTAGAACAACTTTCGAAATTGGATAACCAATTTGATGATTTTCAACAATGGATGTCTCAAGAATACCCCGATAGTGAAGCTCTTTCATTAATTGAGGGTCTAAAACGTATGGTTCAAAGTGATAAGAATGGAATTGATATTTTGCGTGGTATTGCACACATTGTGGATTCGAATGTGATGCCTATGAAGAGTTGTGCCGAAACTTTAGGTTATACACAACCTCCTACTCAAGTTAATCGTTCTATTCCTTTGACAACTCCTATTGCTAGTATACCTACTTTTACATCAAACATAATGACTACTTCAATACAAGACATTCCTCCTATGATCACCAGTCATGGGGGCAATCCCTCTTCTTCAATCAACCCTCTTCCTTCATTCAATCTGACTCCTTCATTCATTCCTTCAATGAGTGTCATTCCTTCAATGAGTGTTCCTATTATATCTCCACAAATGAACATGACGCAAGGGGGCAATTCGTTTAATCATTCCATTCCTCCTTGTAGTGTTCCTCCTTTCCAATCATCTCCTATGACTAACTATCATAGTGTCCCACCACCTTACTCTCTACCTTCTTTCAATAACATAACACCTCCATCACAATCTAACACGTCTAATATGAACTCTTCGACTGAAGCGACCATTAACAATCTTGCACAAACTGTCTCTTCTTTACAACAACAAATTGCCTCTATGAATCAATCTAAGTTTAGTGTGCCCACATTTGATGTTGCGAGCCCACTTTCTCTTGACATTGTTCGAGCTATTCCCCCTAAACATGTTGAAATTCCGCATTTGGAGCTTTATAATGGTAAGGGTGATCCTCTAACACATGTTAAGACCTTCAAACAATATGTACTAATTTTGCTTATGACCAAAGGTGGCTTGCAAAACTGTTTACTAGAACATTAAGAGATAAAGCCCTACAATGGTATTGCTCGTTGCCTTCTTATTCTATTACTTCTTTCGAACAACTTGCAAATGCTTTTATTCAACAATTTCAAAACAATATGTCCTAAAGTTACTTTGATTGATTTAATGCATTGTAAACAAGGTGTTAAAGAAAAAGTGACTGATTTCATTGGTAGATATAAGCATTTGTATGCTCAAATTTCTTTTCCAGTACCTGACAATGATATTCAAAGAATCTTTATTTCTAATTTACAAAAAGATATTAGAGAAAAACTTCTGTTTTCTGAGTTTACTTCTTTCCAACAGTTGTGCGCAACTCTTCACAATTATCAACTGACTGTGAGTCAAATGGAACAAGCAAATCCTATGGCTCTGAGTGATAAGGGTGATAGTAGTCAACAACCATTTGGAAAGTTTAAACCGAACAGAGAGTCCATTAAATTCAATGAAAACATCATCAACAACAATGTGAATGCAGCATCAGGTGTGCCTCCTATTTCTAAGTTTTTCAAGAAAGAAAGAAAGTTTACTCCTTTGAATGAATCATTGCATAGTATTATGAATAAGTTATTGGAACAAAATGTGCTTACTCTTCCTCCTATAAGGCAAATAGATCCTGCAAAGATTAATTCACCCTATTTTGATAACAAATCTTTTTGTCAATTTCATCGTCATCCTGGGCATGATACTGAAAAATGTTTTGCTTTAAAGGGTAAAATTCAAGATTTGATTGATAATAATACTATCTCTGTTTCTGGTGTGAATGATAAAGGCAACACATCTGTAGCTCCTCCTAACCAAAATCTTAAGATTTTTACTGATCCATTGCCTTCTCATACCTGTAATGCGATTGATACTACTGATTCCTCTGTCTCACCTGATGATCTTGTGTCTATGACTCCGAATGTGATTAACTTTGTAGAGTAGCAGAAAATCCCTAAAGAACTTTCCATCACATTTGATTCCAGTGAAACTATCAGGGCACCTAATGGTCCTTTATATATAGTTGCAAAAGTCAAGAATACACCTTTCCGTGGAGTGCTTATTGATCCTTCTTGTATGGTTAATATCATTACTAAAGAATTTCTTTTTACTTTGCAATTGAATCAAGTGTTCTATGATGAAACAAATGTGGTTGTGAAACTATTTGATGCATTTTCTTCTCCTGCAATTGGTTCTATTACATTACCTATTGAGGTCCATAACAAATCCCTTGATGTGGACTTTGCTATTATTCCATCGTCCGAACAATTTCGTGTGAAGCTAGGCTATCCTTGGCTATCTTCCATGAAAGCTATTGCTTCTCCTATTCACAAGTGTTTGAAATTTCTCCATAATGGTGAAGTTGTTACTGTCAATCATAGTCTCTTTAAACCAGCTGAAAGAACTTCTAGCGTTCCTATTGATTACTTTTGGCCTAAACAATTCCAATCTCTTCCTCCGTGAAGTGATCATCTTTTTAAATCTTATCGAAAGTGGAAAAAAGATATGATCCTATCTCTAAGTGAACCTAGAACACCCAAACTTGATATTCCTATCGTTCTTGAGAAGGAAGTTCTTCCTTTGAAAGATAAAACTAATGTCTTTCCTCAAGAAGATTCCCAACCCATTCCTATGAATGTGACTATGCCTATTATCTAATAAACTTTCTAAAAGTAGACCTATCCCTCCTCGTCATGATGGACTTGGTCTCCTTCCTAAACCGAATATCCCTCCTTTGTATGGAGCAGTTCCTCCTCCTTCCTCTTATGGAGAGAAGAGACCTTCCTCTTCTCTTATTATTCAACCTAAGAGACCACAACCTAAACACCCAAGTGATAAGGATGAGAACATTCCTCCTCCTCAATCTTCTCAACTTCCTACTAAGACTAGACGAAATCGTTCTGCACGAGAATGCCGACGAAAGCGTCGTCTTAGAGCTCAGGCAGCTGCTTCTCAAACTTTGCAATCCCCAAAAACACCTTCAGCCAGTATTATTCCATTTTCTCCTCAGCCGAAAGTTGAGCCGAAATCTCCTAAACATAAGATGCATGATGGTCTTGATCCTGGGCGAGTTAAAGATCCTATTTGTATAAATCTTGATGATGATATAGATGAAAATGTTATTCATGATGAAAATGTTACTCCTCTTTCTTCTGATAGTGAATATGAATATGTTGATGTTGATAACCATTTATCTAACGAATTTTCTAAAGCACTTATCTTAGCTCCTAGACAAGAACAACGTGGCTCGGAACATGAACATAGCCCTTGTTTGGATCTTGTGATAGCTCCATCTACTGTGTTGGATGTTCCTCCTCTAGCGTGTTTCCTACCTTCCCGAAATATTGATCAGCAAGATCGGGGGGTAGATGACGTGCTAGACTAGTTTCATTAGCATAGCAGACTCTCTCCTCCTCTCTTGATCTCTTTTGTTACTTCTTCTATGTGTTATTCTCATTCTTCTATTTGTTGTCCTTAGTGTTGTTTACTTGAGGATGATGCAAAGCATTGAGATCTCTTTTGGTCTCTCTCATGTTGACTCAAAAGACACATGTGTTCCCTTCTTCTAGGTGACCTTCCTTGATTGGGGAATGAAGAACAATTATGCATACATGCATATGATATATATGAATTATCATACAACATACTGACCCCGAGGAAAGCGAAGTCACCTCGTGCTTTGTGTTTTGTGTCTATTATCCTTGGGCTTATCTCACACTTGGGGGCTAAATCCTTGTGATAACGTGCTCCTTTCCCTTCTCATTTCTTATATGTATCACTACCTTAAAGCAATCACCCCCGATGAGGCGTGTGCGATCGCTTTAACGTAGGGGGGCATACATCTCGTTCATATCTTTTCAAGATACTTGAAAATTTCTTGACAAATTTAGCTTTGCCTTGAAAATTTTTGATATCTTTCTTGCATGACTCATAGTGAGGGAACCTTACTACTGACAGTCATGGTTCTCCCTCGTGATCTTCCCTTTTACTTTGTCAATCGAAGTCGTAAGATCCTTAGTCCACTGGGGGCTTGGTGTATCTTGCCTCCTTGACGTGGTGAAAGTTTTTTTCAATGTTGTTTCCTTGTACTTTACCGGAAGTATGAGCGTACGCTTATACTCCCGCTAAAAAGGGGGCTAAATGTAGCGTCCTAAAATTGCAACACTTGCAATTTCCACTGCATTTGGGTCTTCATGATGGCGGCGCAACGTTGAACCTGAATGGAGACCCCGAAACCTGTTTACGACACCAAAAACTGCATTTTTCTGTACCCTGGCCTGATCCCTCCTTGCACCCTGCTGTCCCGGGAGGTGGGACCATGGCGCCCAGCGCCCTGGTCCCTGGCCCTATTTTGGGCCCGGTCTCTTTTGGGCATCGGGTCTTTAAGTTTGCAATTCGGGAAATAATGTTTCCTGGTCGGCCTAAGGTCGGAAAAATCAGTCTATCAACCCTAATTGACAAGTATATAAACTACTTTTCCTCTCCTAGAAAGGGAGGGGGACATATGTGAGCAAGAGGCGAAAGCGATATTCAAACATTCAAACATTCAAACATTCAAGCATTCAAGCATTCTTTCAAGCAATTGAGCATTCTAAGTCTCCATTCAAGGCTAAGTGTTGCATTCAAGACAAGGATTCAACCATTGAAGAGGAGATCACATACAACATACAACATACTACATACATTACACCTTCGCATGTAAGAATACAAACATTCTTACAACAAGGTATCAGTACTTGTTTACATTACAAACATTTACATTTACAGCATTCTCATTTCTTGGTTAATTCCAAAACCGGGGTTTGACCTAAAGGCAAACCCCTAATCCCTAACCCCCCAATCGTCCTCTCTTTTTTGTGTGTAGGTTGCAGGTACGCGGCTGTAATTGAAGATCTGGAATCCTTGTGCAGAGACGAACAGATCCACCTTCGTTTCGCGGATTTTTCGGAGGACCGTGTGCACGCCGAGCGCCATCATCCTATCAACTTTCGCTCAAATTTGCAGAACAGCATCGTCTCGACATTTTACTACTAATTCCAAGTCCGCAGCTTCATCCCGTATCCCTATCTCTGTTTATAAGCGAATCTTTCTTGCTTCTACATACCTTCCTAGTTCAATCATTCTACTTATATTCTTTACAAAAGAGGGTATCCTTGATGTCACAACCCTTGAAACTCATTTAGAATCCAATCCTGCATTGTGTGGGATTGGATCTTGTGGGTTTCAACCCCTCTTTTGAATGTAAAGTCTCTCCTAAGTGAAAACCATCAACCCTAGTGACTCTCCCTTCTCTCTCCTTGGAGTTGGGGAGGGGAGAACAACTAGGGTTCGATTTTTCTGCTTTACAAAACCCTACTTGACATGTGAATGGTATACTTTGTTTTATTTTGTTGATTTGCATAATCTTAAGTATCTTCATTTGTGTATGGTGGATCTTTTTCTTTGTTAGGCTATGGTTTTGTAGTTGGACATTTGTTAGTCTTTCAATCTTATTGTTTTCATCATCCATTTTCACCATATACACCTCCAAAATCACATTTTTAAGCTTGTGTTTCTAAACTCTCATTTTTAAGCTTACTATGTTACACAAACTTAAAAATGAGATTTTGGAAACACAATAAGTGTAAAAAATCTCTTTTAAGCTTGTGTTTTCAAACTCTCATTTTTAAGCTTGTTGTGCTTCCAAAATCTCGTTTTTAAGCTTGTGCTTCCAAACTCTCATTTTTAATCATTAAAAAATAGAGTTTGGAAACACAATAAGCTTAAAAATCTCGTTTTTAAGCTTAGTATGTTTCCAATCTCTCATTTTTAAGTAGAGAGTTTGGAAATGTAATCTTAAAAGTGATATTTTTATGCTTACTGTGTTTCCAAAATCTCATTTTTAAGCTTGTGTTTCCAAACTCTTATTTTAAAACTTGTGTTTCCAAACTCTCATTTTTAAGATTATTGTGTTTCCTAACTCTCATTTTTAAGGTTATTGTGCTTTCAAACTCTCATTTTAAGCATAAAAAATGAGCGTTTGGAAACACAAGCTTACAAATAAAATTTTGGAAACAAAATAAGCTTAAAAATGAAGTAATGAAGCATTAAAATGATATTTTAATCTTTTTGTGTTTCCAATCTCTCATTTTTAAGCATTGAAAATGAGAGTTTGGAAACACAAGCTTAAAAATGAGGCTTTTAAGCTTAATGTATTTCCAAAATCTCATTTTTAAGCTTGTGTTTCCTAACTCTCATTATTATGTTTGTTGTTTTTCCAAATTCTCATTATTAAGCATTAAAAATGAGAGTTTGGAAACACAAACTTGAAAACGAGATTTTGAGAACACAATAGGCTCAAAAATCTTGTTTTTAAGCTTTTGTTTCAAAACTCTCATTTTAAGCTTATTGTGCTTCCAAAATGTCATTTTTAAATCTATGTTTCCAAACTCTCATTTGTAAGTTTGGAAAAAGAAACTTAAAAATGAGATTTTAAAAGCACTTTAAGCTTAAAAGTCTCATTTTTAAACTTGTGTTACAAAACTCTCATTTTCTAGCATTAAAAATGATAGTTTGGAAACACACACTTAAAATTAAGATTTTGTAAACACAATAGGCTTAAAAAACTCATTTTTAAACTTGTGTTTCCAAACTCTCAATTTTAAGATTCTTGTGTTTTTAATCTCTCATTTTTAAGCATTCAAAATGAGAATTTGGAATTACAACCTTAAAAAAAAAATTAAGCTTATTGTGTTTCCAAAATCTCATTTTTAAGCTTGTGTTTCCAAACTCTCAATTTTAAGCTTGTGTTTCTAAACTCTCATTTTTAAGCTTATTGTGTTTTCAAATATTATTTTTAAGCATTTAAAAATGAGAGTTTGGAAACACAAGCTTAGAAATGAAATTTTGGAAACACAATAAGCTTAAAAATCGAATGATAAGACATTAAAAATGAAAGTTTGTAAACACAAGCTTAAAAATGAGATTTAAGAAACACAATAAGCTTTAAAATATTATTTTTAAGTTTATGTTGTCAAACTCTCTTTTTTAAGCTTGTATTTGCAAACTCTCATTTTTAAACGTTAAAAATGAGAGTTTGGAAAAACAACAAGCTTACAAATGAGAGTTTGAATACACAATAAGTTAAAAAAACTCATTTTAAAGCTTGTGTTTCCAAGCTCTCAGTTTTAATGCTACTTGTGTTTTCGAACTCTAATTTTTAAGCTTGTGTTTCAAAACTCTCATTCTTAAGCATTAAAAATGAGAGTTTGAAAATACAAGGTTAAAAATGAGATTTTGGAAACACAAGAAACTAAAAAATCTCATTTAAGTTTGTGTTTCCAAAGTCTCATTTTTAAGCTTGTTGTGTTTCCAAACTCTGATTTTTATGCTTAAAAATGAAAGTTTGGAAACATAAGCTTAAAATGAGATTTTGAAAACACAATAAGCTTAAAATTTCCATTTTTAAGCTTGTGTTTCCAAACTCTCATTTTTAAGTTTATTGTATTTCCAGAATCTTTTTTTTAAGCTTTTGTTTTGAAACTCTCATTTTTAAGCTTATTGTGTTTCCAAAATCTCATTTTTAAGCTTATTGTCTTTCCAAAATCTCATTTTTAAGCTTGTGTTTCTAAACTCTCATTTTTAAGCATTAAAAATTAGAGTTTGGAAACATAAACATAAAAATAAGATTTTGTTAAAACAATAAGCTTTAAAAACTCATTTTTAAGCTTTTATTTTCAAAGTCTCATTTTAAGCTTGTCATGTTTCCAAACTCTCTTTTTTAAGTATTAAAAATGAGAATTTGAAATCACAATCTTAAAAATGAGATTTTGGAAACACAATAAGCTTAAAAATCTTTTATTTAAAGATTTTTAAGCTTATGTTTCCAAACTTTCATTTTTAATATTACTGTGTTTCCAAAATCTCATTTCTAAGTTTGTGTTTCCAAACTCTCATTTTTTAGCTTAAAAATGATATTTTGAAAACACAATAAACTTAAAAATCTCATTTTTAAGTTGATGTTTGCAAACTCTCATTTTTAAGCATTAAAATGAGAATTTGGAAACACAACCTTAAAAATGAGATTCTAGAAACACGATAAGTTTAAAAATCTCATTTCTAAACTTGTGTTTCCAAACTCTCATTTTTAAGCAATAAAAATGAGAGTTCAGAAACACAAGCTTACAAATAAAATTTTGGAAACACAATAAGCATTAAAATGAGAGTTTGGGAACACAAGCTTTTAAATGAGATTTTTAAGTTTATTATGTTTCCAATCTCTCATTTTTAAACATTAGAATATTAGTTTCGAAACACATGCTTAAAACTGAGATATTTAAGCTTATTGTATTTTCAAAATCTCATTTTTAAGCTTGTTGTGTTTCCAAACTCTGATTTTTAAGCATTAAAAATGAAAGTTTTTTTTTATATTAAAGATAGAGGGAACAGTAACAGAAAGACAAAGGTTGGGCCTCACCAAAAAACAACAGTCACCACCAAGGGCCTGCCCCAAGTTCAGTTACATGAGGAAGAACATAAAGACAAAATTTAAACAGTATCGAAGAGTTATCAAAATGAAAGTCCAGCAGAGAAATTTAAAGAAAAGCATTAGCTGAGAATGTTGTCATAAGTCACAACCCAGGCGGTCCATCCCTGGGGTCCCTCCATCCAAGCAATGCTCTTATGGTTCTGGATCTGGCTCAGCATCTCCACCTGTTCATAGGAAGGCTGCCTGTTCTCCTTGATCTCGTTGTTCGGCATCCTAACAACTTCTTCAAAAGAGGAGAGGTCATCAAAACTGCGCCTCCAGTCAAAACCACACTTAAGCTCATAGATGAACATGGTAGTGTGTCCATCCCTCAGGAATATCCTGAGCTTGTTCCTTTCCACGTTCAGCATGAATGAGACCTACGTGGCAATATTATAAAAGGTGAGTCTTCGAAAAGACTCAGTAAGGGCCCTAGACTGGCCACAAAATCTGTCAGCATTTCTAATTTTCCAAATGAACCATAGGATATATGCAGATAAAATAAACCAGAATAGATTTGCATCTTTTTTCAACCCATGAATATAACCAGAAATAATTTCCATGATATTAACCAAGTGGGGGAAAGAAAAGCCAAACATCAGTCATACTTCCCTAGCAATAGAGCACTCAAGGGGGATATGCCTGCCAGTCTTGGGCACCTTACATATGGAGCATATATCATGTGAGTCATAGTTCCCCCTTATAGGAAGCCCGTTAAGAGTAAGCAACCACTTAAAGCATTTGACTTTGGGTTCAATAGTGCTTTTCCACATCCTGCTAAAATTCTTCTGCCACTGCATAACAGAGAGGTTAGTATACCAGAGATTGTTCACATGAGTAATAATAGAAGTATCAGAAATTAGGAGAGAGTAAATATTTTAGGCCTTGATTTTAGATAGAAGAGTGCCATCCACCCATTTGAAAACCAAGAATCTATGAGAGTCCACATGACAGTCCTTAGGGATGCCAAGCGAAGTACAAGCATGCTTGATTAGGTTATACGTTCTCTTTTGGGCAGGCGAGATATTGAATTTAACACTGAGATCTTCCCATGAGATAAGGGAATCATGCTCAAGAACATCAACAAGGAGTTTGATCCCTTTGTTAGCCCACAATCTAGCCGAGCACCCCTTAGTTAGAGCTAGGGGTTTACCCGCATGAGATAAATTCCACCAAAGGGATCTTTTGCCATGAATCAGATCATCATTGCAGACACTGGTGTTGACCAAGAACCCTCTGACATGTTCCCAAGCCTTCCAGATGGATCTGAACACACATGAGCCTTGGATAGACACGAGAAAGCTACCAGCCACCAGGTCAATGAAAGGCAGACCTTTCTAGGATTTAGCCTTCTGAGGGACAACCCTCTCAATATTATTCCTAACTAACACTTTCCAAGGTTCTTGCCCATCAAGGGCATGAAAAATCCACTTAGCCGCAAGAGCAATGCCCTGAGTTTTAAGGCCTTTAAGGCCAAGACCCCCAAGTTCTTTTTTAACATGACACCAACCCCAATTAACAGCATGGAGCTTACTATTTCCCTTGCCATCAGACCAGAGGAATCATTTGATGGCCTTTTAAATTTCCAAAATTTGATAGTTGCTAAACATCCAGGTAGAAGAGTAGTAAATATTATATGAGGAAAGGATTTTTTGGCAAACTTGCATTCTCCCAGCCAAGGAAAGGAACCTTTTGTTCCATTTATTAAGCTTTTTGTCAATTTTCCCTTTGACCCAAAGCCACATGTCTTTGAGCGAGGGGGAAACAGAGAAGGGAGCACCAAGGTACCGAACAATTTAATTGGGACATCCCCATTGGTAGTTAGATCTGCTAAACCAGTCAGGGGGTTGATTGTTCCAACTAAGGAAGGTGGATTTGGATTGAGAGATTTTGGCTCCAGAGATGGAGCCAAAAAATTGAATCTTCAGGCTCAGATTATCCATGTTTTGCTTGGTAAGTTTGAGAAAAAGAGCAGTGTCATCAACGAATTGAATGTTGAGAAGCTCATTGTTATCAGAGAGTCTAATACTGTCCACCTTAGGGGAGATAGTGTTATCTCTGAGAAGGTAAAAAAGGGCATCAGAAGCAATGACAAACAGGGAGGGAGCAAGGGGACACCCTTGCCTAATGGAGCGAGATAGCAAAATAGGGGTAGAGAGGGAACCATTAACATCGATTTGAGCAGAGGCATCATGTAAAAAAACCTTAACAAATTGACAAAATTCATCAAGGAAACTGAAAGATTCAAGCATCATGGTAATAAACTCCAATTCCACCCGGTCGTATGCCTTCTCATAATCCAGGAGGAACATGGCAGCGTCTTGGTCAGATACCCTAGCCCACTCCATAGCTTCCCAGCTAGTGATGAGATTTTCAAGGATGTACCTCTCCTTGATAAAATGAGTTTGGGTGGAGCAAATAAACCTTGGAAGTATTTTTTCCAGCCGAGTGGCAAGTATTTTAGCCAATATTTTATAGGAGACATTGAGGAGGGTAATAGGATGCCAGTTCTTAATGAGAGCCTTGTCCCCAACTTTAGGAATAAGTTTTATGATGCCCCTGTTGATACAGGTAGCAAGGGAGCCCTTAGAGATAGCCTCATTATACAAGTCCAGCAGATCATGTGAGATCCAGTCACTATTTTCTTTGTAAAATTCAATGGGGAGCCCATCAGGCCTCGGGGCCTTATCAGAGTGAAGAGAATTGATAGTCGATTGAATATCCTTGAGGGTAAGAGGGCATTTATGCAAGTTGGACTCCTCTTTAGAAATCATTCTAGGGATGATAGCTTTACACTTAGTCCTGTTCTCCTTAGCACTAGATGAGTCTTCAGAGGTGAAAAAGTTTTGGTAAAAATGGGCAAAGGCCTCCATAATATCACCTAAGTCAGTGATCTCAGTTCCATCAATATTCAGTCTGTCAATCTTTTCTCTCGCATGCTTATTCTTAAGGAGATTGAAGAAGAACTTGGAGCCCTTGTCCCCATGCTGCAACCAATGGGTACAGGCTCTGATCATAGCACCTTTGACTTTTACTTGTTGGTGGGAATGGAGGGCATTTCTGGCATTGGTCACATGAGTGGCTAGAGATGGGCAAGAGGGGTTAGCTTGGAGATCATTTTCCAACCGAATCAACTTATATTGTGCTTCCAAAATCTCATTTTTAAATTTGTTTTTTCAAACTCTCATTTGTAAGCTAATGGGAGTTTGGAAACACGAACTTAAAAAACAGATTTTAGAAGCACATTAAGCTGAAAAATCTCATTTTTAAACTTGTGTTTCTAAACTTCTCATTTTTAAACTTGTTTTACGAAACTCTCATTTGTTAACATTAAAAATGATAGTTTGGAAAAACAAGCTTAAAATTGAAATTTTGAGCTTATTGTGTTTTCGAAATCTCATTTTTAAACTTGTATTTCCAAACTCTCATTTTAATGCATTAAAAATAAAAGTTTAAAATGAGATTTTGGAAACACGATAAGTTTAAAAATGTCCTTTTTAAGCTTGTGTTTCCAAACTCTCATTTATAAGTTTGTTGTGTTTCCAGGTTGTCATTTTAAGCATAAAAATAAAAGTTTAAAAACACAAGGTTAAAAATGAGATTTTGGAAACACAATAAACTTAAAAATCTCATTTTTAATCTTGTGTTTCCAAACTCTCATTTTTAAGCATTAAAATCAGAGTTTGGAAACATAAGCTTAAAAATGAGATTTTGGAAACACTATAAGCTTAAAATTCTCATTTTTTAGTTTGTGTTTCCAAACTCTCAATTTTAAGTTTATGTTTCCAAACTCTCATTTTTAAGCGTGTTGTGTTTCCAAACTATCATTTTTAAGCATTAAAATGAGAGTTTGGAAACATAAGCTTAAAAATGAGATTTTGGAAACACTATAAGCTTAAAATTCTCATTTTTTAGTTTGTGTTTCCAAACTCTCAATTTTAAGTTTATGTTTCCAAACTCTCATTTTTAAGCTTGTTGTGTTTCCAAACTCTCATTTTTAAGCATAAAAATGAGAGTTTGGAAACACAAGCTTAAAAATGAGATTTTGGAAATAGAATAACTTTAAAAAACTTATTTTTAAGCTTATGTTTTCAAACTCTCATGTTTTAGCTTATTGTGTTTCCAAAATCTCATTTTTAAGCTTGTGTTTTCAAACTCTCATTTTTAAGTTTGTTGTGTTTCTAAACTCTTATTTTTAAGCATTAAAAATGAGAGTTTGGAAATGCAAGCTTAAAAGTGAGATTTTGGAAACACAATTAGCTTAAAAATCTCATTTTTGAGGTTGTGTTTTCAAATTCTCATTTTTAAGCTGCTTGTGTTTCCAAACTCTCATCTTTAAGCATTAAAAATGAGAGTTTGAAAATACAAGTTTAAAATTAAAATTTTGGTAACACAATAAGCTTAAAAATCTTATTTTTAAGTTTGTGTTTTCAAACAATCATTTTTAAGGTTATTGTGTTTAAAAACTCGGATTTTAAAGTTTAGTGTGCTTTCAAAAAATTTATTTTTAAGCTTGTGTTTTCAAACTCTTATTTTTTCATTAAAATGAGAGTTTGGAAACACAAGTTTAAAAATGAGAAAATCACATTTTTAAGCATTAAAAAAGAGAGTTTATGACACAAGCTTAAAAATGAGATTTTGGAAACATAATAAGTTTAAAAATCTCATTTTTAAGCTTGTGTTTCCAAACTCTCATTTTTAAGTTTGTTGTGTTTCCAAACTCTCGATTTTAAACATTAAAAATGAAAGTTTGGAAAAACAAGCTTAAACATGAGATTTTGGAAACACAATAACCTTAAAAAAATTACTTTTAAGCTTGTGTTTCCAAACTCCTTTTTTAAAGCTTATTGTGTTTCAAATCTCTCGTTTTTAAGTGGTTTGGAAACACAAGCTTAAAAATGAGATTTTGGAAACATAATAAACTTCAAAATCTCATTTTTAAGCTTATTGTGTTTCCAAACTCTCATTTTTAAACTTGTCTTTCCAAACTCTCATTTTTAAGCTTCTTGTGTTTCCAAACTCTCATTTCAAAGCTTGTTGTGTTGAAATGGAAAGAATGGAACCATGGTGGTTGCCCCAATTTCAAAGGTAAATTTGAAACCCATGGTAAATGTACTTACATGTTCATAGAGTATAGATCTGTAGGGAAAGTACTAGAAAGACTAAGGAAGAAGAACATTTTTGTTAAATGGGTTAGTCGATAGCTTGCTATGGAGAAGATAAAAAATGGGGGGAAGGATATTAGGGTTCAAAAGTTTTGTTGAAATTTCTCCCTAACAACATCTTCCTGGTGGAATGCCCATGTAAGATGGTTAAATGAAAGTTAACGAATCAGGGGCCATATATCATGGATGGATTTGGATTCTATATGAAAGAATGGACTCCAAATTATAACCCATGGAAAGAAGAGATCGAGGTAGTCCTAGTTTGGATCAAATTTTATAGCCTCCCATCTGAATATTGGGAAGTGGATGTTCTAAAGGTAACTGGAGAAAAACTATGGCAGTTCATAATGGTAAATAAAATATGGAAGACAAGGAATTCAAAATTTATGCAAGAATATATATAAAGAACGGTGTCATATCCCCTACTCCCAAGTGAACTATAAATTCATACAAATCAAGAAGTTTGGAGATAGAAAATTGAAAGAGAGATGGGCTAGTGTTATGTGATAGATGTAAGACGAAAGGTCATACAAATAAGGAATGCATATTTCAAGCCAAGTCAACCTATGGTGGGGAAGGCATAGGACTGAAGGAATTTTTTACTTAAGAAAGGAAGAGAAGAAGGATCTTGATAGGTGAATGCTCCAAAGATGTGAAAACCAAAGATGGGAATCAAGTTGGACAGGAAGAAGTAGCCAAGGGGAAGACTGGGAGAAATACTAGTGAGATTCCTTGGCCTAAGCTTAAATACATAATCTTTGATATTCAGAAGGAGATTGGAGAATTGGCCCTTACTAAGGAAGATATTAGCAAGGAAGCTATTGACTTCTTTGACTCTCTTCTAAACAAAGATGAAGCAGTCAATCGTATAGACAAGGAAAGAATCCTGAATAGCGTCGCCAAGATCATCAAGCTTGAGAAAAATACAAAATTATATAAAATCACCATCGGGGAGGAAGTGAAGAAGGCTACATTTTAGCTGGGGCTAGACAAAGCCCCTAGTCCTGATGGTTTCCCGGTAGGTTTCTTTCATAATTTTTGGGAAATTATTGGCTAGAATGTGGTCACGGCAGTTGACGAGTCGAGGAAAAAGATAGCAATGCTAGGAGCACTGAATCACACTTCCCTGGCTTTAATTCCAAAGATGGGGGCTCAATCCATGTGTGACTACAGACCTATTTCTCTATGTAACATAGTGTATAAGATAATCATCAAGTTAATGGCGAACAAATTGAAGAAGGTATTGTAGGACATCATCTCCCCAAAGAAAAATGGGGTTTCTCTACACATATCCATTGTTGAATGTATCATCACAACTCATGAGGCTATACACTTGAGAAGAGATGCCAAAATTATGAGCATGATAGTAAAATTGGATATTCTTAAATCTTATACATGGTTGACAAATATTTTCTTCTAGAGGTTTTGAGGAGATTTGGCTTTAATGAGAAGTGGGTTGAATGAGTTCATTGTTGCATCTCGACCCCAAAATTCATGGTACTTGTCAGTGGATCTCCATAAGGATATTGTGCCTTTAAAAGGGGCTTGAGACAAGGGGATCCTTTATCCCCCTTCATGTTCATTATCATGGATGAGGCTATGGGGAGAAATATTAAAAATCTCAGAGATACTGATTGATGGGTAGGTATAGATGTGGCTTTAGGAGTCCCTGCAATAACACATCAACAGTTTGTAGATGATACCATGCTTTTTGGATGTGTGAGGAGAAGGGAAGCAGGAATAATGAGATTGCTTCTGGATTCCTTTGTGTGACTTCAAGGCAAATGATTAATTGGAAAAAGTCAAAAGTGTTCTTTCTCAACACTTGACCAAGTCTAAAGATGGACATTGCTAGAATTCTAGAGCTCGAGATTCCAAATTTACCTAGTCAATTTTTAGGTATACCACTATTTGGAGGACTGAATAAAAAAGCTATTGGGAGCCCCTAGTTAACAACTACAAGAAAAGGTTGGAATCTTGGAAGGGTAAATTTTTTACATTGGCTGGAAGGTTAATGATGTCAAAATTAGTCTTGTCTTCTATTCCCACATATTCTATGTCCTATATGAGCATTACAAAAGCAATAAATGAATTATTAACTCAAAATATGAGGAGATTCTTTTGGAGTAGAATGAGAGATTAAACCAGATTTCCTTTGATTGTCTGGAATAATGTGTGCTCCCTTAAATAGGCTAGGGAACAAGGGGTAAGATAGATAAAAATTATGCATGTAGCTATGGGAGCCTAAGGTAGCTAGAATTGGGTCAAAATAATCAGGAGGAAGTATTTGGAATCTGATCTCCCATCCAAAATCATCACAATTAGGGACCCTTCGACAAGATCAATTATGTGAGTGTAGAGATATAATTACAAAACATGTGAACTAAAATGTCAGAAATGGGAGGAATGCCTCTTTTTGGGTGGATTCATGGTACATTCACCTCTTGCTAATAATCTAGATTTGGTGGAAATCAAGGAAGCCACATGCAGATCTTGGGGACATAAGATAAGGGATAATGTTATTTTTTATGAAGGTAGAGGAGTGTGCAGTTGGTATTGGAGACCTTGATGCCCCAAACAATCAAAAGGTTGAGCTAAGGAGATTACTAGAGAAAATAACCCTTGATTTCTCTAGTGAGAGGATGAGATTAGGTGGTGTGGATCAAAATCGAGGGGACATAGAAGTCAAATTTGGATACAAAATAAAGAAAGTAGTTGTGAATAAGAAAAATTGGCCCTTGCATATTTTTTGGAATAAGAAGGTATTGCCTAAAGTGGGTATCTTTTTATGGACGAGCTTTCAAAAAAGGATAATAGAAAAAGATAGGCTCTGAAAACTTGGTATCCAAGGTTCTAGTATATGTGTCTTGTGTTGCAAAGAAGCAGGGGAAACAACTAACCACTCACTCCTATGCCCATATGCTAATTATTGTTGGATTTTTTTTTAATAAACTCAACTAGCTCTACCCCCTCCCACCAGACACCAAAGAGTTGCTTCAATTATGGTCGAGGTTACAAAAAAATGTCGTATTTCGAAGCATTTGGGTCATTTTACCCTCAATTACAATCTTAGAAATCTAGAAGGAACAAAACAGGAGAATTTTACAAGACAAGGAAATGAATAGGGAGTCTCTAGCTCTACAGACAAAAGTGATGGTGGTGGAGCTTTGCAAAGTTGCAATTCACAATGTGAATATTCAAAAGAACCTATTCACAAATTGGGCTGATGAACTATTAAATATTTTCAATGGGCTTAAGGTTCCCCTCGTTAATGGGGTCAGGAAGGTTGATCTTCCTCTGAATCCTTGTGCTAATATTTCTTGGACTACTCAAAAGTTGGGCTAGATAAAGATTAATTTTGATGGAGTATCCATGGGAAATCAAGGAATTAGTGGAGTTGGATGTATTGCTAGAGACCACATGGGTAGGATTCTAGCTCAAAGATCGGTCAATCTCGGGATAGCGACTAATAATGAGGTGAAATTCAAGACAACCCTGATCGAACTAGAGTATGGCAGAGATCTCAATATCGCAAAGGTACATTTGGAAGGTGACTCTTTAATCATAGTTAAAACCATTTGATAGAAACATACTTTGAACTAGAAGTTGTAGAAGTGGATTGTCCCAATTTGGGAAGTGGTAGGAGAATTAAAGTGTCACAAGTGTACAAGGAAAGAAACACGATGGCCGATGAGATGGAAAATATGGTCTTGATCACACCTTGAGATAGTTGATGACTTAGCAAGGTTGAAGGGAGCTGGCGATGATGGTGAGGTGGCATGATTTCAATATTTACTAGATAGACATATTAGAGAATGATTTATTTGATGGGACAGGCTTGTGTTGCCATGAAGCTAAGTGTTTTCCCACCAAATGTCAAAATGCACCTTTTAAATTTTTTCACATTGAACCCTAACCCTATTTGAATAGTAACCCTAATTAATTTCTGATGTTAACTTTTATTAAGCCCTAACCTTAACTGAATCCTAATTATAATTGAACTTAATTGATTCCTAATATAAGCAAATATCAATTACCTTTATAATTTTTATATAATGAACATATTTAATAGAATATAATATAATTAATATACAACTATTAACAAAAACATTATACATGTTTATATGTTGAAGCATAACTATAATCCTATATAGAATGAAACCCTAAACCTAAACCAATTGAGCCCTAAGACTAAGAATACAACAAATAAAACCCTAATTGTCTACCAAATTTAATCCTATTTGTCTAACCTAGTACTAATGATTAAGAGCTTAAATTGTGAAGATCAATTGGGGTTGTTATATGAAAATTCTCAAAATGATCAACCAAGTGAAAATAACTAATTATGCACATTTATTGTTGCATTACCACTAGATGTCATATTTATCCTGAAGTGGAACAAGGTATAAAATTTAGAACAGAATGAAGCTATCGAAATATGATTTAATTTTATCTAGTTTGTTGAAAGAAAAATGCATTAAAAAAATGTATTCCAAAATGTAGCGTCCTAAAACTGTACCCCTTTGCAATTTCGACCACAATGGGTTCTTACCTTAGTGTTTGCATCCCTTGGCCTACTTGGAACTTGATTATGCTCATGCCCCTTCCATATTGCATCATTTTGTGACATTTTGCATTCATAAGGCACTTTCCCCTTTCCCCAAAATAGGGCAGGAACAGGGCATGGCGCTTTGGTCCTCAATAGGACCATGGCGCCATGCCATGGTCCCCCTCATTTTTGGGCCCCTTTAAACCCATTTTCACATTTCAAATATGAGCGGAATTCCTTCTCCGTGTTAGCTCATGTTGAAAAATTAATTAGTTTTCTCAATGAGAAAGTATACAAAGATGATTTACCCTCTCATCTAACACATCAATCAATCACCCAACAAGAATCCATCAATTACAACAAGCATACATTACACACATGAGATCAAGCAATCAAGCATTCAAGAGCAATTGAGCATTTTTAGTATTTCTTCAAGCCTTGGAGTAGCAATAAAGTCAAGGATTCAAGCATGGAAGTGGAGATCTACATCCAATTTCATGAAACCCTAATTCCATGTGAAGGCAAGCAAAACTTCACAAGGAGGTATCATCATTCAATTTTTAGTCATAATTCAACATCTCCCTCAAAAGGAGATCATTTCCTTTCAGTCATTTCAATTATCTTTATTTCAATTTCATGGTTAATTCCAAAACCAGGGTTTGACCTAAGGCAGGCCCCTATTCCCAACCTATTTCCCTTTCTTTTTGTGTGCAGGAAATAGGTACAAAGTTGTACTCTTCAGCATAAGCTTCATTCACAGAGACGAATCAACCCTTTTCGACATGCGGAAAGTTTGGAGGACCGTGGTGCCATGCCATGGTCCTGACTTTTTAGGAACTTTTTTGAGGATCAGATCTGACTCGGCTTATATTGCTTAGATCCAGTGCATGCGAAAATCCTGCATCTGTAGCTCGTTGTTTTCTCAATTTTGCCTTTATTTTTCAACACCTAACCTATTTCAGCATTTCAACTTACAAAAAAGAGGAAACCCCCATAATAATCAATCAATCCATTCAGTATTCAGTCCTTAATATGATTAATGACTAAATCTAGTGGATTCCCCTCCCTCTTTCGAATGTAATGGTTTTTTATGCAAAATTGATTTGGTGATTTCTCCTTTCTATGTTGCAAATTGTCAAATCCAATTTTCACCATTACACAAAAGTTTTAGAGTTTTCTTCAATACAAAGTCATAATTTTAATTTTAAAGGGAAGCCTTATACACAATGTAATCTTGGTGTGAAAAGAATAAGGTTAAGGCCTCCTACATTTGGTCATTAAAACCTCACTTTTTTGGTGAAAATGAAATATTCAAAGATGTGTTAACTTTTTCAATGATTAAATTTGGTGTCAAAAAACATGCTAAAATGTATCATTTATATATTGAAAGAAAAGATATGAGCTCTCAAGATGTGGATGATCTTTCTATTCAGCCAAGAGAGTTCATGACTAGTTTTGCTTCAGTTGTGCAACAACTATTGGACAATATGCTACTAGCATAGGTAATTTCAAGAGGTAAATAAAAATGAACAATTGCTAATGCCTTTTTCTTCTTCAAAAATAGAAGATTTCACATTTGAAAGTGTTGATGGAATTTTGGTGAATGGTTTAGTTGAAATAAAAATTAAAGTCTATCTTGGAGAGAAAGAATATACAAACGAATCATCTTGTAATATTTTTCAAACTGATATGTAGCCTGAATACGAATCCTTCCAATTTATTGAAGAACATAATGGAGAAGAATCACTATAACAATTGTGTTTAAAAATTCATGAAGATATTAGAGATCAGCTTGAAAGTAAAACCACCATTGCTTTGACATGCATACAATTAGAAGACCAAGTATTCAAATTTATTGATGAAGGTTATGAAGACAAAGTATTTCTTAGAGAGGTAATCAATCATCTGATTCTTGAATCTTTTCATTTTGAAGATACCATTATGCAGACTCCATCCCTTTCTCTTGTTCATTGACATAAGCCATCACACAAAGTACATAACAAGGAAGAAACAAATGAAATATTGGATGAACTCATGGTTGAATTTGATAAATTTGGTGGTGCATGTGTTACAAGCTGATTTTTAGAGACTTTAGATAATGTAGGTTTGGTTAAAAACACTACCACAACTAACCCTCAAAATATATCTTATTCTCATATTTTTTATGAAGGATTTCCAATTTGGGGGTTGATTCATTACTCATACAATCAAGTGTTGTTGATATTGTGTCCAATATTATACATGCAATCTCTAATGATCATATGCAAGACAACACTTATGTGATTCAGTTGACTTCAAAGGTGTATAATGAAAAGTGGATTTTTGCGAATAACGACTCATTCAAAGAGTTTTTACAAGGCATTATTCTTAGTATCTTGAATCTAGTAATCACAAGTTAGCAGTTGGGTTCGCACATGTTTTTCATTTATCAACCATTATTTTGCATGTGCATTTATTTTTCTCAGCCCATCAATGGCTTTATATGACCATTTGGAGAAATTTGAGGTAGGGTCCCCTGCCTTGTACATAAGTTAAGTAGAAGTTTTTGTCTTATTTGTTTTGGTTCTAATCTTTGTCTTTTTATCATGTCTCAATTTTTGGCTTGCATAAAGTTCCTCTTCGCCGGTCATTCTTTGATCAAATTTTTTGACTTTGTTGCTCGGTGGATTTAAAACATTGGTCTTAACCTAAGCTTATAGTTTCCTTCTACATCCTTCATTATTCTAGTCCCTAGATAGAGCTTGCTATTGGCCATGTTTTTTAACCTACCCAATTCCTTTAGTTTTTGGCTTATATTGAAAGAGAATTCTAAGGTTTCGAAACCTTTGATGGTCTCCGAAAGATTCTTAAAACCCTCTTAAATTCTGACAAAGTCATATTACTTTAAAAGTTAAGCATATCATTGTCCTTTTTGTTTTGTTGGTTTTCAAACTTATGTTGAGACCCAACAAGGTTTTCAAAACCTCATCAATCTTTGACATGGTTTTCACAAACCCATTGGTCTTTGATAATGTCTAAAAGATTATTAACTCCTGACAACTCTTTGTTCCAAAATCATTAAAAGTTGTTTCTTTCTTTTGTGTTGATCTTTAGGCCTAGTTTTGAAACCTTTGTTAGATCCTGACAAGGTTATCACAACCATGTTGGACCCTGACAAGGAACTCACAACTATGAAAAAGATACAACCATTTACAAAGAGAAGTTTAATGAGTTGGTAAATTGATCTTTGACTATAAAAGGAGGTTTTGAAACCACTTTCAAAATCTGATACATCAAGCCATTATTTTTAAACTTGGCACCTATGAAGGTTGTGAGAAGCACTTGAAAGCTTGACAAGTGTTATATACATGAGAAGGAAAAAGTTTATTTATTTTTATTGCATAATTTATTTTCAAGAAATAGCTATGTAAAGTCTCCCTTTGTTATTTATTGTTAAATTTCCAAGGAGAGGGGGGGTGGGTAGCACTATTGGAGAATTTCTAAAGGAAGAGATTGAGTTTTACTTGTACATAAGAAAGAGTTTGTGAACTCTTCGATTAAAGAAATAAATGAAGATCATTTTATTGATCTATGAATTAGATGTGCATTTCTCCATATTGTGGATTTTTTTATTGTTAAATTTGCAACCATTCTTTAATGTTTTATCACTAGCTTAACTGTAGTTAATTTCCTTCATTTTATATATGCTCTTTATGCATCAATGAGATGAATCTATGTGTTCTTTTTCTTTCTTGGTGCAATTGTCATTTCTTATTTCCATTTTAACTTACTTTTCTTTCCCACTTTTTGATTAAAAGAATACTCATTAAAACCCAATTTCCATCATATGAGGAAATTTAAGCTCTAAAACTCAAAGGAAGATTGTTAACCCAATAGCGTTCTCTCCAACTATTGGTTTGTTTGTTATTGCTCATTGGGCAATTTGGGGTTGGTCCTTAAGGAAAAACTACAACAAAAAATCTATTTACCAACATATATAACAAAAGTTAGTGATTTTTCATACACGATTATTTAATTTATATATGGTACATGCTTTATCTCTATTAAAGTACCACACAATAGTATTTCACACTGCATATCCTTTGATTATTCTCCTATTTGATGGGGTATAAACACAACACTTAATAATTCTAGGGCTTATAAATCTAGGTTGTGACCCCACTTTTCTTGCTAATATTGGTTCCATTATTGAGACTCCAATAAATAAGTAGAGAACAAAAATAGCAAGAAAAGTGGGATCACAAACTAGAGTCATGGGCCCTAGAATTCTTAAGTGTTATGGTTATACTCTAGTGATGATAATAGGAGAATAATCAAAGGGTATGTGATGTGAAATACTACTATGTAGTACTTTAATAGATCAAACATTCACCGCATATAAATTAAACAATCGTATATCATAGAATAACTAACTTCCTTTATATAAAAATATTTCACTATATATAATGTCTAATACAAAGTATTTTTCTCTTATACTATCTCTTTCTTATCTATTTATTTTCTTATTGCTTACTCACTTCTTACATCATCATAATATGCTATTCATATATATGCAATCGGGAACATGTCCCTTACAAAATATAGCTATCCTTATTAGGCTTGGTTGTCCTTATGCTTTGCATTTCATTGGTGACCAACTACAATAAGTTCTAGTTGCTGCTATAATTTTTTATATCTTGCTGCCAACAAAAATGTTATAGATTACAAGGAAAAATTATTGGTGCTATGTCGTTTATATGATATGGTCATATGCAATGGTATGAGAACATGGCCAAAATTGAGCAACATCACTTGCAAAACTTAGTCAAATTGTAGCACTAGATTATGTTATTTGATCACAAAACTATATCCCAAGATTGATGGAGTTAGTGGTTGGGGACTACAACTATTGAGATGAAATTAAATCATAATTGAATATATACAAATTAGATCAAAAGAAGACATCTTCATAGGAAAAAAATGTCATGACTCAAGAAAATAAACAATTATAAGGTCATCGTTGAATGATTATTTTATGAATATGAGAGCAATACAAATTGAATGAAAGAGCCATCCAATAAATATAATTTTGATAATTTCCATTAAACAAGGCTTTAAGTGCATATAAAAGGGCTAGGCCCAAATGAGGGACAAAAATAACTTTCTAATCAAACATATGGTTCAATGAAGAGAGCAAAATGGAAAAAAATAAATAAGGAGCATGAACAATTGTTATGGTATTAAAAACTTCCCAAAGAATCTTTGGAAAGAACTATAATAAAAAAAATACAAAATAATATCATAACTTTCCAATGGCTTGTGTATTACTATACTCAAGTAAACACAAACTCCCATTAATCAATGTAATCACTGAACTATTCTCCACATAGGATAATAACTAGGGTATAAAAGATTTGCCAGAGGGAAAGCATAAGATATATATGGGCTACAGGGAGTATATTTAAATGGGGTGTACAAGTCCTTGCACCTCACATCAAATGCATTTTCAATAATGTCATTCAAGAGGGCATATTAGAGGATTGGAGAACTAGTGTTGTTATCCATATATATATAATTGATGAAATAAAAAATCTATCAAAATATCATATTATTATGGCTAGTCCTTTTCTTGAAAAACTTTTTGGGATCATGGTTGAATGAAGAATTAGTAGTTGGATAGAATAAAAGGAAAAATGGGCTAAGGGACAAGCAAGTTTATACAAAAACATTTCATTTTGATCATTGTGTCACCCTTAAGTACTCGATTAAAAAGATATGAGACAACTAATGGGATGAAGTTTTTTACTAGTTTGTGGATATCAAAAAGGCCTTTGACATGGTGTCTCATGGAAAAATTTAAAATAGGATGGAGCAAATTAGAGTATTAGCTTATAGTGGTAGTTCATAGGTTTTATGAACAAGTCAAGGCTAAAATGAGAACACGTGATTAAAGTTTGAGTGCTTTGGTATGATATTGGCATCAAACAAGGTTGCTTGCTCTCCTCAACTTTGTTTGGGTTATATATTGATAAGTTAGAGGAGTGGATAAATAAAGCTGGTGATGAGGGAGTTCATCTTGCTAGATACATAATAAAGTAACTATTATATGTGGATGATCCCATCCTAATTGCAAAAACAAAACATAGTTTGAGAAACCACTTGAACCCTCTGAAACTTTTTTATTAGGAGGTTGAGATGCAAGTGAACACTAACAAAATCAAATCACGCTCTTTTCGTTATAGAGAAAAAGAGAAGCAAATTAACTCTTTTTTGAAGGTAGCTTGTTGGAAATAGTGGAAGAAAACAAGTGCCTCGTGATTGATTTTCACAACAATATTAGTTGAGACACATGTAGAGCAAAATGAATTCAAGAGGATTATATTCACAACAAAATAGATGCTAGAGTCTAGAAAATGGGATTGGAAAACCAAGATAATCTTATTTGGTTTGCTTGCCACTTTGGTGATCCTTTATGGGTGCGAAATTTGAGGCAATATTATGTCAAATAAGAAATGGAGGTAGGTAGAAATAATTCATAAACATTAAATCATAACCATCCTCAAAACTAAAGGCTTTAGTTCCCTTCAAGATTTTATTAACTAATACATGGATTTCTTTTGGAACCATGAGCGATGGCTTGATTGTTAAGCTACCTAGAAAATGCTCAAAATATGGAGAATCACCATTGACCTAGATCAATTATTAAGGAAGAGCTAGATAGAAGAAAGAACATATGGATGAAACACAATGACAAGTGGATAAACAAACATGACATTAATTTGTAGAGATGTCCAAATACTTATAAGAAAATTAAAAAGTATGTCAAAGAAAAACTCAAATTTACCATGTAAACAAAGCAAATTGGTTAAAAGAAAGCTTTACTATATCAAACATTTTATCCTGCATGAAATCATGTTGAAAAAACTAACATAAGAACTAATATCAAGTAAAGAAGAAGAATTGATAATCTGATTAAAGGCTAGCTTGTATCCTCTCAAATTTGAAATTGATAAATGATAAATTAGACAAAACTATGTACTTTTTGATCAATTAATACTCTCATGCCTAACATGCTACTCTTTTATTAGTGCTCTTAATCCTATAAACTATTTTAATCTCGTGAAATTATTTTAAAAAAATAGAAATTGTGAAAATTTGCAAACGTCAAAGGGCCAGATTCAATCCAAAGTGGTTGGACTGCATTCCAAAGAGCTCGGAGAGCAGATAAGAAAATTCGCACAGCTTTTACCCCTTCTCAACGTTGTAATATATCGAAAGGGGAACTGCGCATCTGGCCTCAATATAAAACTGCAGCAGCAAGCCAAGCGAGTGAGTTAATTTGATTGGGAGGTGGATAGGAAGAAATCATGGGATTTATAATGGAATTTGCAGAGCAGTTAATCAGGAACAGTATGGAAGATCCAAAGCAGAGGGAACGCAAACGCCGAGAACATCTGTACGCCGTAAAGCAGCGGTGTATAGAAAGAATCGAAGAAACAAAGCTTCCACTGCGGCCTTACGGCTTCTGGACCATGGAGAAGCATACCCTCCGCCTTAACTGGGACAAGCAAATGTCCAACGCCCGTGGCCGCACCGATCCCTACGACAACATCTCCGCTGATCCCTTCGACTTCGAAGATAAAAAGTGACAGGTATTCTTTTCCATTGGTATTCCTTTCTCTTTCATTTTCCAATTCGATTAAGAAGAATCTACCCATTTTAGGGACTGTTAAATGGCTCGCTCCTGCATTACTTTTCACTGGAATGATCCCCGTGATTGCCTTTGTATTTGACTCCCAATTTTTCCTCTTTGCCTGCGATTGGTTATTTTCAATCAGAATTTCTGGAATTGCATGAATGTCCAAGTGCATTTCCATTTTTCTCATCAACTGGTCCCCGAGATTTTCGATGTCTTCTCTTGCACTCCCTTTCTTCTCTCCTCTAAAGTAGGATGTTAGAAGCCCAAAACAACAAATTGTTGTAATTGCTTTAGTAGTTCACAATTTTCCTCCCATCTGTGCCTACTTGTGGGACCAAATATAAGCCACCCGTAGGTTACAGCGTAGTTCTATTAACAATTTTTCAATGGATATATAATATGAAAATTTTCAGACGTTTTGAAAATATATTGGATGTTATGCAAATTGTTAAATGAAGAACTAAGGTGTGAGAGTTAAGTACAATATTTGGTGACTGACAGTGAAATATCAACAAGCATTTAAGAAATCATACCCAAGGAATTTTAAAATATAGGATACTCAATACAAGAAGAGAATTGACGATTTGTTATGATGCTTGTATGTCATTGGTCAAAGCCTCCTATTTAGGTGTCTATTCCTGATGCGCAATAAGAGTGACTTATCTACTCTAACATCCTCCACAAGGCATTACTTGGAGGGCCCAAAGGTAAGTGGCAAATTTTCTCTCCAAACTTTGCTTCCAACATTCCACCGAGAGCGGAATCATGGAAGGTGGCATTTTTTGCTAGCTCTTCCCTCTGATATACCCCTATGAGAGGAGCCATAATGAAAAATGTCATAATAGGAATATGGCATCATAATAGCATTATATTTACAAGCGTGGCAAAAGTATCAAGGGGAGTTTGAAACAGGAAAGACTTGAGAAACTAAGTGTGTAATGAGTCCGAAAAATGATAGCTATTATTTAAAAAAATTTAGAACCACTTTTAAAAAATTTCAAGAATAACTCATGAATTATTTCCGAGATTTAAAAAGTTGCATATTTTTCGCTTTGACTACTGAACAATATTATATTAATATGATGTTGATGAGCTGAAATGCTGAAGCCAATTATGAGGACACATGTAGATCACCACACTCTCTTACTTGCAGTACCATAGTTGTAGAATGTGACGATTGATCAATCTATGTTGGTCCTAGATAAAAAGGATTTTAGTATTGATATCTGACTATTGCTAATATTTTATCAGCATCTTTGACCTTTCAAGAGTGTAGGTAATGCTTGAAGTTTGGAACCCCTCCAACAATAGGCCTGCTGCCTTATAATCATCTATTTGCACATTCAAACAAGTCTCCAAGAATGAAGAACCAAAGTGTTGAAGCCACACATGATCCAAACACATGGTGATCACCAAATGCACCCAGCTATAGGGTATGTTGGATCCACTCAAACAATGGATCTAGAGCTTTACATCTTCCAAATCTAAACAATCCTCCAAGGGAATGATGGAAAAATGGCTGAAGCCAACTATGAACGGGTCGATAACTTATCAAAAACTGCTCCCAGCCATGTGCGTGGGATCCCAAATCTGCACTAAGGACATGCTATCCTTAGAAGTGATGATGATGGCCAGAATGCTAAAGCCAACTTTGATCCATCAACCAAGTTGATCACAAAATTCTCCCAGTCACGCGTGTGAGCTCACAGAACCTGCACAATCCACAGATCCCTGGCAAAGAATTGAAGGCAAACTCCAAAATCTGCCATTCACAAGATCTGTCATGGATATCCTAGAAATGGGTTTGTGCCTTACAACCCCAAAAGCATAATGATGAAAGCAAGCCATGATTATATCTACAGTCTGTAAGATCACAGCAAGCCTCAAACCAGAATGGTGACCACAAACACTCAATGAAGCCGTTTCTTTTCAGACGCATAATCTCTAACAGACAATGAAGCTTATCCTTTTTAGCACATGACCTCCAACAAATTGATGAAGTTTACTCTTTTCTGATGCATAACCTACTGCAAAACAACAAAACCAATCTTCTTCGAACATGGGACCTCCAACATTACCCCGAACTAACTCTCAAAGATAAAATCAACATGATAATTCTGGCTAAATGGGATGGTCTACACTTACAAGGCCATTCATTTGTCAAATTTAATATAGAATTCATTACTCATGTGAACAAAATGCTTTCACAGTTGAGGAAAGACATCTATATGAAGCCTTAGAGCCAAAATAAGTAGCTCAATGACCTAGCATTGATCTATCCTAAAATCAACAAATCTGTGCCATCTATGCTCCCTCAAGCGAGTATGGCAATCAAGTATGGCCTCCATCCAAATGCACAGATTGAGGCCTAGAACACCCTTCTTTCCAATATTTAGGTTGTTGATTGTGGAAAATCCTCACAATGGTCTGCTATCAGGTTTTGAAATCAAGCAATGCTGAAGAAGAATCATCTCCCAATGTAGTTTGAGGGGTAATCAAGTTGTGCTCACTAGCCTAAATACAATTTTCATAGGAGCAACAACTCTGTCCACCTTACCTAGTCTGCCACCTGTATAACCCATTTATGGAAGCAAATTTGAACTGATAGTCAATATGAGTAGAGATAGCAAAGGGAATATCATAAGAGCCTTAGTAATATTAGATTAATAGCATGAGAAGGAACATCATTATTACGAAAAGTACTTTCAAGATTATAAGTAGCATCAACAATATTGGAATTGCCATTAACAGTAGTAGTACCATCATTACACCCATCTTGTCCAATGCCATTCTTACACTTTTAATTCAATATTCTTCTTCAAAAGCCTTTGATACAAGTATTTCAAATGTTGGATCTCTTTGATGGATTACACACTCACACAATCCACCTAATTGTAAGACACAACTCCTTCCATGAACAATTTCTTGATTTTCTCCCCTATTTCATTAGGCATTTCAAGCCATCAAATATGATCATGCGGATGTATACCATTCTGACCAATAATGGGTCCATAAGATGTTGGTACACACTTTTATACTCAATTAGCTTCTCTATTTCAGTTGGAAAATAAGCTTCACATTTAGTAATTGCCTGCAAACCTCTTCTAATGAAATTTATTTGCATACACTTCTGTAATGTTTCATGATTGTGCTCATTTAACATCGACACACCCAGAATCAGTTCTGTTCTCAGCTGAATCAAAGTCAGAATAAAAATATCCAAATGCCTTAAATAACATCCTCAATATGTAGATATCTGGATTAGCTTTTCAAATGTTTCAGAAACAGGGTCAAACAAAGCTTGTATGACCTTAAGAAAAAAGGCTGCCCCCATAATGGTCAACTTATCATCAAATTTAAATCAGTCATTTCAAGCCAACAGAATACGATAAAATGCAGTAAAATGACACTTTTTGTGGGAAATCCAAACATGTTTGTTGATGTGGAAAAAAATGCTCATAAACCTCATAAATGGGCAAGGATTTGATATATATCACTAGAAATGCCCCTTGAAACTCAAACTTGCTAATTTGCAATTTCCTCTTCAGAAACACAATTCTAACAGAATGCCAAGTTGGTGTTCCACCTCCTATGTTTCTACCGATGCCTCTGCGCACCAAACAGTTGTAAAAGTTCAAAACCAAGGGCCATAAACCCCAAGCCATGAATACCATATGAGAGTTAAGCACAATACTCCATGATGGAAAAGTGAAATATTGCAAATATTCAACAGGTTATCCTTGAGATACTGAAGTGAATTCCCTTATGGAATCTTAAAACACAATATACTTTATAAAAGAAGAGAATTCACAATGTAATATATGATTAAGTATAGGTGGGCAAAGCCTCTTATTTATTCACTTACTCTTAGTAACATATACGATGAGTTGAACACCAAAGAACGAACTTATACTGACATATATTCAAATGAGGAAACAATATTTGTTGATTCAAGTAGCATCGATCAGATAAAACCATATACCTATCTGTTTACATCAAATGAAGAAAGACGGTAATGCAGATATATATTTCATATGAATGATTCATATATCGAACCTCTTCATTATCGAATTACAATTAATACATGTCCAAACATTATCGGGTTATATTAGAATTGACCCGAATTAGTTATCAGGCTTGTTTGCTTTGATACCGATTCATTATCGGGTGTGTTTATATCGATCTGTTATCATTTACACTGGCACCGATTAGTTATCGTAGACATCGAATGGATCGGTTGCCATTTGTAAAAGTCACGACCAAGTGACATCTTGGTCGGACATGTCTAAAAGACATGTCCGATCAAGGTGCCACTTGATCGTGACTACCTTACTATATATGCATCATTCAAAAGAAAGGGGATGACATTGAAATCGATATATGTTCATCCTCCATACCTGCAGCAAAAGAAAGACAACAATATTATTGCCATAGTCATAATACCTAAATATTAAATACACCATCTTGCATATAACTTGTTCATTAAATTGGAAATTGCAATAACATTTACATGGTATTAGAGCCAATTTATCGAACCCGAGGCTATTCAATTTTGTGGAAAATTTAAGAACTAGTTTATATCAAGCATTCTATTTCTCTAATGGCCAATGCTATGAGATTCGAAGATAGACTTGGTGTGGGTGGTGATTTCTCCGCATGGAAGTTCAGAATCAAGATGATTCTAAGGGAGAGCAAAGTCGAAACTTTTATCAAGACTGAATCTACGGAAATCGAGATCGAACCTGACAAAACATCATGGTTGGAAGGAAATGAAAAAGCAATCAAGATTATTGTTGATGGGGTGAGAAATAACATAATGCCCATTATAAAGAAACATGAAACGACTTTTGAAATGTTCAAAGCACTTGTGAACACATTTGAGATATCAAATGCAAGTCGAACTTAGGCCTTGAAGCGAGAAATCAATCATATAACCATGAACAAAGGAGAGACAGTAAACGCCTACTTCATGAGGATCTCAACTCTAAGAGATGAACTAGCAACTCTAGGATATGAGATCCAGAGCAAAGAGTTAACACTCATTGCTCTAGATGGGTTACCTAGTGCATGGGAAACATTTTTCCAGGGCATCAGTGCAAGGGACAAATATCCTGAGTTTGAAAGACTAAGAGATGACTGTCTCCAAGAGGAATCTAGACTGAATAAGAAAGGAATAAAACATAAGAATATAGATGAAGACCTACAAGTCCTAAACACTAACTCCACCAAGCAAAACAAGAAAAGGCAGTTTAGGAAGAGAAAAGGTCGTCAAGGCAAGAACACTTCAAAGAAGGACTTATCTCACATCCAATGCTATAGATGTGATCAGTTCGGACACTATGTTGCAAAGTGCCCGAAAAGAACCAAGCAACATGCTACATTTGCCAAAGCAGGAAAGACTAAAGGGGAAGATGACTCCGGAAAGTATGTATTCTACTCAGCACTCACAAGCCAAGCTTCTAACAAGATCAACTCATGGGTGATTGACAATGGTTCATCCAGGCACATCACAGGGTTTAGAGAAGTACTTGACTCCATGACAGAGGAGAGTAATGAGGAAGTAACCATCGGAGATGACTCCACACATCCAGTCAGAGGAATGGGAACCTGCACCATCAAATTGAAGACAGGCATATCCTTACGGCTCGAAGGAGTACTATATGTCCCCGACATCAAAGGAAATCTAGTCTCTATATTGGCACTGGAAGATAATGGATACAGAGTGACATTCATGGACAACAGAGTATTGGCTTGGCCAAAGAGCTCTTCCATCAAGAAGGCAAAGACCATTGGACAGAGATAGGGCTATTTGTATGAGCTGTGCACAGAACCCAACCTAGCCCTAATCCATGAAGCCACTAATGCAAATGAAGTTTGGCATAGAAGATTAGGCCATCTGAATTTTAGGGCTTTATCTTCAATGGGAAACCTTGTCACAGGTCTACCTAAGTTAAAACAAGATCATTCAGGGGCATGCAAAGGATGTGCCCTAGGTAAAAATACCAAGGGTACATTCCAAAATAGTACTAGGAAAACTAGTAAAGTTCTAGAGTTAGTTCATTCTGATGTATGCGGACCTATGTCCGTACCCTCTCTAGGGGGATTCTTGTATTATGTAATATTTGTTGATGACTACTCTAGGAAGACTTGGATCTACTTTCTGAAATGCAAAGAATCAGAAGAGATCCTCTCTAGGTTTAAAGAATTTAAATCACTAACTGAAAACTACTCAGGAAACAAAGTTAAAACCCTAAGAACTGAAAATGGGGGAGAATACACATCAGATTCGTTTAGAGAATTTTGTAGAGATAATGGGATTAAGAGGGAGCTTACTATACCTTATAACCCCCAACAAAATTGGGTAGCTGAAAGGAAAAATAGGACTATAGTCGAAGCTGCCAAGGCCATGATTCTAGATCAAAACCTTAACACAAATCTCTGGGTAGAAGCATCCAGCACCGCTGTATATATACAGAACAGATGCCCACACTCCCATTTTGAAGATAAAACTCTTGAGGAAGTATTCACTAAAATTAAGCCAAATATCAGCCACCTTATGATATTTGGGTGTCCTGTCTATATCCATGTACCTAAAGAAAAAAGACTAAAACTATACCCTTCTAGAAAAAGAGGAATGCTTGTAGGATATAGTGAAACCTCAAAAGCCTACAAAATCTATGTACCTGGTCAAAGAAATATTGAACTAAGTAGGGATGTAATCTTTGAGGAAGACTTAGCCTTCAAAAGAGCTCAGAGCTCCATAGAACTTGAAATCTATGTCCCTATTTCTAACTTAGATGAAGATCCTGCTCCTGAGTTTCAGAGGGAGAATCTAGATGAAACTGAAAATGAAAATGAACACTCACCTAGAAATCTCAAGAAAAGACCACTATGGGCCACCAAAACAATGGAAGAAGCTCAGAGGTTTGCTGCTCCTTCAGGAATCTTCAGAGAAAGCAAAAAGCCTAATAAATTTACTAGCTATGTTGCTCTTATGAATGATCTATCTAAAAATGAACTTGACAATGTAACTGATGCCCTTAAACATCAAGTATGGAAGGATGCTATGTCTGAAGAGTATCAATCCATAATGAAAAATGATGTATGGGAGATTGTTCCTAGGCCAACTAAGAAATCTGTTGTTTCTTCTAAATGGCTTTTTTAAGATCAAACATGCAGCAGATGGTAGTATTGAAAAACATAAGGCAAGATTTGTAGCCAGAGGGTTCTCTCAAAAGGAAGGAATAGACTATGAAGAGACATTTGCTCCCGTAGCCAGATATACCTCAGTAAGGACTGTGCTAGCCATTGCAGCAGTAAAGGGATGGAAGGTACACCAAATGGATGTAAAGACAGCTTTTATTAATGGAGAGATCTCTGAAGAAGTATACCTAGAGCAACCTGAAGGGTTTGAGATTCATCATGTAGAGTCTCATGTGTGTAGACTCAAGAAAGCTCTATATGGGCTTAAACGGGCTCCCAGGGCCTGGTATGAAAGAATTGACACATATCTATCAAAGCTAAGCTTCTCTAAAAATGATGCAGATCCTAATCTCTACTACAAACAGAACAAAGGTGATATGCTAATATTGATTTTATATGTTGATGACGTATTAATCACAGGAGAAGATCACATTATAGATCAATGCAAGAAAGATCTATCCAAAGAATTTGATATGAAGGATTTGGGATTCCTTCATTATTTCCTAGGGTTGGAAGTATGGCAGAATTCTGATAACATTATTCTAAACCAAGGCAAGTATACCTTGGACATCCTGAAGAGATTTGGAATGCTAAACTGCAGACCCATGACCGCTCCAATGGAAACCAATCTTCATAAACTTAAAGAAGCAGCAGCAAAATCACCTTCTATTGACCCCACTCTATACATGCAGATGATTGGGTCTCTTATGTACCTGGTAAATACAAGGCCAGATATTTGCTATGCAGTGAATGCTTTGAGTTAGTTTATGTGTGAGCCAAAGGAGATACACCTGGTTGCAGTAAAACACATTATGAGATATTTACAAGGTACCTTAAATCTTGGTCTCAAGTATGAGAAAGTTGATCTTAATCTACACGGATTCACAAATTCAGATTGGGCTGGAAGTGTGACTGAGAGGAAAAGCACCTCTGGGTGCTGCTTCAGTTTGGGATCAGCCATGATATCCTGGATCAACAGAAAGCAGTCTTCTGTAGCGCAAAGTTCCACCGAGGCCGAATACATTGCGGCCTCCATGGCTGCTCGAGAAGCAGTGTGACTTAGAAAGTTACTTGTGGGATTGTTTGGTGATCCTATGAAGCCTACTATTATTCATTGCAACAATCAAAGTTGCATAAAACTTTCAGTGAATCCAGTGTTCCATGATAGATTTAAGCATATTGAGATTCCCTACCATTACTTGCGAGATATGGTAGACAAAAATGTGATCCAATTGGAGTATGTGAATACAGGAGACCAGACTGCAGATATTCTGACCAAACCCCTTTCCAGAGTGAAGGTTGATCACTTCAGAAAAGGTTTGGGTATGATAGAAAGGTAATCTGTTTTGTAACCTATACTTGCATATCAATAAGATGTTTAATGTGTAAACTTCTTTGTCGTGTTAGGACTTCTATGGGTGTAACCCCCTATGTTCATATTCAAGAAGTGACGACTTCTCAAATACTGTACACTTGTATGGGAACATCATAAGGTGACGATCTTATGATGTTCAAACCAGTTATCGTGATAGGATCTCTGGTATGTCATGGATGTGCCATAATTGTGTTGTGATATTACATTTGAAATAGAATGCTAGTGCACTTATCACAACTTGGATATGTTGAAAATTTAATTATTTTCATATGATTATCCTTAGTATTGCGTGTGTAGGCAATACTGATATCACGTGCTTAGGTGATATCATGTCAATACAAATTGACTAACCTCTTGTATCACATGTTTAGGTGATACTTCATAATTGAATGGTATAATCTTATGTAGAGTAAGATTATGAAACCTCATAAGGAATCCTGACCATTATAAGAAATGAGATGATAGATATGGTAACTTTATCTTCCCTAGCTAAGAGGGAGTGTTGATTCAAGTAGCATCGATCAGATAAAACCATATACCTATTTGTTTACATCAAATGAAGAAAGACGGTAATGCAGATATATATTTCATATGAATGATTCATATATCGAACCTCTTCATTATCGAATTACAATTAATACATGTCCAAACATTATCGGGTTATATTAAAATTGACCCGAATTAGTTATCGGGCTTGTTTGCTTTGATACCGATTCATTATCAGGTGTGTTTATATCGATCTGTTATCATTTACACTGGCACCGATTAGTTATCGTAGACACCGAATGGATCGGTTGCCATTTGTAAAAGTCACGACCAAGTGACATCTTGGTCGGACATGTCTAAAAGACATGTCCGATCAAGGTGCCACTTGATTGTGACTACCTTACTATATATGCATCATTCAAAAGAAAGGGGATGACATTGAAATCAATACATGTTCATCCTCCATACCTGCAGCAAAAGAAAGACAACAATATTATTGTCATAGTCATAATACCTAAATATTAAATACACCATCTTGCATATAACTTGTTCATTAAATTGGAAATTGCAATAACATTTACAATATTGAGTTCAATAAGAGATATTTATCTTCTCTTAACATTTCCAATAAAGAATTACTTAGTAGTATATCATTTACACAGCGTGCTAGAAGTACAAATGGAATTCAGTTACCAGGATCTAAAATGGGAAAAAATCTGCAAAGTGAGTGTAAAAATGAGCATAAAAAGACAAGAATATGTTAAAAAAATTTGCAACTATTTTTAAAAAGTACACAAATAATTCATGGTTATTGTGAGTTTTAAAAAAAAATTGATGGGTTTCTGGGGTCAAAGCTTGAGTTTGGCATCTGACCAGCATTACCTTTAATGACACCTTTCCAGTTGAAACAATGTGGGCGAGCCAATATATCTAAGGAAAGTATGATTTAAATGCATATTGATCATCAAACGCTCCTAGTTGCAGTGTCATAGCTGTGGAATGTGACAATATGTCAAACAATTCTGGTTTCAGTTTGTAAAGAACTGGATTTAATTTCTGACTTCCACTAACCTTATACCTGCATCTTCAACATTTTTGGTGCATAGTTAATGTTTGAACCACTCCAATGAATTTGCATCCTTACAATCCTCAAATTGCCCATTCAAAGAAATCTCAATGAGTAATTAGCTGAACTGCTGAGCCCAACTATGATTTACACACATTGATCACCAGTTGCTCCCAGTTGCAAGACATGCATGAATTTGCACCTTTCCAATCTTCCAACTGCCCATCTGAAGATTTCTACCATAATGATGGGAAACATGTCAAAGCCAACTGTGACCAGTCCAATAGCTAATCAAGAATTGATCTAAGCATGTGTATGGGATTTCAAATCTGAGCAGTACGAAGGTGTTGTTAATTTTAGGATCAGAAGTGAAATAAGCAGAAGTACAGAAATAATAAACACTTGAACACAGCAAATACCCTGGGAAAACCCTCCTTCTTGGGGGAGAAAAATCCAGCCAATAATATTTCTTATATTATTGAATAATACAGAAAATTTGCCTTTACAACTTGGCCAATCTCAAGGCTAATACAATGATGAAGTGAAGGCACCTCACTGGGCGCAAATTTACAACTGAAATAATATCTCCTTAATAGGGCAATATGTCAGTATGCTGAAGATATCGAACTCCTCCCTCGAGCACTAGTTTGTCTTCAATGCGTTGTATGATTTAATGATCTGACTTTCATTCTTTATTCACAACGATTCCTCTACTTCCCTAATGCTGTTCCAGAGGTGGCGATTTGCTTCTTGCAATGGATACAGAGATGAAGTCGCCTATGGCGATCTCAATGCTTGTATAATGAAGATATCAATCAGCAGTTTCTGTTAATGACAGTTCAGATGTGCAGTCGGATGTGGATTGGTCTAATAAGATCCTCGATCTTAATATGAGTGTTTGCTCGATATATGTATAATTATGAACGATTCTATGCCCTCCTCTGATGGATGCTTGCCTGACTTATCTTCTGTCTTCTCGAGAATCCTCTAGGTGCCGTCACCCCCTTGCACTGTGATTTCCTCAATATATATAATCTTGCAACATAAGAGGGTTGTATCTCTTCATAAACGCACCTCTTCATACGTGGGTTTGTTATGCAAATTGTGACTCTTAATGTTGATTGATTACCGTTAACTAATTGCTATTGCTTATATCCGTTTGTCAATCGCTGTTGGTTAATGTGTCCACGCTTATGACCAAATCGGGTCTTGTACACTGCTGATCTTGAATTTGATAGGAGAAAGAATCTCCTGCCGCTACAATAACATCAACAGGTGTATGCTCACAATCTTAAGCAAAGCATGAAGAACATGCCATCCAATGACATCAATAGAGGTGATGATGATGGCCAAACTGTTGAAGCCAAATGTGACTTAACTACCATGTTGATCTCCGAAGGTCCCAACCATGTTCTTGAGCTCCCAAAACTTGTACAATCTGCAAATCTATGCCAAATAATTGGAGCCAAGCACCAAAATCTGTCATCCACAGGCTGTGCCACAAACACCCTAGAAATGGATGTGGGAATAATATCCTTGGAATCATCACAAAACAACAAGCAATGATGCTATCCATGGTCTGCAAGACAATAGAAAGTTTCAAACAGCAATTAGAAACATATCTGTTTCCATGAGTCGCCCAATGGTCTTGGATTACTGAATGCCATATGTGCACCTAACTGGAACACTGTTCAGCTTAGCTTGCTGCTGTCACCAGACACACAGCAAGGATATCCTTGCAACAGCATAGGAAGATGCCCTCTCCAAACTGCTCGATATACCCCCCTTCAGATTTGTAGCATCGCTTATATCCTTGACTCCTGTTGCGTGCTTTGTAGCTGGTAACAATGAAGTTGGGTCAATGGCTGCTTAGTGGCTTGCATTTAGAGGTGCAAGCATCATCAATTGATATGCTCCTGGATGCGTCTTGCCCCAACCTGGCACTGAGGATAGAGTAGGGTAGTGCATAAAAGTCAAAATGATTACTAGGAATGGATAAGACAATATGATGCACAACAATAAGACTAGCAGGGGATTCATGTAATGTCCCCACTTTGAAATAGAATTTAATAATAAATAATAATAATAAAATTAAAACATTAAAAATTAAATTATAATATAAAGAATATAATTAAATATAATTAATTAAATTTTAATTAAGTTAATGAATGGTTAAAAGACATGGAAGGAAAAGTTGTGACTCCCTCAACAATAAGATATAAAAGGGAGAAGAGAACATCATTTGGGAGGGGGATAACTTGGAAATCAGAAGTGCAGATCTGATTTAAATAAGAAGTGCAGGTCTGATTGTGAAAGGTTGTGTCCCTTTCAAAGGGCAGAAATAATGAAGAGTTGCACACTTTCAAAGGGTGTTAATGGTGAAAGGGTGTGTCTCTTGCCATAGGGCATACATGATGAAGAGGTATGACCTCTCCCTCACATTGAGAGATATAAAGAAAAAGGAATCAAAGCATCCAGTAACATCACGTTGGATCAGATCAGATCAGAACTGTTATTAAGTTACAGGCAGTAACATCCTTGTTCTTGGTGGTATGCATGGGATGTGTTTAATAAGTATGCTTAATATATGAGGCCCAATAATGTTCTTATGCGGAATTGATAGTAATATTAATATGGACTGCAATATGTATGACAGTCATATGTAATTTCACATATATATTCATAATACATAAGAAATATTTATACTTATAGTCTAAATCATGTTATTACTGTCCGTATTTAAGAAGATGGGAATGAGATGTTCCAAAGAGGGGCAGTCTAAATCCAAGCAATAGGTTAAGTCCCAAGATAGGGTGGGATCAGCGATCCATAAGGCTTAATAGACCCAAGATAGGTAAGGGCTTGGATCTGTAAACTTTGAGGGAACCTATTGTAGTTGGTCTCTAAGCGCTTTGGTAACATACGTAAACCCTTCTCCCTTAAAACTGAAGTAGTAGCAAGGTCTGATATCTATATTAAGAACTATGAATAATGAAATTAATCATCTAATGAGGAAAATAGATAAGCACTTGATAATAACTAATTGAAGAATATCAATCAATTTTAATATGTTGAAATAGATCAGGTAGGGGACATTACAAAACGTCCCACCAGGTATGAACCTCACAGGTTTGCATCTGAACAGGCCTTGCATTCGTTTAATGCACAGTCAGTAGAAACTCTTTGATGCTTAGCTCAACATCAACACTCCTATCAATACTTGCTCTAAGTAAGTCGGCCTCCATAGGATAACCAACACAGACAACAAGTCGGCCTTATTTAAAATTATTTAATAATTATGTTTATTAATAATTTTATTTATTATTTATTTTATTTATTTAGTTTAAAATATTGACAAATAGAGAGAGTTGACCAACTCTAATTTGGGACATCACAATCCACCCGTCCAAGATGTTGCTTGAGGAACGTCAGATTTGGAAGTCCGATTTCCACATTTTCCCATGTTCCATCTTCTGTGTCCTCATCAAAGACTACCATTATAGTGGTGTCCTCATCAAAGACTACCATTATAGTGGATCTGTCCTTTTCCCAAACACCTATGACCTGGTTGCCACAATTCTCTGCATGTGAAGAATTCTGTGAAAGTCATGTCTTTACGCATAGGAATGCTTAAGGCATTGTATTCATCATTTAGCCTTGCCATTTCATCCTCTTGATCAGGTTGTTCTTCCTTTCTATTTGTTTCTCCTTTCAGAAATTTAGCCCTGAAAATTCTTGTATTGGTTGAAGCTCTTTCACCACCAAAACTACTCTCTTCAGCTCCATTTTGTATAGGTCTATTAGCACTCCATTGTTGGTACAACCCCCTGAGAAGCTGGACCATTTCCCTCATAGACTTCCTCATGCTGATCTGAAACTCTTTGGTTTCCCTGATGAATCCCTGAGCATTCTCATCTTCCCTGTCACCCATGGAAGACTCCCTCTTCTCACACTGCTGGTAACGCTGATCCCTATCACTAATTAATCACCCTCAGGCTGGCATGATGCCAAGCTTTGATATCACTGAAAGATACCAAACAGAATACTTGTCCAGACTTAAAAATAAATCAGTTATAGCAATAATCTCAGTACCAGTTTTATAAACAGTCTTCAATCAAACTGTAACATACTCAGAAAATTCATAGAACTCATAGTATGTTTCATTCTGATAAATAAACGGATTGTACAGATTTCATAAATATGTTATCTTCATTCACATTGGTCGTAACCAGATAGACAGATCTAATAAGAGTTCATACTGGTTTCCATGAGTCATTCGGTGGTCTTGGATGACTGAATGCCAAATGCGCACCTAATTGGAGCACTGTCGGCTTAGCTTGCTGCTGTCACCAGACATGCATGAAGGATATCCTTGCAATATTGTAGAAAGATGCTCTCTCCAAACTGCTCGATATATCCCCCTTCAGATTTGTAGCATTGCTTATATCCTCAACTACCGCCACGTGTTGTGTAGCTGGTAATAATGAGGTCGGGTCCATAGCTGCTTAGTGGCTTGCGTTTAGAGGAGCAAGCATCATCAATTGATATGCTCCTGGATGTGTCTTGCCCTGACCTGGCACAAAGGATAGAATAGGATGGCGCACAGAATGCAGATCGATTATTGGGCAGGGATAAGACAATATGATGCACAACAATAAGACTGCCTCCCAGGTTTGCATCTAAGCAGGCCTTGCATTTGTTTCATGCACAGTCAATAGAAACTCTTCGATGCTTAGCTCAACATCAGCATTCCTATAAATACTTGCTCTAAGTCGGCTTCCATAGGATAACCGACACAAGCAACAAGTCGGCCTTATTTAAAATTATTTAATAATTACATTTATTAATAATTTAAATTTTAATTTATTTTATTTATTTAGTTTAAAATATTGGCAAATAGAGAGAGCTGACCCAGCTCTAATCAGGGACATCACAATGCACAAGATCCAAAACTTACAGCTGTAAGAATCACACAAGGACTCAAGCTCCCAGTATCACTTGCAAAACCAAAGATAACCTTACACAAGAGATTAGAGCAAAAGGATAATTTTCTCGGTTGTGGATGCATAATGGTACAATGATTAATAATGGATCAATAATGCTACTAAATATACATATGACACCTTGCTTATAAAGGCAAGGTTGAGAGGTAGGACAAAACAAGATTGTGACATGTGTCCTAATCTCATGTCATGAGACAACAAAAAATAAGATCATAACTAATTCAGCTTTTATTAAACAGCCTCATCACCTTTTGAAAGATTTTCAAGACACAACTAGTGGACCCGCCATAGCAGAGCTAGGAATTTTATCTACACCCACATGGAGTAACTAGACAATGCTAGGAATATATCTATTTGCTTTCATGATCAATGGTCAGAGATTGCTGAAGGGATCCACTTGGCCATCTGCCAATCTGCTACAGCCAAATAAAAATAATACAACTGCTTGATGCCTTGGTGGCCCAGATTTGCTTCTCACCATGATTGACGGTTGGAGTAGATGGCCAAAGTATTGGGTAGTCTGATCTACTTTTAGACCAAAGTTTATACACTGTCTTTACTTTAAAGTTTAAACTGAAAAATCAGATTTATTATTCACCATAATCAATGGTTGTGGTAGATTACCAAAGCCTCAGGTGAAGAATTTTCGAAATACCTGGTGATTATGTCGTAATGTCAGAAAACATTGCATAAATCACACAATAATGAAAACTTCTAATGCAGAAGCATACACAGATAATTGCACCTTAAAATCCCAAGTTGGCCTGAGTTGGCCTAATAGTGGAGAACTTGTACTCTTGAAGAGAGGTGACAAGTTCAAATCCCACAGGGGTTAAGGTATGTATGCCTTGTTTGCAGCACAGTTAGGTGTCTCTCACAAGTAGTACAGGGTAGTCCCATATTGCTATAAGCCATCTGTAGACCCATATACAGATCGCCTGGCATCCTGGACTATAAAAGAATCTTTCTTTTAAATGTGTTTTCCAATCCTTCGAAAAACTTACAAGCCAACCTCCGCAATCGATACAAATCACAGCTGCATGGAAAACAACTGTATCTTACATTCAATTTTCCAGTTCTTCAGAAAATTTAGTCTTTCATTCTTTCGAAAGACAGTTTGAATGAAATTGCTTACAATCTTCTACCTTGCTCCTATCTTTATACTAATTCAGCTCAAAATCTATTTAATCTAATCTTCCAAAAATCAGCTTTAATTACAAAATCATCCTTATCAATTTAGAAGGATGAGATGGAAGATATCTTTAAATCACTAATACATTTGTACACTTTATTAGAGCTAAATAAAAGAATTCACTTTAATCACTAAAGTGAAATACAAAATAGGCTAACTCAAATCACTTGAACTTTTCCTTGCATATTCACACTGTACCTGTGTGGAAGTTCCTATCCAAGCTAAAATCTCAACATTCTTTGTCTTTATGTTAAACTGATGACTCAGATTCATTCTTCACCGTGATCAAGGGTTGTGGTAGATTACCAAAGCCTTAGGTAGTTTGATCCACTGAAACATACTGAAACATTGCAATTTACTAAAAATCTATCACTGCTTTTTCCCAAAGAGCTCAACCCTTGCAGGTGATCCAAAGAACATTGAAGGGATCCACCAAACCATCTACTGCTCTACATAAATCAACAGAAAGCTGCCACTTACCTTGGGCTTCAATGCTGAAGGGAAAGCATGCCACTTTGCAATTTGTCCTTGATGCAGATTTGTTGCTCTAATGATCCAATCGGGATTGCGCATATCATCACTTCTTTAGAAAAATCTCTATAGTGGAGGCACCATGTAGATGGCATGCATCATTGTAGTAGATCTATAGATGATTATTTTACCTGTCAAGCCATTCCATATATTCACAGAAGTTGGTGATCGGTCACCTTGGAGAAAGAAACAGATTACTGATTGTGACTAGCAAGTAAATGATAAAACATAACATCAAAGGCAGAGACTAAAGCAAAGTTTTCAGTTGAATCTATGTGAACTAGGCCATCGTGAACATAAAATAAGGAGCTTGACCAAGGCAACAAATATGTGAAGACATATATAGAACAAGGAACAAATTAATGAATAAACAATATGAAGGTCAACTAGGAACTATCTAGAACCATAATAAAGTAATCTTGGATCAGTGGTCAACAAAACATTTTTATGTTTGTGCACGCAGTCCACAAGACCAACTATATACAACCTGTAAACCGGCATGCCAATTTAAGCTGATCGGCAACTACCCTTGAAGGGCTAGTCTCACCTGAGGTGCACATTGGATCTGAAATGCCTTATACTGAATTTAGCTATGGAGATGCAACTTTTAAATCAGCAGATTAAAGAATATATACAACTAAACAAGAAATACACATGATTAGCACAATACTTAAAGTTTCTTTATTCATATCATAACTATGGTCATATACATGTAAGCCTCAACTTTTACACTACCTCCTTTGCCCTTTCACCTAAACTTGTTATGAGTATGGGTTGTTTTCTCTCACTCATCTATTGTATTGTATATTTATATGCATAGGGGGCAGCTTGTATAGGTGCAAGACCCTCCAATTTTAACAATTATTGTTCTTAAATTCTAAGTTACTGATCTTGGTGCTGGTTCAGGTTGTGGTTGAAATTTGGTTTGCCATTTAGGCCCAAATTTTTTTAGCGTTTTGGTTCCATAATATAAAAACACGTAAGAATCATTAGTTTAAACTTATTTATATAAAAGCAAGAATCAAATTAATTTTTTATTTATTTTTTATGTCAAGTGATATTAAAGTTTAGACACATTAAACTAAAAATATAAAATTTAAATATTATTGTATTAAATATAAAAATATTAAAAATTAAATATATTGATATATTATATCAAACCTAAAAAAATAAAAATTAATATATTGTATTAAATTTATATTATTATACTAAATAAGCATATCATATCATATTAAAATAGTAAACTAAAATGTATGGGATGGTGCAATGTATCTGCAACATGCATGTTTTATAGATGTCTGTAATGTATAATTTATCTTTCGCGAGCTGTTCGGCTGGAATTACATCTGTATTGTAATGTGTATATCTGCACTATACGAACCCAACACATTTTGTATATGGTGTTTTTACAAAATGCATATTTTACAGATAGACATTTCACAAACACTTGTTTTTCAGTTTTTGAATCCTTTGTAAACACGAATTCCAGCCAAATAGATTGCAGCAAAACATGACCAATTTTTTTTTGAAAAATCCCTGTTTTGCTGCAATGTTAAAAAAAAATGCACCATACGTAATTCTGGGTTTGTCTGGACTGAAACCACAGTGATTTCATCATTTTCATTTCAATCCCCCTGCCACGTTGAACTAGAATCCAATTGGGTTTGGGTTGGACCCAGATCAGGCGTCTGGCTGATGAACTGGTAACATCGCTTAAATTATCTCTAAAGCACATTGCTTCATGTGCAAGAAAGCCTGTAGACATGCTTTTCCTAAACATAGATATTACACTGCTTATGTGCAAGCAAGTCCCAATAATAGAAGTTCCCTTTAAATGGCCTATTTTTGGCATCAACAAGTTTTGAATATCAAGTATTCTATATTTTTAAGTAATGAAATACATTCTACTTGATGGACTTGCTATACAAATGTTATTGAACAATACTGTTGAATCAGCAATGAGGCTTCGCCAAAAAAAAAAATGCCATGTTGTGTTGCTTTGCTTTTGAGATGTCCTTGTGCATCTGATGACATGTTGCTACATGTTCTTTTTTGTCACTAAATTTTACACATAAGTGTGTGATCAGATGTTTTGTTGGTTGGTTGTATGATGTATTTGTAAGTAGGGGTAGAAAGCATTTGTTGCCTATCAAACCGCCAATTAAATTTGTTCGTATTCTGTGCAGGAGATCATAGTATGGAAATACCAGAGGACAACTGGGTTGGTGGGCTACTGTTTTCTTTCACTCAGAATAATCACTGTTGGCTACAATTTAGAAATTGGATTATAATAACTCAGTTTCTCGTGTGTGAAGTGTATTATATTCCATTTACTTTTTCCCCAGAGTCTAGGTCTTTAACTTTCATAGCCTTCAATGTGATCTCAAGATATAATAATCAGTCCTGAGAGACAACCTATCAAACATATAAACTTTGCAAATGAGTAAAATTCTTTAAAATCTTAAATTATGTGGCTGTGAATGGTTAAAAAATTCAATTACTTGTGTGTCCTTTGAGGCCACTAAATAGTGGGACTTCATTTTATAAGCACATGCTTTTCATGGAAAAGGTGAAATAAGCTCCCTTGCATGCTGAAAACATTTGAGTTCAGATAATATGCTTTTCTTTGACTACATTTTGAACCTTGCTCTGTCATCAGTTACAAAATATTCCAAACTGTACAGAATGAGATATTCTTTTTCTTACGTGACCAAATGCATATTTGCTTGGATATATTGGATAAATATAGTGACCCAAGGCTCAAATTGCATGAACTGTGTGCTTCGTAATCAAAAGAGTTGTTATCAATGACTGGTACATTTAGAGCATTCTTTAGTACACTACATGTTTAACTTCCTAGGATATCTGAGAACTACATTAAATTGTTCTGCATAATCAGCAACGATTTTCAAGGCTACCATGATTGAGAAGGGGATAAAATATTATATATTTAAGGTTGTGATTTCTATGGACCCATTATTTTGAAATTTTGAATTCCTTCTTCTCAGTCACAACTCTTACATGTTGATATTCTGGTTTAAGTTAGATTATAGTGGTTGGCTAAAATTACTGTTAGATTTGGAGGCAAGGATAAAAGTATTGCTAAATTGTATTCTGACTATCTCAGCTGCCATACAATTGAAGCTAGTATGGTTGGCGGCCAAAACCCATAATTTAGAGCAGGTTAAGCTTGTTGCCTTTTCCTTGACTATCTTGTCATGAGAAATTAATATCTGTTCCAATAATAATTACTTATATGATCAAATTGCATGTAAGATATTATTTATATTCTTAGCACAATTCTGATGAAATTCTTAACTCTGGGTACATATTATTTCTGTAATATTATGATTGTATTCTTTGTATAGATGGTTTGTCTTTTGAGCAGCTTCATACGGTTGTTATATCTAACCTAGGGCACTACAGACTTTTCTCATTGGGTGCTCTTGAGAAATTTTAGGGATGTTAAGCAGAAAAACAAGGGTTCCATTGACCTATTGCAAATAGGCTGAGGTCCCTTTGGCCCGGGAGGAATATGTTGGGCTTCTATGCATAGCAGTAAGAGGATTTCTCTGATGAATAGTGATTGTTGTATGAAGAGTGGACCCCCCAGGGACATAATGCTATTCATCCAGTATATATCGCCAGATAAAAGAGATGAAATGTTTTTGACTATTTCTTGCCACTGCTCCCTGGGGACATGTTGCTGGGGTAAAAATGGCCAAACCTGGAGTGGGGATGTACTGGGTATGGTGGGTTGTTAACAAGCTCTGCTGTCCTCAGAATGGTTTGCAGGGGGCATTTCCCATGCCATTAAAAACAAAAAAAACAACTATTTTTAAGAATTGCTGTAAATCTCAGTAAATTATCTTTTCATAAATTTATGCAAGTTTTTAAATTCACCTCAATGTTTTCTTGGGAAACAGGCAAAGTGAAAACAGAGAAGAAACTAAATAATGTGTGACAATATTCAACTTCAATTGTGTGGCCCTCACCTTTGGCCACCATGCCATTATTATACAGCCACTCCTCTGTAACCTTTACACACACAAAAAAAAGGACTTAATATTAGTTTATTATTTTTCTGTCAACTAAATGTAAAAATCAATTACTTCTAGTTTGCTTTTTCTACCAATTCACTCATTTTATTATAGATGCTAAACATTTATACACAGTTTTATCTAGAAACTCTTTAAATTCTTTTCAATGGACTGTGAAAGAATAATTTCTGTTATTATTTATTGTAACTTATATTTATTATAAATTATTATTTTTTGATCGATAAACTACAGCTTTATGGGGCTGCATCCTAATATTGATTAAAAACAGTGCTTACATCCAGTTCTGTATTCAGATATATCCATTTCTGCTACCATCTACCCATTCAATTCCCACTTACTTATCTCCTATCTAAACTGTACCTTATGTTGCTATCAACATTCAGTCTAAATATACCTACCTGTCCGATTCCCTACTACAATACATAATATCAAAATTTGGGTTTTTATCCCCATAGCAAAAAACTTCCTATTTTACCCACTTTTATCATAATCAACATTTTAGACAGTAAATTCCTAAACCTGTCAGCCCTGGCCACGAACCAACCTATCCCTAGCCACCACTGGGTAGTTTGGGCCGCACGTGCTGTGGTCCGCCATCTCCAGCTCTGTCAGAAGCACCTCCTCAACAGCCACACCATCCGCATTACTACCACCAACCTCAACCAACCCCTCTTCCTCATCATCGCTTGCCAACACCTCGGACACCAAGTATCTCTGCAACCATCCAGTGCCACCTTCTTTTGAGAGATCCACCATTTTCTTGAGAAACAAAGCATTTCTCTCCACCACTATTCGTCTTTGCACCACCCTTGTTTCATCTACAAAGACCAGAATGGGAAATTATTTTACCTCTCTTCCCTGCTTGCACACCACAAAATAGTCCTGAGGGAGCAGAATCATTCTCCTCTCATCCACATTTTCTAGTACGTCATCAAGATCTCCTAGGTAGCATTTCCTCACTAATTTCATGCTTAAGGTGCCTACCATCCCTTTCCCTTCCCCCGCATCAAGCAGATTTGTAACGAACATCGCTGAAATGTTGGTATTAAACCTATAACTGTGTTCAGCCTTCAGGAAGTCGTCCCCCAATATCCTCTGAACTGCATGGACTACAATTCCATGTCCGGTGTAGAACACTTGCTTCAGTCTCTTCTCAGAGACGTCGCGTAAGAATGCCATTTGCCTTTTTCTACAGCGCAATCTCAGAGGCGTATCCATGACAGACCTTTATTTTTTCAAACTTCCAATTGAGAATGTCTCCCCAAAGCCTCTATAAATTTTATCTCCACATCTTTTAATCATGCGGCCCAAGATTCGATGGATATTGCAACATTAATCAAGTACTATCCTAGGCCCAAACAGTAGGAATGAGTTCCTGCCACCTTAGCATCACACATGCAAGACCAGGGAAGATTGTCCTCACCACACTACACCTCACCTCCCGTCACACCAACCATGCTGCCAAATTATAGACATTGGATTCATCCACCTTGTGTCATGAATGCTCATGTCAAATCATCTCTACACTTCGAGCTCAATTGGAAAATGTACCCTCAACAACCTGAGTTTAGTGATTATTATCAAGTCCCCTGATGTCGTGCACGACTTCACCATATGCTCCTCTGCCACCTCATCTCTCACCTGACCTTCCGGTCCTTCTCATCTCTCATCTACCCCCCCGATCCACCTCGGCAGCTCTCCCAGCTAATGCATTAGCTTCTTGATTTCCTTCCCTATATATGTGAGTGATTTTGAACCCATGGAGTCTTCAAATGATTTCTTCTATTGGCGATTTTTCCAGTTTCCAAATTCGAATCAAGTTTTGCCTAATAGCGTTAACCGTTATTAGGGAATCACCTTCTAAATGAATTCTTGCTGCTCCAAGCTCTAGTCTACACTTTAAGCCCAGTAGTGCAGCTCTAAACTCTGCTGTATTAGTCGTTGTCACCCCTAGATGTTCAATATTTTCACCCAAAGTTTTGCCTTCATGGTCTCTAGCTATGCATCGTGCACCACTTAGCCCTGGATTTCCTCTAGATGCCCCATCAAAGTTGACTTTGATCCATCCCATTTCCGGTTTTGTCCATTTGACATCTTCTCTCGAATTGCTTGGAAGATTAGCCTTCTTGACCCCTTTAATAGGGGATATTTATTATAAATTATTAATATAATGAATAAATATATTTATACACTAATTAATTGAAAACTTATTATATATTTTTTTTTGATCGGTGAACACTTTTTGATTGGAGCTATGAACTAGTGAGGCCGCATTTTTGAGGGACCTTATCCTCAGGTGCTGGGATCAACCCCAGACCAATTTTATCGATTTTTTTTCCTTCTCATCAATCTCCTCCTTATGACTCCATCCTCCTTATCTCTCCTATCCTTTTGTCTTTGAATCCACATGTTGTGGGGCACAGTCCGCCAACACCTCCCGGCCTTCACCTGCATTTGACTCCTCCGTCCTCCTGCATTGTAACTGCCGCTGCCTCCGTCCAGGCCTTTACGTCGCCACAACCTGCACAAACTGGGTGGGATTCAAACTGATGACTGCAGTATTAACACTGCTTGCGACTTACCATTGCACTGTGGGGTCAACCCCCCACTCCCCCCCCCCAAAAAAAAAACTTATTATATAAATATATATTTATAAATTATTTAATTATATGTGAAGTTGTTTATATATGATAATAAATGATACAATTTCTTTTCCTATATTTTATAATTCATTTTTCAAATATTATTTTTAGCCACCATCTGATGCAGGAGCATCTTACATGGGCAGCAGAGAGGAAATCGAGCATAGCCAGATGGAGGGGCACCAGGAAATGACGAGTTTCAGTTTTAATAGAAATAAAGAGAAAAAAGAATGAAGAAATTTCAGTTGGCAGTTTTGGTTTCTCATTTTCAATCTGTGTCGATCTTTCCTAGTGAGGTTACAGTGAATTATGGAGCAGTTCATTTTCAAAATCAAAATTTGTTTAGAACATATGTAAAATTGTAAAATATCTAAAGATATACATTTACAAAGGCACATGAGGAGGATAGACATACAGCTGGATAAAATATAAAGCAAGACAAATAAAACTACAGTTTATGAGCTGCGTAAGAAATGGAATTGAAAAGGTTTTGCCTTAGACTACAGCGTGAAGGGGGAAGTTGGAAGAAAACCGATTGAAGATTTGGCAGAAAGAGAGCAAAAGATAGCACTTAATAGGCATGAGGGAGACAAAGCGCCACAGTTAGAAGATAATTTAAAAATGCATAAGGAGATGCTGCTTGGAGAAGAAGATGGCCCAAGGGAATGAAAAGAAAAGAGTGAGGGCACTGGTTTTGAAGAAAAATATGTAAGATTATGAGCACTGAAGAGTCAGTGAGGTGAATAAGAATACAACTGAAAGTATGTAACAAATAACTATGAAATGGCACAGAGAAAGCAGGGACAACGCTGTAAAGAGGAGTGAGTAATGTGTAGGTGTACATCAGAGACTTTGGGAGGTTTTCAAAAAGAATAGAATCGGTGTAAGGACTGCATAGAAGGAGAGCAAAGAGTAAGGGAAGAGTGCATGGTGTAATAGTGAGGTGGCTCGTGGAAGGAAAAATCAACATAGGAAGAATAGGTCGCACCATAGAAGAGAGGCAAAGTGTGTACAAGGAAGTATGAACAGGGGTGGAACAAAAAAAAATGTGATGCAAAGCAATTAATAATGAAAGGAAGAAAACCATACTAAGGTGCCAAGATGAACAAAAAAAGTGGATGCTGAAAGAATTGAATTTGGCAGATTCTAATTTGCGAAACAGAGAGATAGGAGAGATTAGAAAGAGTTCAGATTTACAAATAAATTAAACAGAGTAAAAATGGAAAGGGCCTTTGAGAGGCTCCTGTGTTGAATTTCGGAGTGAAGGTATGAGTACTGCAGACAGAGTAAGGAAGATTTTGGAGCAAAAGTAACCTGTGAAGGAAATAGAGCAAGATGTAGATTTGAATTCAATTTCAAAATAGAATAAATTGTATCAAATATGTTGTTTGAAATTGCCTTCAGTTGTGCGTTGTGGCTGCAAAATTGGGTTGCCGGATAAGGCCCTCCAATTTTGGTCTGCATCACCATCTTCCCCACTGTTACCCAGTGTCCCTAAATTTTGGGAAAAAAAGTTGACTGTGAACCATTTCTCCATACCAAGACTCTGGGGAACACAGCTTCTTGCAGATAGAACAATGAAAGCGTTTACCAAAATTAGGTTAAAGACAAATTGGCAAAGATTAAAATTGCATTCATAGGAAATTTTCAGGCCCCCTCACCTACTGTCACCCAAAGTCTTTCACCAAACAAATTTCCACTCTGTTTTTTGCTCGCAATTATATGAAAAATTGAATTGGAAAATTAGGTATAGAAAAGTTAAGAAATTGAGGACAGAGTTAGTAGAAAATAAAATAATTCAAATGGTGAAATAAAAATTTGGAATATTCCTAATAAGAGAAGATGAATACATAAGAAGAGAATGTAAGGAGCCATGATGAAAATTAACAAGTGGCAAATGATAAAGTACAAAACATGGAATATTATAGTAGCACATAATGTGAATGGAAGTTGTGTAAGAGAAAATGCAGAGGTGAAGATAAAAGGCCTTAAAGAATTAATAACAGAAGTAATTGGAGTTGGATAGGAACAAATAGAAGTTGAAAGTAGATACTACTTAATTAAAGAGAATATACAAAATATGTTGGTCATTTAAAAAATATTAGTTGTAAAATAGAGGCAGGTGTTTCGTAGAATGAAATTAAAAAATAGAACAATAGAGTGTGTGTCGTAAGATTAAGCTTACGAGAGGGGGACAAAAAAGGAAAATTAGTCGAGACTGGTTGAATAAATTATGCTATAAGAAAGTGAGATGGAAGATGAGAAGAATAGTATTGACAATTGTTCAGAATCACAACATGATAATGAAGAGATAGAGATGAAAGTTCATAGATGATGATGTTTGTAGAGTAGAGTAAAAGTATGACTTGGATGAATTAGTGTAGATGATGTATAAGTGATGGATTTACAAGAAAAAAGTAGAAGAAGAGAAGGTTTTTTTTTTTTTTTTTGGAATGGAAGGTATTTTAGTAGAGGTGAAAGGCAAATAATAGAGTTAATTTTGGTAGCCTATTCATATGCTAAGGGTACATTATGGTTAGCTTACTTGCCTAAGGAATGGTTTTACCATTAAAAACCTTTTTTTTTATAGCACTGAACTTACAAATCACTTACCTAAAGTGTATGATGTAGAAGCAAGTAATCTTTCAACAACCAAAAGTATTTCTTTTTAGTTGGATTGTGCTTTTAGTTCATTAGGATTTCCTTCTTGCTGATTTTTTTTTAGCTCATTAGCTTTTATCCCATTCACTTTGGTTTACCATAGTTGGATTTTTAGGTTGAATCACTAGTTGATCACTCAAACCAACAAATATAATCATTTTGTGGTAGCATATTTTCTCTAGATCATCATGATATCTTACCCATTGCATAAGTAGAGAATTGAGAGCATGTCCACATATCCATTTTATATTTCATGTGTATTTTACAAGGTAGCTTACCATATCAACTAAGGACTATCAATAACATAATAAAGGCTGCTAGAGATCTCATCAACACTTGAGAAATGCTTCATATCTCACATTTATCGTGAAGCTAATGGTTTAGCTGATTGGGCAGCCAACGTGGCGGTCAATCACAAAAATATGGTTACCTGGAAGGGGGAAGAGGGCCTCCTCGATGACGTCGGATCGATCATATTTATGGATCAATACAATAGTACCCCAAAGATTATAAATGGACAAAATAATGATGAAACGGATTAATAGGAGTGCTATGAGTAATTATAATAATGTTAGTACCATTTATTACAAGACACAAGCCACCTTTTCCCACGCTTTCTGGGTATTGTGGTAGTTTCGAGAAATTTCTTGCTTAAAGTTCTCTGCAACTCTCGGCCTTCTGTTCTGAAAAGTGAGAAAATGGGAGGAAATAGATGCCGCTATGAACCCAACAACTGTAAGGAGTGGAAGCAAAAAGAGGTTGTTTGGAACATTTTGCAGAAGGGCGGGTTTTCAAAGTTTATGGAGAGGCTCCATGGGAGGGACACCACAATTACTAATTTCTTTTGCAAAAACTGGAGAAAGGGCACTCTGAAGATGGGAGATCAAACAATCTCCATTGATGAAGACCTCATCGCTCAGGTCACGGGTCTCTGCATGGAAGGAAGCAATTACTACAGAGACATAAAATTGAGCAAGGAGGCTATTGAGCGATATCCCAAAACGGCAAAGGAGAAAAAGCGCCTGGTAAAGCTAAGTAAAACTTACTATCCGCCTAGGGCATTTATTAAGCCATGGAGGGAGGTCTTATTTGCTATTATGCGCTAGGTTACCTTGGATGGTAGATTCACAAAAGTGTATGGCTATCATTTTGTTTTGCTTAACCATTTCAGGTATGATGAAAAAATTAATATCCCTTATTTCCTGTTGTGCTCTATGAATGCTACCATTAAGGCCCATAAAGAGAACCCTAAGGGTGATACAACCATGCATCAAGGTCTTATGGTGTTAATTCATGACCACCTAAAAGCCAACCAAATTGCCCGCCCTCAGCCTTATATCTTTGAGTCTGAGGAGGAAGGGTCGGATTCTGTTTTTTCTATGGGTGAGGAGTCTGAAAGTGATTCAATGAGTGAGTCAGAGGAGAGTCTGGATGACTCTGAAGCTAAAACTGGTAAGAAAAGAAAACAAATGAGTACCAGGCCTTCCTCCTCGAAGGGCAAGAAAAAATCTAAATAAAAAGTTTTCCAGATTTGTTCCTCCTCGGAGGAAGAGGTCTCTGAGGATTCTGAGAAAGATGAACCCCAGTCTCCTCGGAAAAAGAAAACCAAAATTTCTATTCAGACAAGGAACAAATATGGAAAACTTTTGAACAAGTGCAGAGAAAGGATCCTGAAGTCGACGAAAATTTGGAGGCGGCAACCACGGGGGAAGGTTTTGATTAGAGGATTAATGGAAAAGATGATAAAATCACTGGTGGCGACCCCCCCAAAAAGGAACAAGATAATTCTGGTGAGAAAACTCCCCCCTCAAATCCTCCCCTTGAGGGTTTGAAAAGTTTTGTGGACACCATCAATTGGTTAATTAACAATTACAAGAAAGTTGTGGAGGATAATAAGAAGGTTAACCACAGGGTCCAAATTCTGGAAACAATCAGTATTGGTGGAGGCAAATCTATGGCGAAATATGTTGAGAATTTGACTAAAATTGTTGCCAGAGCCGAAGAGATCAGAGATTCCTTCAACCCTAGGTTCGAGCAAATTGAGAAGGACCTGACAAAGAGAAAAACTAATGATAATGTTATGGACCAGAGAATGGCGGAAACTGATAACAAATTCAACAAAATTGAAAAATGCCTCAAAAGTATTGCTGAACAAAGCTTTAACATTCTGAAGGCCTCAGCCGACAATACCAAAATCCTCATCAGCAAACTGGAGGACGAGAAGGATTCTCTGGAGCTAGAACCAGACACTGAAGGTACGGGAGAAGTGCAAGGACCTAGAACAAGGACCAGAGGCAAAAAGAAGGAGAAGAAGCCAAACAAGGATATAGAAGAACTCAAAGTTGTTGCGGCAAACTATGACTAGCCGGTCAATAAGGCGGCGGATCTTCTTAAGTCTTTATAGTTGTTTTTTGTTTTCTTTGGTTGTTTCGCTTTGTTGTTCCTTTCTTTTGTTGTCCGTTCGGTTAACTGGCCTTTTTGCCAGTTGTTTTGTAAGTTGTTTCTAGCAGGTCTGGGTGCTTTTTGATGAACTATTTTATGTTCCTTTATTAAAGGTTTCAGGTCCTTAAAACCCGTTTTTCATATTAATCAGAACATTTGCTCTTTTCATCAACAATAATTAAATAATTTTTCATCATATTTTCACATTCGTATTAATTAAATAATAATTCATCAATATTCATTTTCTTCCACATTAATTAAACATATTTTTTATTTAATTAATTTATCCATTTTCTCTTCTCATGCATGTTAATTAAATAATTTTTTGTTATTTAATAAATTTCTCCATAAATTCATCTAGTACACAATACTTAAATAATTAAAATCATTTAATTAACAAATTATTCTTCCGTAATTAAGTAAATTATCTTTTTCTAAATTTATCTCCTCTAAAAATAAATAAAATTAATATTTTATTTATTTTTCATCTTGTCGATGCATTAAATAATTAAAAATTATTTAATTCCACTAAATATTTCTCATGCACCTTGATCTCACCAATTAAATCATACTCACTCTCAATCTGTTTATTAATCAAATTAATTTAACTTAGTCATGCAATCAATCCACTATTTCATGTAGCTAGTTAACTTATGCTATTTTAGCCTTCAAATCGTCTCCATCATTTCTATCCATTGATTCTTCTAAATCATCTCAATCATTGATTGGTATTAGGTATCAACTATACATCTACCATCTACCATCCCATTTTATTATCTACAATCATTGAGCTTCATTCGATCATTACAAATTTGCAATCATTGTGCTATCATAAGGTTATTGCAATTGTAGGGAAATTCATATATCACCATAAACACACACATTTGTTTATAATGGAGCAATATGGAGTTGTGCAAAGTATAGTTGCTTTGATTGTTTGTTGATTTACATTGATTCATGCTTTATTAGTGATTGTTGACTTGTGAATTTGGGTATTGCATTGTTGTTATTCATATATTTATATTTCATGATTTATCATATCAGAACATGTAACAAAAGATAATCATGTAAGAGGCCTTATTGGTCCCATGGCGGATTGTGGTTAGATTTACATTAGTTTGGAAGAATGTTGTAATTATAATCTTTAGTAGTAGAGAATATTTATGTGAATCATACTTTTGATTGTGTTTGTGTCTATTGATTATTGTTCATTTAACATGGTTGTGTTGATAATTGAGTTTCATTGTGAAAATTGGTTATAGTTTATTTAGATTGAATGGTGGGATAGTCTTTCCTTAGGTCCTCAATCCATAACTAAACTAGTAGAGAGTGATTCTTTAAGACTAATTTGTAACGATGTGTGCTAATGAGTGACTATAAACATGATGGATAATGACATAGGGATTATTTTCATTTATACACATTCTAGACATTCAATTTTACAATATTGGAGCAAGAATTGACACATAATAACTAGTTGAAAGTAAGTCACCTTGAGCTTGGGATAAATTTTTAATTTTATAAATTTGATCAAATAAAATTTATATTTTATTATTCTATAAGAAAAAGTGATAATCTAAGATTTAGGAACTATCCAATAAAATTAAATTTTGTTTGTGAGAATCAATTAAAAATTTATATCCATGAAAATATCAAATTAATCAAAATCATATACTTAAGACACCAACATAAAATGATATAAATAAAAAGTATAAGATATACACTTTCCACTCTTAAGGAGTCACTTAATGTAAAACAAAAGTACTCAAGGGTGATGTGACATATTCTATGATAGTTTAAAATATTATAAGTTTTTCTTCTTTGACACACTAGAGTTTTGAAAACAAGGAAAAGTTTAAGTGTGGAGTGACATGTTATTTGTGGTATGTTGGATTATTTTTATTGTTAAAAATGTTTGTAATGCCCTTTTTCTTAAGATATTATTTGATAGTTTTAAATATAACATAGAAATGTATATTTAATAGGGTTTTAAGTGGATATTTTTCAAAAAGGAGTACATTTACTGTGTTAAAAATATTATCTTTGTAGTTTTATGTTACTAAATATAAACAAGTGTTATTGTTTTTTGTTGAAGTATAGTTAAATTGTTGTAATAAAAAATAATTAATTTATTTTAACTTTATAATAAAATTAATAGAAAATGATACATTAATCTATAATAATCTAGAAAATATAATATGAATTGTGGAATAAATTAGAAAAGTGAAAAAATTATATATTTAAAAAAATTAAACTAATTTGTTTAAATATATTTGAGCATAATTTATGATCTTAAGTTAAAAAAAATGAATTCAATTGAATTGTAGAATAAGACAAATATATGCATTATTGGTGAACAAAAGCAACAATTTTGAGAAATGGATCCTTGACACTTGGTTACATATGTCCTTTGATAAGAGCTAGTGATTAAATAAAGCTTTACTTTTATGTTTTACGTAGACCTTGACCTTAATTTTTATAATGCATGCATCTCAACATAATATTACAATATACTTTATGCATGTAGGACACTTACTACAAGTAGGATCACTACAAGATGACATAATCTAAAGGTATCCCACATGTAAAAATAGCTTAGTGAGACTTTGATAAAAATAATTTTGAATATTCTAATAGAAGAAACTAAATTTTTTTTTGCATGATTTATAGTATATTTTTTTTTATTAAGCAAAAACAGGTTTTTAAGGGACCCGAAACCCTATACAAAACAGGTTTTAAAAGGGGCTCCTACAACCCACCACATGAGATATTCAATCAAGTTCACAAAACGGAACAAAACCAATACAAGACGGAACAAAACAAAGAAATGGTAGAGACCCCAAAGAGAAAAGTTGTCTGAAAAGAAAAACCCAGCTGCAGGCAGACCATAACAAACAATGGGCAGTAGAGAGAATAAAGCAAAGAAAGTTCCAGTTGGCCACAGGGGTAAAGACAACCTCCCTAACTTAGGATTTCCCTATGGAACCCTTCTTGTGGGAACGAAGGGTCATGTCAAAAGAAGGCGAGGACCGCTTAGAATGTTTACCTTTGACCTTAATCCAATTGTCTTCAGCTTTAGCAGCCTCAACTTGCCACTCCAACGAATCTAGCGTTGGAAATCCAACAACCATGGAGTGACCAACATACAACACAGCTCCAGCAGGACTAGCAGGGCTAGAGCCAGAAATAGCCATAGTAACAGAACCAAGCAAAGGGACCGCACTAGAAATCTCCCTAGAGACAGGAACATCCCTAGTAGACCGGTCAGATCCAGTAACCAAAGAACCAGCACCATCACCTTCCTTGCTAACATCAATAGGAGGGACAACCTCAACAAAAGAAACACCAGTCGACAACCCGCAACCCCCAGCAGCCACCTTAGGCCGCGAGGAAACAGAGCCACCCACCATGGGGGAAGCCACCCCATCCGTCAACAGGACCGTTGTGGCAGTCGGGCTGTCCTGAGTAACAACCTGGGAAAACCTTCGCTATGAATAATTCTTCACAACAGAATAATGCTGAGCTGAAGCACCATTCCACCAAGACACAGAGCATTTCTTAGTAGCACCAAGATCACATTTGGCAGCAACATGACCCATTTTAAAGCACCTTCTGCACCTAAAGGGAATCCCTTCATAGTCCAAAGGTTGAATCCAATGGCCCTTAGGAGACATCAGTTTAATATTTGCAGGCAATCCCTTAGACACATTAATGTCCACCAAGATGCGAGCATAGGTGGAATGACAAATATTAAAAGAATTAGCATCAAACATCAGGAAGTCCCTAAGAGCCTCACCCACTTCCTCAAGAAGAGAATCCACCCAAAGATGAAGTGGAAGGCTAGGGATTCTAAACCCATAGAGGCATCTCATTGAAAGTTTCGGAAGAGGGATTGAAATCTTTGTGCCAAGGCTTAACCATTAACACAAAATGGTCATCCCAACTAAAGAAATGATCACACAAAATACAATTTTTGTCCTCAACAATGTCAAATTTTGCTATGAAAAACCCTTTAGCTAAAAGGAAAATATGAGTTGTACAAGAAATGAGGGGCTCCTAGTGCTTGGAAATCCATGCATGAAGTTCCATAAGGCTGGGCCAAAAACCCCGGAATCTACAAATGAGACCATGAGCAGCAAAAACGGAAGCAACATGATCAATCTTGGCCATAGTATCCTCCTCCAGAGAAAGGGCAATGGACCTACAGACAAGAAAAGGATCAGGAACCAAAGCAACCTTCTTCAAGACCCCAACATATGGGCAACTGCCCCCAAGAGGTGGAGCAGAACGAGAAGAAATCTTCTTTGAAATGGGGGCGGTCGCAACAAGCTCTATGTCCAAACCCACAATCCCAACGCCCCCATCAAAAATCGATGGCCTAGAGACGCCACAAATCGTAGAGGAAGGAGCATGAGCAGAAGACGCAAGGTTTGAAACACCCACCGAGCGGGAAGCGACCATGACCATTATGTTTCTCTCTAAAACTCCATATATTGTTGTTCTATTGGACGTTCATGGTAAATATTACAAATCCCACTTAACCATTTATGATGATCGTGAAATTAGCTTTTATTTTTTGAATGAACATTTTCTTAATATACTATTTGCAAGAGCATAAGGCTCCAAGAAATGAAGACCTTTAGGATTGAGATTGTATTTAAGTAGGTTAATTGTGGCTCTTGTTTTTCTCTATCTTTTTAGAATTTTCTTGGGAGAGAAAACTTGAATTTGTTAAGAAGATAGGATTTGGGGATTTACCCTTTTGCTTGTCTTTTGGTAGTTATGGGTGAGCAAATTATTTTTGGAACTGTTGACCATCTATTCAATTCCAACACCACCTTCATCTCTTAAAATTCCAATCCAATAGAGCTATAGAGGAATTGTGAAGAATAACTTATTTTGATTTGTATGGATAGGTCTTTTGTTTGTGACCATATGCTACATGAAATTTATTCTAACCGTGACTATTAAAACTTCATTATTATGAAAATTATATAGTTTATGTTTTGCGATGTAATTGTTCAAACATCCATTTGGATCTTGAATCACCTTTTGTCATGGTTGCCTAAATGGAATTTGAAGGAGCTTTTGGTTGTTTTTGTTTATCTCAAATGAGGGTGGAAAGATGCTCCAATGTTAATGGTTTATGTTCATGATAAGACTTCCATTGAGAGATTGCTCTTATAACTAATGGGTTCACAAAATTCTACCAATATCGAAGATTTATTAACTGTATAGTACTATATCTAGATCATGAACTACAAATAAATATGTAACATATAATTTATTAATTCTTAAATAATTGTATATTGAAAAATAAAATGTTTGTTGCGCTCTCGAGTCCTGCCTGAACCAGTTTGAATTCTACGATGTCCATTGCACTGTCAACGCCTGTCCAAACCTGTTTGAAACCCCCTATGCTGGTGGTTTCCACTGTGGGTGATGCCACGAATACGGGTGCGATGGCTGCTCCATTTGGTGCAGCTGCCTCTAGCTTGAAACATTCTACTACTATGGATGTTGGAGTTGTGGCTACTTTGTCTGGTGTCGATGCCCCTGTTACTGACGGTGATCCTGTTGTGGGTGCTAAGGTCCATCCCAAACCTTCTTCTTTTGTTGGTGGGCAAAACTTTTCTCGTCTAGATAGATCTAGTGCTCATCCCCCCAAGGGGACTCGTCCCCTTCGTTGTGCCAAGACCTCCCTTGTGGTGGTTTCTAGCCAAGAGGTTACGAAAAATGTTGATTTCTACCAATGTTGTGTGTTGGTTTGCAGATTTGTTGGGTTGTGGCGTTCTCTCCCGGACTTCCATCGATAAGTGAGTGATTCCTGGAACCCTTTGGTTGCTCGTAGCATTGAGATTTTCCCTTGTGCTAAAGGCTTTTTCATTGCTTCCTTTGCTTCTTCTCATGATCATGATTTTGTGCTAGGCAAGTTGTGGGCTTGGGGAGTTCACTCTCTCTTTGGTCAAACCCTGGACAATTTCTTTTAACCCTCCTACCAAACCACTTAATGTGTGTTTGGTATGGGTTCACCTTCCTAATCTTCCCCTTCATTTCTAGGAGCATTCTTGTTAGGAAACCATTGACAACTCTATTGGCTAATTTTTGAAGGGTAATGATTCCACGTCTACCATGGGTCATTCTATTTTTACCCGTATTTTAATAGATATTGACATCTCTACGCCTCTTCCTGGGGATGCGGTTCTTATGGTTAGGGATAGGCCATGGACTTGATTGTTGGATTATGAAGGCCTCCCCTTTCGCTATCGGAGATGCTTCTCAATGAGTTGCTTAACTTTAGATTGCTCTCTCTCACTTCACAAAGGTGTTGGTACTTGGTGGAAGGATGCTACTACTAATCACTTGCCTATCAAAGCTTCTAATTCTAATGACTTCTCTTAGGAAGATGATGACTTCTCTCATGATTAGGCTATGCCTCTTACTGTTGTTGAGGCTTATGTTGACCCTAACATCACTACCAATGTTGCCTCTTCTATCCTTGAGGCTCTTGCACCTACTGCTCATGTTCTGCAACATTGTTCCACTCTTGGTGGTTCTGCTCCAAATGTTGTTCTGCAGCAGTTTGTTGCTCCTTAGCTGCAACATTGTTCCACTCTTGGCGGTTTTGCTTCGAATGTTGTTTTGCAACAGTATGTTGTTGTTACAACAGTCTGTTGTTGTTGCAAACAAAAACTTTGCAGGGACCTCCCCACTTGATTCTTCTGTCGATGTCCATAATGGTAGTTGTAAACAAAAGAAATGTGCTATTAGAATCTCAGATTCAAAAGAATTCCAATGTCCCACAATGAAGTACCTGTAAATCACACACACATGCAAGCTGAAAAATGAAAAACATAATTATCTACTCTCAAAACTATAGTCACTTAAAAATAATTATTTTTAATTCCTCACATAATTAATTAATTAATTATGTTAATTCAAATTCTCCTCAATATTAATTAAATATAATTAATATTGTCACTATGGTATGTGACTGATTTATTTAATAAATCAATCCCTTTCTTTATTCTTCTAAAAATTAAATCCTCACAAATCTCCCTCTTAGCTAATTAATTTCAATTAATTAGTTAACCCACATGATTCCTACAAACCATCTTCTTAATTCATCATTAACCTAATAAAGTCTTCTAGAAACTCGCTAAACTCACTTAACCTTATTCTTCTAATTTTTAATTCCCTCCACTCATTCTCTCTCCTAATCAAATCCTCCTACAAATCCTAATCCAACCTAACATTTCCTCTAATCCCCCTCCTAATGAGTTGCTAATGGCTAATCATCATGATTAGCCACGAAGTCAACTCCTTGTCCCTTCCATCCAACCACTAGCTTTTAATGCTCTTTTCCTAGGTGAATGTGAGATTTTCAAAATCTCACAATCCTCTAGGCATCTCCTCTCCCAAGGAATTTTTAATTCCTTCTTATTCCTCCAATCCCCATGATTATCCCTTTTTGGAGAATTTTAAATTCCTCCTCCCCATCCTTCAAGGAATGTCACATCCCTTTCTCCTCTCAAGGCACATTGGGAAGTCTTCCCAATGCATTTGCTCTTCTCAAGGTACCTTGGGAAGTCTTCCCAATGTACCTTGAGGAGTGTGGAGACAAGAAATGTCTTCAAGACATATCTCTTGGTCTCCACACCCTCTCTTGGACCTTGTGTGAGCTCACAAGCAATCCTAGCCCTTCATCTTGAATCCATCTCAACCGTCCATTATTCCTCTCCTCCTCTTATAAATTGAGGACTCCATCCCTTCATTTTTCATCTCCAAGTTCAGTAATCTTATGCTGCCCTTTTGAGCCTAGGAAAATCATTTTAGCATCCTTATTATGTCAAAATCATCCTACATCCACACTTAATCATCTCATTTCCATCATCCTCCAAGATCCATCTCATTTGTGCACAATATTGGAGAGCCATCCACATCAAGTGGAGCATCATCCAAGGGCGCCTTCACTTCATCAAGCTCCATCCGAAGGAGAAGGTATAAGGTTTGTGAGGTATATGCATTCTTATTCTTGTTTTAAGCATTTCAAATTATGTCTTTGATTTCATATGATTATATGTTTGACTTGCATGCTTATTAACTAATCCACCTCACAGGTCTTTTTCACCTCTTCATTCTGGCACGCCCGGTGGGACCCACGTCCTGAATTTAACGATTTTTTTTTGAGTTTTTTTTTTTGAGAAGTTTTTTTCACAGGTTCACGACTGTTTCTGCATCAGCACGACTGTTTCTGAATCAACGCGAGCACCTCGGGTTCGACGTGACTGCAGGAGAAATTCAAAAAAATTTGAGCGTCCGCCCATAAAATTCTTCTATCTCCTCATTCTTCCTCTTCTGCATTTTCTCACTTCTATTTATTTTTTGTTTCTGCTTCAGCGCGAGCGTTTTTGTAAAAAAAATTGAATATCAGGGCAACTGCATTTTTTCCTTTTCTGTTATCTAATTTGTTTAGTTTTATCAATATGTCTGTAAGCTGCTTTGTTTAGTTCTAATTATCTATTTAGTTTCTAATAATCTGTCTCTTAGCTGCTCTGTTTATTTTAATCATCTGTTTAGTCTTAATAATCTGTCTGTCCGCAGCTCTGTTTAGTTTTAATCATCTGTTTAGTTTTAAATAATTTGTCTGTCCGCGGCTTTGTTTAGATTTAATCATCTGTTTAGTTTTAAATAATCCGTCTCGTGTTTGTGGAAAGTATGCGTCTATTTATTCTATTTTTTCGCCATATCTGTTTTATCTTCACTCCATTTTCCTCCAAACTTCACTAGATCCCCCGCATTGCCATTTTGCACATTTCCTTCCTTGGGGACCTTATCCAAAAATCCACTTTTTGAAGCCCGAAAACCCACATTCCTCTATTTTTAGGGTTTGCCATAACTCCTTCCCCTTTTATCCAATCACCTCCAAATTTTTCCATATTGTCCATCTCCAACTTTTGCTTCTTTGTCCCTCTTGGACAAATTTTTCCATTCCTTCATCTCTCCTCCAAAATCCCCATTTTTTGCTTGCTTATCCCTTGGAAAGTAGCAAAAACCTAGTCAAACCCCATTTACCCATAAAATTTTCCTCCAAATCCACATTTGTTATTAGTAAAAAAAAATTTATTCGTGTTTTTCTACTTATTCCCAAAAAATCAAAAAAATCAATATTTTTGTCATTTTGTTGTCTTTTGCAGGACGCTTGTTGAAGACTCCATTTTTCAAACTAATAATCAAGTTGTTTTGCAGGTTGCCTAGCTGATTCAACCAAATATTGTGCATTTATTTAAATTAGGCACCTAGATATTAATTAAAATGGAATGAACCATTGTCTTATGTGTCTTTAAGAAAAGCGTAAAGGTAGGAGAGTATGCTCTCGTCTTGCTAGACGATCAGAAATCCAGACCCTCCAACCTTTTCTTGTTTGATTGTGTGTTTACCTCTAGTGGGCTTGACTACAAAAGGGTCAATGGTTGGGGCTATATGAGAGTTTACTCTCACATTGGGTGCTTAGTAGAATCCTAGAGATCTCAATCACGCTTGCGTGACTACTAAGTTCTTGGTGCTTTGTTGGGCTATAGGCCTCAATTGCGCTTGCGCAACTTCGAAGGGTAGCTCCTAATGGGAAGACTTACTAAACACCTTGTTTATAGTGGCCAAAAACCTTCTAGTCATTGGTGCAGGAGGTCAGACCTCCGAAGCCACCCATATTTTTATAGCCCTTAGTAGAGACACAAAGTTCGCCATGAGGAGTTTTCATGGGAATTGATGCTTGGTTGCCCCGAGAAGTGAGTGTCGTGGAGGGGAGCCAATGGGGTCAAGCATCTAAGTGTCCGCTCTGGGTAAGCGTAGCTGGGAAACCGATTAGGATCCAGTGACTATTGTCCTTGCCAACCTTAAGAATGTTGTATATGAGCATGAGTGTCTTTGAGATAATATGCATTTGATCATTGTGTTTGCTTTGTTTGATTCATACTTGCCAAGAGAAGACTAAAAACACATCACTATCCCCAAACACTTTGCAAAAACACTTGTCCAAGTCATTACCCGCACAAAGTTCAAAATTGCGTCAAAACTCTGTCCGTCCCATGTTTCATAAAACCCAAGAGAGAAGCTAAGAGTTCATCCTCTCCATCAACATTCAAGTTTGTCCTTTGAAACACCTACTATCATCCAAATCAGGGTGGTTGTATCCCTTCATACAACTTGCCATTTGAATCGATCCTCCATTAAGTCATATTCATGTCAAAGACAACCTATTCATCAAGTTTCTTCTAAGCCATCACTATCATACCTCCTCCATCAATCATCCTAAAATTTCCTAAGGACTTAGCACATTAAATCAATCTCCCACCATTATCAAATCAATTATCAAAATTCAAATCCAATCATCCTCTAATCCAATTTAACCTCGCGTTAAGGTTACATGCCTTGTGAAATTCCATTTAGACCTCATCATTAATCAATTGGCTCTTGTGCTTGAAGGGGAATCCTCTCCAAGTACCATTTGCCTAATCCTTTTGAGTCGATCAAGACTCTTAACTCACGTCTTTACTTTGCTTAGGGTCATTAGTCAACCCTTGGTATAAGAGAGGCTTTTTAATCATCAATCCAAGGTCTAAATTCTACACAACTTGGCCATCACCTTACTTGTGGTCAAATCCGGGCTCTAATCCAAGAACCATACCAATCAACAAAATCCCTTGTCATAAAAGACAAAATCCAAAATTCCACAAATATCTTGCTAAGTCCTTTCATCACAAATTTCCCCCTCCAAACTTTTCCAAGGTTATTCGTGTATGGTTACAACTCGATCCCAAAAGAGAAAGATGACTGAACAACAATATGGCATGTCAGACATTAGTGCCTTATATGAAGATTCCACACAATATCCTACACAAAGTGGGCAACCTATCAATCAAGATCAAAGCCAAAATCCTAACATGGTTAGCCAGGATGAACTTTCTCCGGAAGTGCAAACTTTCCTAGCGGATTCTTATAACCAAGAGATGATGGAAAAGTTTATTCAACACAATCCTATTGCACTTCTAAAAACTCTCCTTGAAAATGGAGCTCAACTTCCGCCTAAATTTAATAGATCCGCTCTCGTCCAACAACCACAAGGAGACCTCACTCCCACACAAAGTGTTGCACCTATTATTCAGACTCAATCAATCGCAGCGCCATCAATCATCCAAGCTCAATCAATACCACCCGCGGCACATCCCACTGTGGTCTCCATCCCACCTTCCTCCTTACCATCTATACCACTATCAAATCCGATCTCATCTATTCTCCAACACACTTCTATACCACCTCCTTCCATTCAACCACATATTTCTATTCCACAAACTTCCCTTCCTGCCAACAATGTCGCAAATTTCATCCGGGCCATACTCAATCCCGTCACAACAGTTTGCGGACCACAACCAACTATCACACAAATCCTTGCGACATCGGTCCTCACATCCCACGTTCCTGCCTCCTCATCATATCAATACATTGGTGGTGGTGCACCTTCTTTGGCTCACCCAATTCTTGGGGCAAATACAATTCATCATTATCAAAGTCCACAACAAGACCTCATCAAGGAAATTCAAGACATGAAAAATATCATCAAGGACATGAAACAAATGACTAATAAAAGGAAAACTTACTCATTCGAAGAGTTTTTCCCTTGTCCTTACGACCCGTCTATATCAGTTGCACCCTATCCCCCGGGATTTGAGATCCCCAAATTCACCAAGTATGAAGGCAAAGGAGACCCCTGCGACCATGTCCAAGAATTTCACATCTTATGCCAAGAAGTCTCCTATAGTGACCTTTATCTTCGCAGACTCTTTCCCAAGAGTCTCACGGGAGATGCCCTGGCATGGTTCTCATCTCTACCATGAGGTTCCATTGTCTCCTTTCCAGACTTGGCAGAAAAATTTGAGGCCCACTATGCTTACAACATGGTTAATGATGTTTCTATGATGGACCTATGCAATACAAAACAAAGGCCCGGAGAAACCTTTGCCAATTATCTACAAAGATGGCGACATCTTATCAAAAAATTCCAGTGGGACATGCCAGAACAACATCAAATTGAGCTATTTCAAAAGAACTTGGTGCCTAAACTTTCGAGACCCTTAATATCCCAATGTATCAAATCCTTCCAAAAATTGACCAATAAGGGCCTTGCCCTCGAACATGTCTTGTTGGAGGAAGGAACCTTGAAACATTACCAGAAATCGACATAAAGTTCTTTCTCTTATCATAACGACAAGCCAAAATTCTGGTCTAAGAACAAAAACGTAGTCAATGATGGTGTAACTGATGCAAAGCGGGTCCAAACCGTGGCCGCTTCCCCAAAATCCACCACCAATAATCATCAATTCAATAACCAAAACAATCAAAATCAATCCCAAAAACCTCACAACAATGTGTCAATCCAGGGACGACCACCCCGATCGAATAACCGGACTCCAAGAGACTTCACTCCTCTGGCTGAGCCTATTGAAATGGTGTTTCAAAAACTTGTCCAACCAAGTGTAGTGGTTTTTTTAATCACTCGCCCGTTTGATCCCAATCAACCTAAACCAAGATGGTATAATGAAAATGAGTATTGTGAATACCATCGTATCAAGGGACATGATACACGAAAGTGTATGAAACTGAAGATCTACATACAAGATCTAATTGATAGAGGTGAGATTGAAGTAGCAAATGCAAAACCTGGTAATAACAATGATAAACTCAAAATGCACCAGGAAACCTTCCCGAAGCATGATAAAGGAAAAGGCTCATCATCTAACATAGTGGGTTATGACTACGCTAATCACATAACCGGCTTTGATTTTTTAGTAGGTCGCATTGAACCTGCAGACACTCATGTCAATGTCATAACCATCCAAGGAGTTAATCCTCCTTCTTCCCAAAACAGACCAAATCTTGGTAGGATAGTCATTCAAGGTGCCACGCCTTCCACCTCCCATTTCCAAAATGACTACAATGTAACTACACGCCGAGGTAAAGTCACCATCCAAGGAGTCCCTCCCCCACCAAACCCCCCACCCATGTCTTCCACCCGCCGATATGACCTCCTTGACCAACTTGGGAAGACACCCGCACAGATCTTTATTTTGGAACTTCTCAAGACTTCCCTGATCCATAAAGAAATTTTGGAACAAGCCCTTCTTGAATCATGTGTTTCTGATAACATCAACGCCACCCAATTCCAAGCCCTCATTGGAAACCTTGTTGCCCAGCAGCACCTTAAGATGCTCCCATAGATGAAGACCATAACAAACCTTTGCACATCGAAGCTCTTATCCACAAGCACAAGGTCAAACGTATCCTAATAGACGGTGGATCCGAGCTTAATCTGTGTACATATAAATTAATAAAAAAATTGGGACTTTCTGAGGACCTGGTAGACACATCAGGAGGGATCACAATAAAGGCATATGATGATGCAGAAAGAGTTTCAAAGGGCATGATCACCTTACCTCTTCAAGTGGGCCCCATTACAATTGAAACCCCTTGCCAAGTACTAGATCTTGATCTCCCCTACAACATTCTCCCTGGTCGGCCATGGATTCACTCCTTGAAGGTTGTACCCTCCACCTATCACCAATGCATCAAATTCCCCTTCAAAGGAAGAGAGATAACTATCAAAAGTGATCCACAACCCTTCCAGTATTGCAAACTCCTAGAGGAAAACCATCCATATCATTGCCCATTAAATAGACCCTCGCCAACGCCTCCATCTGACACATCAAATGTTGCCTCCACATCATCCCAACCAGATAATCAAATCAAGATCTTGGACAATGGTTGTGGAGAATACAAATTGGAGGACGTATTATTAATAGGTAGCCTCCATCTCTCTCCTAAGTCATTTGGCAAACCAAAAGAGCTCAAAAAGGACCCAAAACCAGTCATGCAATGCCAAAATACCACCTTCCAGCAATGGGGCCCACTCAATGAGGAGAGCCTTGAAGCAGATGCCTCTTCTTGGTTGTACCAGGAAGAGGATGGCAATCCAGCAAAAATATCCAAAAAAATGTACCCAAAAGCATCTGCCATAGTTGAAAGAATGGGTTACAAAGGACACGGCCTGGGACCAGAAGAGAAAGGAAGAAAAGCACCCATAAATCCTATCTTCTACAGATACAACAGAGGCTTGGGGTACACCCCGGTGCCTAAGATTACTATCGTTGGTGCCCCTTCTAGTCCTTCTTTGGATATCGAAAGCGCTGACGAAGAGGAATTCCACGAAATGCCTTATGAATATGAGAAAGATATCTTCCTTGACACTTACATCAATAACATCACCCCCGTAACCCCTCCCACTTCACATGAGCTACATCTTGTCCATCCTGAACTCATTGACGGGGGCCAACGAGACAAACCCACTTTAGATATTTGTGCCGACGATAATGCTCTCATTGCTCTCCTGACGGTGCGAAACCTGGAAGATTGTAACAGATTTGAGGGCATTCAACTACACAAAAAGGGATACTTTGGTAGTCAGGTCAATGCCCTTAGCCACAAAAAAGATAATAAAAGGAAAAGACATGATTCCCTAGGTGAAAACCTCCCTGAGGCACCTTTGGATGAACAAAAAATAAAAACAAAGGGCGTATCCGAAAGTGAAAACTTGGAAAAGGCACTTGACGATGAGGGACTTGACCTCCCTACCATTGGTTACCTTCCATAGGACAAATCAAATTTGCTGATAGAAGAAACAAATAGCATCAACATGGGCACCGAAGTCATTCCGAAAAATGTGCTCATTGCCAAATCCCTCACAGAAATAGAGAAACAAGACTTCATCAACTTCCTTACAGAGGTAAAAATCAATTTTGCATGGTCCTATTCCGATATGCCAGGGTTGGATCTTGCCTTGGTGGTTCACAATCTCGTCGTCCACCTAGACGTAAAACCTGCAAAACAAAAATTGTGCAAAATGCACCCACATATTGCACTCCTGGTCAAGGCGGAACTCCAAAAGATGTTAGACGCAGAATTTATCAAACCAGTAGACTACGCAGAATGGGTCTCTAACATTGTACCTATCGGCAAACCTGTCGAGGGCATCCGCATCTGCACAGATTTCCGAGATCTAAATAGAGCTTGTCCTAAAGATGATTTCCTGCTCCCCAATATGGACATGATTGTGGACCTTACAGCAGGACATGAAAGGCTATCGCTAATGGATGGGTTTTCCGGATACAACCAAATCAGGATAGCAGATGAGGATCAACATAAAACCACATTCACAACACCATGGGGTACTTTCTGTTATCAAGTCATGCCTTTTGGTCTCAAAAATGCTGGAGCTACATACCAATGTGCCATGGCAACAATTTTTCATGACCTCGTACACAAAATTATGGAGGACTATGTGGATGATCTACTAGAAAAATCTAAGACAAGACAAGAACACATCCCCATTCTAAAGCAGATCTTTGAAAGATTAGAAAAATACAAACTACGCCTGAATCCCAAAAAGTGTGTGTTTGGAGTCACATCGGGAAAATTATTAGGATTCATTGTTTCCTGCAGAGGCATCGAGGTCGATCCTGCAAAAGTAAAAACTATCATGGAAATGCCTCCACCAAAAACTCTCAGACAACTGCGGAGTCTCCAGGGAAAACTCCAATCTATTAGACGTTTTATTTCACAACTAGCAAATAAGTGTCATCCATTTGCACACCTCCTGCGCAAGGACATGAAATTCAAATGGGACTGCTTATGCCAAAAAGCCTTTGAGAAACTAAAAGAATATCTAGCATTACCTCCAGTGTCGATGCCTCCTACTCCTGGAAAACCCCTTATTTTGTATATATGTGCTACTACAGTGGCATTAGGGGCATTATTGGCACAGACAGACGACCAAGGGAAAGAACATGCCATTTAATACATCAGTCGAACACTGGTAGGATATGAACTCAATTATACCCCCATTGAAAGAGCATGTTTGGCATTAGTGTTCAACACATAGAAACTACAACACTATATGCTAAACAACAAGACAAAATTAATTGCTAAAATTGATCCACTTAAATATCTCCTGTCAAAAGCTGCTCTCACTAGTAGAACCGCCAAATGGGTCATTCTCCTAAGTGAGTTTGACATCGAATATGTGGACAGAAAGGCAATCAAGGGACAAGTCATTGCAGATCAGTTGGCTGAAGCTCCACTTCCAGGTGACCATCCTATTCTCACAGAATTACCAGATGAGTTCATTATGACTGTTTCCACATCCTCCACATGGCAATTATACTTTGATGGCTCCTGCACCCAAAATGGATCGGGGGTAGGAATATTATTGGTCACACCTCAAGGAGATGGCATCCCCAAATCATACAAGATAGCCTTTGCATGTACCAATAACATAGCAGAATATGAGGCACTCATCACAGGTTTGCGTCTAGCTATCCACTGGAAAATAAAGGAGTTACAAGTTTATGGTGATTCTCAGCTCGTTATAAAACAAGTCAATAATGAGTACCAGACAAAAGATGATAAACTCCTTCCTTACCGTACCATGGTTGAAGATCTTAAGAAATATTTCACATCAATCACATTTAATCAAATCCCATGAACAAACAATAGGGTTGTAGATGCAATGGCCACCATTGGCTCCCTCCTTCAAATGCTAGCACACAGTCAGAAGTGTGCATTCTTGGTCGAGCAATTATTTATACTAGCATATGACCTACCAGAGTCTGAAATGGTGTGTGTTCTCGTTGGTCCCGAGTCCCCTTGGTACCAAGAAACCTTCGCTTTCCTCAAAGACAACACCATTCCCCCACATCTCACAAAAACCCAATAACAAACCTTCATCCGCCAATGTGCTCGTTACACCATCCTCGGAGACACCCTATTCAGAAGGCATTTCGATGGTTCCCTCCTAAGGTGTTTAGATAAACAAGAGGTGGAATGGGCATTACGCGAAGTACACGAGGGTATCTGTGGGGCACACTCAAGAGGGCTCACATTGGCTAAAAAGCATTTGAGAACAGGATACTATTGGCCTAAAATGGAGGTAGATGCATATAATTATGTGAAGAAATGCATCCCTTGCCAGCAACATGGCGACAAAATTCATGCACCGTCACAAGAATTGAAGCCATTTATAACACCATGGCCCTTCTCACAGTGGGGGCTCGATCTCATTGGGAAAATCCACCCTTCATCTTCCAATGGACATAAATTCATTATCACTGCCACTAAATACTTCACCAAGTGGGTAGAGGCTATCCCTCTTACTTTCACCACCGACAAGCAAATATCCAAATTCATCCTGAACTATCTAATCTGCCGGTATGGCATCCCAAAAGTTATTATCACAGATAATGGCAAACAATTTAAAAACCAGGATGTCAAAGAACTCTGCCAAAAATTCAACATCCAACATCGCTTCTCCACCCCATATTATCCCCAAGGCAACGGCCAAGCTGAGGCTTCTAATAAAACCTTAATCAAAATCCTCAAAAAGACAGTCAATGAAGCTGGCCATGATTGGCACCTCCAACTCCATCTCGCTTTGTGGGCCTACCGCACCTCCATCCGCACCCCCACAGGCACCACCCCTTATTCCCTGGTCTTTGGCTCCAAAGCCATCCTTCCCCTTGAGATCGAGATCCCCTCTCTAAGGGTATTGCTGCAAGACATCCTACTAGAGGAAGAATACAGAATTGCCTGCTTACAAGAGCTAGAATTGTTAGATGAAAGGCACCTCAAGGCCTTGAACCATCTTCGGGTATATCAAAACAGCTTGCGGACGAGTTATCACAAAAAAGTCAGAACCTGGGAATTCCAAGTTGGTGATCTTGTCCTCATGGAGAATCAAAAAAATCTACAAGAAAGAAAAAAGAAGGCAAGTTCGAGCCTAATTGGCTTGGACCATATGTAATCACAACAAAATATGGATCAGGAGCTTATCAATTGGCTACTCCTGAAGGCGATCCTTTGGATGATCCAATGAATATCATGCACCTCAAAAGATTTTAGGCTTAGTCCTCAAAAAGTCTTAAATTGTCAAAAAAAAATCAAGAAAAAAAAATAAAAAATGAGAAAAAGATCCTAAAAAAATCGTCACTTTGGTGAAAATCTGGCAAACAGGCGCCTTATGACACAAAAAAATTAAAAAGTCAGAAAAAGAAAGAAAAACAATTCGTCCACTAGTGAAAACAACTTTGTGGTGCTATGGACAAGTACCTTGGTGAAAAGCTCTGTGCAGGTGCCAAGGTAAATAACCGGATCCACTATCTAGCATGTCAATACTACAAATCATCTGCCATCCAGCCCACCCATGCGCAACATTCCTTCTTTTCTGCCTCCCAATAAAATATGCGTATGATGATGAGTCTTCGCCTGAGTCATGAACAAGGAATGTCCCATTAAAATTGAGTTTTTATGCCTCTGTGTAAGCTTCAATAAGTCTTGAGAAACAATCCCAAATCCACTAGTCACTCTCCAAAACCATAGAATCACTCGCCTCATCCAAAAGCCCACTTTGCCCTAAGGATGACCCCTTCCCTCGCCTGGCAACCTAATCCTTCATCCTAGTTCTACTCTTGGCAAGAGGTATCATTTGGTCGCAAGGAAGTGACTTGTTAGATTTTGTTAGATCTTTTCATATAGACTTGCATCTTTTGCCCTACGACTGCCACTATTTATGACTACCTGGGTTCTTCCATATCCAGGTACGTTATGATAGGCACATATTGGGGCATATTTCATAGTATGGCATGTTTTGGATCCCTCTTGTATAAACCAGCGACCTGGTACTAGTGTTTATCAACACTTACCTTCTCGTGTACAAGAGGTATCGGTGTGTTTGAGGGTTTCCTTGCACAAACCCACAACTTTGTATTAGTGTTTCTTAACACTTGCATTGTTGTGTGCAAGAAATTCCCGTTTGTCTACAGAGTCAGTCCATGCCTTGGGTTTCTCATGGCATCTCGATTTCTATAATAAGTGGTGCAAGCCACTCAGGGCAACATCAAACTAGGTTGGCTCTCCACATTTGTTGTGTACAAAATCTCACCATCATTCCATCAAATCCTAAACTCAATAATCCCATGGAGTTCTCAATTTCCCCCACTTCCCATCTATTCCTTATTCTTCTATCTAAGATCATTGTGTTATTATTGGCATATTCCCTCTTTTTATTAATTCAATCACATCATGTAGAGTGCATTTCTTAGACATTCATTTTTTTTCCACAAAACATTTACCATATAAGATTGCATCACATAAATAAAAGATACACTCATCCATATAGCATTACATTTAGACTACATCATAAATCATTCACACATGTGTATTTATACATAAAGCATAAAAAACACTCATCCTGCATCCAAAAAAAACAAAACTATGTCAGCAACACATCATAAACATACATACATAAGCATCCACTTTGCATCACAAAATAGGTCAACATAGCACATCCATGATTGCATCCATATATGACATCATAAGACAAACAAAAATAATCCACCACAGTAAATGCTACACATCATCTGTCACCAATCGAATCATGTATATATATATATATATATATATATATATATATAAAGAGGAAAATATGTCCGTCATGATACAATGACCCCTCATTGGGTCCGTTGTGGCGTATATGGGCCCCCGTGAGGGCCCATCTTTCCCCGCGGTCTCGCCTCTCCTATTCTTCCAAATTCTTCGCGACTTCTTAATATTTCTTCCTCATTATCCCTTCCACCCTGATTCTTCTTCCTCTCTTTTTTTGAGAATTTTTCGTCCTTTTTTTCGAAAAAAATCTCGAGGGGGCATACACCTCCCATGCTTTACGTTGGGGCATCCTTTTCTTCTTCTATCTTCTACACACTGCCATGCACCTCACATAATTAATTCTGATTCTGATCATGTCTTATATAGGATGAATCCTTCCTAAAACCAGACGTTGTGATCAGTCATGTCTTATACAGGATGAATCCTTCCTGAAACCAGACGTTGCGCTCTGATCATGTCTTATAAGGGATGAATCCTTCTTGAAACCAGACATTGCGCTCTGATCATGCCTTATACAGGATGAATCATTCCTGAAACCAGACATTGTGATCAATCATGTCCTATACAGGATGAATCCTTCCTGAAACCAAACGCTCTGATCATGTCTTATACAGGATTAATCCTTCCTGAAACCAGACTGAATCTAGATCTTATCAATCAAATCAATATCATCATAAAAAAACAAGATTATTCTTTGAATCAACGCGTCATCACACCTCGCTTCAAAGAGGGGAAAAATGTAGACACTTAAAAATAATTATTTTTAATTATTTTTAATTCCTCACATAATTAATTAATTAATTATGTTAATTCAAATTCTCCTCAATATTAATTAAATATAATTAATATTGTCACTATGGTATGTGACTGATTTATTTAATAAATCAATCCCTTTCTTTATTCTTCTAAAAATTAAATCCTCACAAATCTCCCTCTTAGCTAATTAATTTCAATTAATTAGTTAACCCACATGATTCCTACAAACCATCTTCTTAATTCATCATTAACCTAATAAAGTCTTCTAGAAACTCCCTAAACTCACTTAACCTTATTCTTCTAATTTTTAATTCCCTCCACTCATTCTCTCTCCTAATCAAATCCTCCTACAAATCCTAATCCGACCTAACATTTCCTCTATTCCCCCTCCTAATGAGTTGCTAATGGCTAATCATCATGATTAGCCACGAAGTCAACTCCTTGTCCCTTCCATCCAACCACTAGCTTTTAATGCTCTTTTCCTAGGTGAATGTGAGATTTTCAAAATCTCACAATCCTCTAGGCATCTCCTCTCCCAAGGAATTTTTAATTCCTTCTTATTCCTCCAATCCCCATGATTATCCCTTTTTGGATAATTTTAAATTCCTCCTCCCCATCCTTCAAGGAATGTCACATCCCTTGCTCCTCTCAAGGCACATTGGGAAGTCTTCTCAATGCACTTTGCTATTCTCAAGGTACCTTGGGAAGTCTTCCCAATGTACCTTGAGGAGTGTGGAGACAAGAAATGTCTTTAAGACATATCTCTTGGTCTCCACACCCTCTCTTGGACATTGTGTGAGCTCACAAGCAATCCTAGCCCTTCATCTTGAATCCATCTCAACTGTTCATTCTTCCTCTCTCCCTCTTATAAATTGAGGACTCCATCCCTTCATTTTTCATCTCCAAGTTTAGTAATCTTATGCTGCCCTTTTGAGCCTAGGAAAATCATTTTAGCATCCTTCTTATGTCAAAATCATCCTACATCCACACTTAATCATCTCATTTCCACCAACCTCCAAGATCGATCTCATTTGTGTACAATATTGGAGAGCCATCCACATCAAGCAAGCAAGAGGAGCACATCAAGTGGAGCATCATCCAAGGGCGCCTTCACTTCATCAAGCTCCATCCGAAGGAGAAGGTATAAGGTTTGTGAGGTATATGCATTCTTATTCTTGTTTTAAGCATTTCAAATTATGTCTTTGATTTCAATGTTTGACTTGCATGCTTATTAACTAATCCACCTCACAGGTCTTTTTCACCTCTTCAAAAACATATGCATGCAATTACATATCTAACTTTGTTGCCCTCCTACTTATCAAGATCTTGTGTTCAAATGATAAGTGCTCTCATAAAGCATATGGAGAAGAAGCTATGAAAGATGGAGTTTGAGAAAATTATCAAAATGCAAGAAATGGATGCAAGCAACAGATTTTGAATGCAAAGTCGTGGATCCCAAAATGGGAGAGGGGCTCTACTTTTATAAGCATTCTTCAGGTGAATCAAGATTATGGGATGAATGTGGGATAAATAATTGGACTTGAGAGTTTGATCCCATATGTGTGAGATGAATGAAAATAGGTAGAGAAGAAAGCATAAATGAGTAGTGAAATGCTTATGCATATGTTTATGAAAATTGATGAATAATACTATTAATATTAAATATATTAATGATAGATAAAAAAATATGATAAATGGAATAATAATATTAATAATGGAGGAGCCCGCACGGGTAGGTGAGTTGGCTTGGGCCGTGGGTTTTCTCCCCATTGGTAGCTGGTTAGATCTAGTATCGATCGTACATGGCCCATAGTTGGAGTCAACGGCTCTCCTAGGGATCCTTCTTCTAGGATCCTCGGGGAAGAGTATCAAGTTGGCCCTTGCGAGCAACTTGATGTACTATCTCCCTTCAACCCTTTTGAGCCCAAAAAATGGGACAGAAGGAAAAGTCGTGCCATGGACCGACCCCATCATCTCCACCCCGTAGGAACTATGAGATCGCTCCAAGGATACTTTCAGCATCTAGGGGTCACAAACTAACCACATACCCTGACTCCCTCCCAGGTTTAAGAGGGGGGACTGCTTGCGGGGTGTGGATCCTCCCTGCAATGGGACTAGTCTCACCTCAGCTCGCCCCTTCCTCGACACCAACTTGGCAATAAATTAAGTCCAAGGTAAGGCAAGTTGGGCGCTGGGCTGGGTCGCGGGGATACCCCTGTTGTAACGAATATATATATATATATATATATATATATATATATATATATATATATATATATATATATATATATAATGGATAAATGAATGATTTATAATAATGTTAATGAATTAGTGATAATACTAATGAATAAATAGTAGATAAATAAATAATGATATATAATATTTAATGGATAATATTTAATGAAGAATAATAGATGGAATAATGCATGAAAATGAAGTGGATCCTCCCAGGATTAAAATGACAAATTTTATGTGTCTATGGTAGTATTGCCTAGACTGTTGTTTGTCACGGGCGAAAGGGGAAGTCCTCTCCCCCGCTTCCCCCATCCTCCCAAACCCCTCCTTGTCAAGTTTTGGGTGTTTCTTCCCACTCTTGAGTTGGGTTTTGGGTTGTTGTTGGTTTGACATACTTTTAACAATGGACTTTTGACTTGTTATTAAAGGCCTATCAAATCTTGCTTTGTTTTGGGTATGCACCCTTGTTTTGTTGTCTTTCTTTATCACCTACAAGTTGTTTTATAAAAGACTAGCACTCTTATTTTGTTGCTTATTACAATAAAAAACATTTCTTTTGATTTAAAAAATAATTTATTACAAAATAAAACAAACTTAAGATTATAATAAAATATATATTTATAAGTTTGAATACTTATTATTATTGTTTCATATAAATACTTGGTTTATTTTTTATAAACTTACTAAAAATTTTGGTTTAATTTTTAATTTTTAAACATTATAAAAAATTTAAAATAATTTTACATAGTACTAATTTCCTTTTAACTTTAAGGTCTCATTATTTTGGATCTTTGGAAAGTTAAATGGATATAATTCTATGTGAATGTGTGGTCACCAAGATCCCAAGAATGTAGTCAACAAAAAAATCTTTAAATTGACATGACTTTAGGACAACAAATAAATGAATAAAGTTTAAAAGTAACAAAATGATAATAAATAGTATTCTATTTGTTATACATCAGTATTATTGTAACGTGCACGTCAGGCACTTTAGTGGTTGAAAATTAGGTCAGCGATATAGAAAACAATGAAAAAAGCACTAAGGTGATGATGCAACATATTCAACCATACCAATGCACTAGGTCTTTATCAAAAGAGTCATCATTAACCATCATCATACCATGTGGACCTCTCCAAAAAGATAAGTTTGATTATAAAGTAATGTGTTATTTGGTCTTGGGACTTATTTTTATATTTTTTATTAATAAATAATTAAGATGCCATCTTATAATTTTGGAAATCAAAGAAATTTTTGCCTATTTAAATTGGATGGTGAAGGGGTAGTTAGTTTTGAGGCAAGAGTCTTATATTTATCTTCACTTTACATGTATTGAAATAACATTATCATTTTTTTTAATATATAAAGATTCCCTCACTGAAATTGTATGGTGGATTATATATGAATTATTTAAGAAAATAAAAATAAAAGATTTGGTTTGTTTGTAGAGAATATGAAATGGGGAAGGGTTATGGAATGAGGTATTAATATGGGGAGATTAAATTATTTGCTTTTATTTATGTTAATAGAAAGATAATGAATGAATATGATAAATTACATGTTTAAATTATTTGCATTCTAGATTTGAGATTTTATAAGGTTTTTGTTAGAAAGTAAACTTTTTTTTTTTTTGGAAAATCTATTAAAACAATATTTTTCATGATGTAAATAATATACTTTAAGTGAAAACTCAACATTTATATAATCCGGGTTAGCGCCCTGTTTTGGCTGCTTTATTATCAAAAATATTTATATAAGCGTTGAGAATCCAAATCTTGAAATAAACAATTTTTAGACCAGAATATTGGAATACATTAAGATTATATGATCAAATATAGTTATGTTTGGTAGACAATTCAATTAAAACTAAATGAAGCACATGAAACAATACTCAAGTCACATATACACAAGCTTACATAGAAAATCTTATGAGAAAATCCACCAACAAAAGGATAGTAGCAGTTGTATTCACATGAAAAGTTACATCCAATACAATAAGCTTCTCTTATAGAGTCTCAATTTGCAGACTACATCTTACAAATTCACAAAATACAACACATCAACCAAGATCGAACCTTGCTCCATCTATATAAAAGTAGATAGATATAGCCATGTCTATGGAAGTTTAGTTGTCAAACTCTCTACATGGTAAGTAGCATAACAATAGTTACACAACCATCAAATGATTATATCATGATTTCACATACAACTCATAACATGAAACATGAATTCTCCATATTGATAATCACCACACACAAACCACTATTACTCATAGTTGGTCAAAGGCTATTAACCAACTTTACTCGAACCACACACATGTCTTCCTACACTACAACCAAATATAATCCATGGATTGCAATAGAAAAGAAAAACACTTGACTACTTCTAGTTGCTTATAGTACCCTTGTGAATTCCCTAGAATAACATCATGCCCCTAGATTTCAATCCATGCATCCTAGTAGCACCACAAGTGGACTTACTCTACCATACACATTGTAGTAACTTAGGCAATATGCAATTGTAGGTTCTTGTCCAAATTACTTGAAAATGCAATCAAATCATCAATAAAATTATACAAGTCTCCATGCTAAACACCAACATTTAAAACTCATTACAACTTACCATAATTTACTATAACTAACTCTATAGTTATTTACTAGTTTACAATCAAACAATGTTTAAATAAAATTATAGCAAGTTCACCAGCTTCTCTCACTAAGAACCTCACCATGAATTCTTTGTAGATGAATAACATGTTAAAATTTAGCATTCTTCCTCTTCATATTTATTGCAAAAGAGTTTGTATTATCCCAAAAAGTTAACAACATACACGGGAAAGAGAGTTTTTCTTGCATATCTACCCCACAAAAACTTATCAATATGTATATATTATGTCAAAGATTGAGAAGTATTATTTATCTAAGTGTCATTTTTTTCAAACTAAACCTTCCTTGTCTCAACCATTTCCCTAAAAAATAATATTACACATCAACATGTTTAGTTCTAACATAGTAAATAGGGTTTTTAGCCAAACAAATCACACCTTGAGAATCATAATTGCAAATTGCACCTTGTGTCAATTTCACACTTATGCATTGCACTCGATGTATTTATGACAAAATCCCTAATCAAGATTTTACAATTCTGACTTCATGGATGGCAAAGATGAAGCATTAGCAACCTGTGATTTGGTTTCAATCAAAATTGGTCGAATGGGAGCATGGGGCACAAATGTCTGCGTAGTGTGCAAATATCTCGATAAATTATGAAAGTCAAATGAGTATATTTTGTGTAGTTTCCTTCTAACATATGTCCTAATGCCAAAACATGCTTGTAACAGCTACTCTCACCCATTCCAAGAAACAAAACTCTTTTTAATTATTCATTTGGTCATTCTTGGCAACTCTCTCAAGAAATATTTCTCATCTTGCCTTCATCTAGTTCTTTCTCATAGTGAATCTTTGTCAAAATTATCTCAATTCTTGAACTCTCACAATAGCTAAGGCTCCTCTCAAAGTTGTGTATCATGTCTATTGTCTCAAGAGGGGAGACACAACTACTAATAATTCTCTCTTGCTATTGTATTGTGATTTTGTTTATTACTTTGTGATCTCATTTGCCATCTATTATTTATCATGATAGGGGTTCTCCTCCATAGTGGGGTTTGTTTCTATCACACGTCTATTTCCTTCATGTCTTTTCATCTATTCTGATCATATATTATTGTTTGTAAAGGTCGAAACACAAAAGCAAGGGTTTGACTGAAGCAAACCCCTATATATCCCCAATGTTTTTCCCCATCTTTATTTGTGTACATGACAAATAGATTCAGAAAGTAGAAGGACTTGATTCTTGTAGTTTCTAGGCTCCATTCATACAAATGACAAATCAGTCGTGTAGACGTCCCCGTGGTGTGTTGGTTTTCAATGCCAAGGCTTTTCCTATCTAGTATTTTGATTTGTGTATTTAATTTAATCCATTTTTATAATTTAAACATTTTTAGTATATCATATCTCTAAGTTATTTAACATTTTTAGTTTACATTCATTATTAAGCATGAAACTTAAAGTTTCAATAGCATTTCATTTTTAGTTCACTTGAGTTGTGTCAATTGAGGTAGTTGAGAGTCATTTTCTGCTTGAGACCTCCTCATCTTGAGAGTAGAAAATCCCATCCTCTATCTACATTTTGGTGAACTCAACATGAACCTCTCATGTTGAATCTCTTTATTATATCAGAGGATTCCCTAGATGATTTCATAGAGGCATCTCCTTCTACTAAAAAACTTGTTGAATAAGTTCCACCCTTATAATCTCCTTCCTTGTAAGATGGGAAGTCCAAAAATGTGATTGTAGGCTCCACTCCTCCTAGTCAACCTAAGAGACCAATCATTTATGTGACTCTAGCTAGTCCTTCTCTAAAGAGAGTTCATTATATTCATAGTATTCCACTTGAAAATAATTCACAAGATCTCTTTACAAGGTTTACACAATCTAAAGCTTCTTATCATGTCGTAGCTCATACTTATAATACTTGAAGGAATAAAAAAAATATTGATCAACCTACTTCTTTACCATATTCTTAACCCGACCTTCCTCAGGCACCTAAACCTTCAACCAAGCAAAAAAATGAGTATGATCTTATTGAGCAACTTCATGCTACTCCAACTAAGATCTCACTTTGGGATTTGCTTCAAACTACTTTGATTTATCAAGGTATGCTTTAGGAAGATATTCAAAAGATTTTATTACCTTCTTCCGCTAGGTTGTCGGATGTGAATGTGTTGATATATCATATATTCATGTGGGTTTGACAAATATTATGTTGTATCCACACGAACTATTGCATTCAAAAGTACAAAATCATTCATTGATAATAATTATTTATCGTAACATTGGAATTAGGAGAACTCTCATTGATATCAGTTTGGCACTCAATACTTGCAATCTTGATCTATTACCTAAAATCAAAGTTGATTCAAGTCCTTTTGTTGCATCTCGATTGTTCACTAATGGTTTTGTTAACACTATTCAATAAGCATTGGACACTTTTATTTTTCCTTTATAGATAGGACCAATCACCATGCCTACCTTGATATATGTTATGCCAAGATCTTTACCATACAATATTCTCTCAAATAAACTTGGATTTATGCTTTGGGAGAAGTCACTCCTACCCTTCATGGTTATGTAAATATTTTTTGCTAATAATAAGGTAGTTATGATCAAGGCTTACCCTAATACTATATATTTATGTCAAATGGCAGCAATTGGTAAGGCTTCTATTACACCTACCTTTCAAAATTATATTTTACCATTATCTTCTATTATTTCAACATCTAGTCATGTGACATCTCTTGAAAAAGATACCTCTGAGAATGATTTTCCTAAAGAAGATCCTCGCCACCACCAAGAAATCTCATCTATGACACTGACATCACTGATGTCCAATAGAGAAATTAGGTCATGGTTAGTCCCCAAGTCTCACAAGACTTCTAAAAGATTGAATATATGTGGTCACTGTCTAAGGAACCATCTGACGATTTGCAAACTAGCACATGCAATGTCACTAGTAGTATGGTACCACAATGTTATCGTTTTGTCCAGCTAGGAACTAGTCACATTGTATGTGTGGAATTTGTACCCTGTCAGATCATCTGGCCATCCCCTAATATGGCCCCTATATCACGTAGTTGACCCCCATCCAATCCACAATCTACCACCAAAACAATAATCCCCAAACCTCTACTAATGTACCAATGGGCACACATATGCTTGTGAAAACTCACCTATGATCTGGTAGGGGTATATTATTGGTCTTGTGAAGGTGATATGATCAAATGCCAACACCTAAAGGAGATTTCAAGTTGTTAGGCTATGGTACTTGTGGTGGACATACCACCCGAGATTGTGATATAGGTGGGACAACTTCTTGTGATCTCGAGTGAATATGATACCTCACTCCATGTCTCTGATGTAGCATATGAGGCCTAACTAGAGAGGAGACTCATCTATTGGTGATGACTCAGAGTACTATCGTAGTAATTGTGATATGACTGACAAGGCACACTATGAACTCCCCCTTCTTACTACCATTGCAATCACGATATGTCTGACAAGGCACACGATGAATTTCCCCTTCTCTAACCATGTTAGATATATGTTCTCTATCATGTCAAAGGACACCACTTAGCTGATACAGTAGAGTTGTTCATCTTGGACATCCCAAGTTGTCCATGGATCATCAAGAGACTCTCTCTCGTCAAATAGAAGTCATAGAATGCGGTAGACGTGGATGAGTCTAATGATTACTTCTTTAGTGGGGAGATAAAAATGAATGAATGAAAGATTTTAATAACGTCCACAAGACTAAACAATTTATGAGATTGAAAATAGCATCCTTAATTAATCTTAAAAGACATAATGTCGATGTCCCATCTTTCCATTAGCTCCATGAGCACAACAAGGTGAGATCTCATCTTTGGCATCTCATGAGTCCACCAAAGCCTTCTCAATACATCAATACACCATTGGCCTATGTGAGGTCCCAAGTGTGGCTGCATAAAAGCGTCAACACATGTTCATCAATGTGCTCACGAACCTCTAAAGGTTTTGCAAAAACATAACTCTATCATACAAAATTATACATATACTTTGTCTACATCTACTCTAAACATGCTTTGATCAAAATTTCAAGGCCTTAAACTCAATTTCTATCCGCTTTGGCCTCCTGGATGCTAGTGCATCTTTCAAATGCCAATTCATCCTTAGGATGCCAACACCTACCAAGGACACCAATGTAAGAACTTACCCAGGATGAATGCATGGATCCTGGATTCCAATGCACATCGATGATGCTTGCACTGCTAATAATTTTCCTACTCAAATTAAATATATGAAATCAAATCAAAACACACATACATAGAAATATCCACCTATGCTCCTCAATGTGTGAAGGTTGAAATTCCCACCTATGAGGCATTTTAATGAAAATGACCATTCTAGGGCTTATTATTCACATATATAGTCAAATGTTTACCCATTTATGTAAAAACATTGTGGTGATCCTAACTCATCAACCTTCTTTACCCTCCTAGCTAGGGTTGAAAAAACAAGGGGGCATATATTCACACTTCTATCAACTTTTTTTCTTTTGATCTCAGTAACGTCTTCTTAAGCATTCTTTTCATTGTGGTATCTTCTTTTGTTTTTGAAACCAACACATTTTTATTTTGTAGCACTCAGAATTTCACATCAAATGTTATAGTTTTTTGTCAAGAACTAGGGGCACCATTCATGTTTTCCTAGTCAACCTTTGCGACCTCTACAATATCCTTCTTTAGGTAATTAGTGCACTTTTGATACTAAATATTTTACATCGTTTTAGCTAATTTAGTGTAGTTGATCCATTTGAATGACCAACTCACAAAGTGCAAGGAAAATGTACCACGTATCATTTTCATACTTACGCATAGTGCCCGATACATTTATGACAAAATTCATGATCAAGATTTTATTATTCTAACTTCATGGATTGATAAGATGAAATATTAGCAATCTATTGTTTGAATTCTAGGTGAAAGTGGTAAGACATCTATGTGATGCATAGATGTATGTGTGGCACACAAATGTCTCAATAAATTTTAAAATTTAAACAAGCATATTCATATAGTTTTCTTCTAACACATGTCCCAGCTCCCAAACATGCTCGTAATGGCTACTATCACCCATTCCAAGAAATAAAACTCTTTTTCTTTCTCACTTGGTCATTCTAACAACTATCTCAAGAAATCTTTCTCATCTTGTCTTCATCTATTTCTCCCTCACATAATTGAATCTCTATTCAAATTATATGAGCTCCTAGACTATCACAACAACCAATGCTCCTTTAAAAGTTGCTTATCATTTCTATTGTCTCAAGAGAGGAGCCACACCTATCAGTAATTCTCTCTTGCTATTGTTTAATGATCTTATTTGATGTTTATTATTTATCACGATAGGGTTTATCCTCCATAGCAAGGTTTGTTTATATCACACATCTATTTTCTTTATGTCTTTTTATCTATTCCAGTCATATTTGGTTTTATTGGATGTGGAAACACCAAAGAAAGGGTTTTATCAAGGTAAACCCTTATTCAGCCCCAAAATTTTTCTTTGTTTTCATGTGTGCATGTGACAAATAGATTTAGGAGGTGAAAGGACTTAATTTTGGGCTTTATCCATACATATGACAATACAGTCGCACAAACATCCCCATAACGTGTTGGTGTTTGAGGCTAAGACATTTCCTATCTGGTATTTGAATATGTGTATTTAATGTTTTTTTTCATAATTCAATCATTTTTATTATATTATCTCTAAGTTATTTAACATTTTCAGCTGGCATTCATTATTAGACATAGTTTAAAGTTTTAGTTTTAGCATTTCATTTCTAGTTCACTTGAGCCATGTCAATAAAGGTAGTTTAGAGTCATTTTATCCTTTAGACCTCATCATCTTGAGAGTAGAAAATCCCCTCTACAAATTCTATGACTTAAGACTAATACTATTACCTAGTCTTTGTAACCACACAACTTTACAAGTATGTGTTTCCACCATGTACTCTACTTTAATTATGGACAACACAACTATTTGTTACCTTTTTATCATTCAACTTAGTTCTTCTCCAAAAAAGTATAGAGATAACCACTTATTGATCTCTAGTTATCCAAATCTCCAACTTAGTTATTGCAAAAGGGTTTTTTTGATCTAGTTAAAAGACACCAATTTTTTAACCAAATAATTCCAATTTTACTTCTTCTAGGATTATATAACTTCAAAATAAATATTTCGCCTCTATTAATTATGGAAAGAGAAAAATACTTCTAATAACCCTAGTAATGCCTCTAAATGTAAAAAATAATATAACTCATTTGATAAAAGCATAAAAGAAAATGACAAAGTGTTGTTTATTGAAAACTAAGGGAAATTTATAAAAACATGTCTTAAAGTGGGAAATAAGATGAAGAGAGGAACCTAGCCCTAGATTTTGTAGTTCATTATCTAGGATGCTAGTGTGTCATGCAAATATTTGTACTTTTTGTTGTCATTTATATGACAAAACTTCTAGAAAACTTCAAGAAAATGTGTTAGTCTAGTCCATTAGTTCACCCAATCTATTCAATTAAACATGAGAACACACCAAAATTCTACCAAATAACAAAATTGAAAAAAAAAATGCAAGAGTTAGAAATAATTACATTGCATCAAATGAAAAGTAGGAATAATCAATGAACACAAAAGAACTTACAAACCTCCATGCAATTTAGTGCTTTAGAAATGCCTACAAATAGAAGGAAAGAGAAAAGTGTTTGGGTTGTTTTGTTTATTCAGGTATGCAAATATGGAGTGTTACATTGTCAAGTAGGTGTTAGAATGTGTGACAATAGATAGTTAAATGGAAAGTTCATATATCAAACTCTATTTATTTGGGGACATTAATATGTCATGCTCGTACCCTAAGGAAATTCTTTAGAATTTTACATGTGTTCCGAAGATAGAGACGAGAATGAAATTATGGTCCAAATTTTGGAAAAACCTTGGTGCATGAGAAATAGGCCAAGGTTTGGGCTCAAATGGACCTAAAACATGCTATGAAAGTAGATATTGAAGTAGGTTCAAATTATAGCATCAAATTGTGAGATTTCAATATTTTCTACTTTATATCCTCCACTTTAACATGCCAATAACACTAAGTGATACACTACATTAAATTAGTAGAATGAAATGCTAAAAAAAGACAAAAAAAAAATACCTAAAGGATATTGTAGATGATGTAGAAATTCTTTAAGTAGAAGGATGATACCCCTAGACTAAGAATCAATAAAACCACAATATTAGATAATGTAATCCTACAAAATCATAATGTTAGAAAATATATATAGTCTTGCAAGGAAAATAAATGTCATTTCAAAAATTAAAGTAGTAAATAAAATAATCTAAAAATTGTAAACATAATAATATAAAGAGAAAAAACATCAAGATCAATCATTGGGAACAAACAAGGTGTCTGGAAATTTGAATGGCAGGTTTAATGGTTCTCCCACCCAAACGCTCAAGTGTGCCCCTGCAGCTACATCCAACCATGTTGGAGTTGTTTCCGCTCCTTCTGTTGTGAACGGGTCTGCCTTTGTGGATGTTGGGAGGGGAATTTCCTCCCGCCCCAAGGTTGATGGCTTTTCACAGGGAGCTAGGGATGGAAATTTCAACGGTTCTCTGGCCCAAATGTGCAAGTGCACCTCTGCAAACCGTGAAGGGGTTGCAGCGAATGGATCTGCCATTGTGGGTGTAGGGAAGGACATTTCCTCCCACCCCGGGGATGATGGCTCTTCATAGTGAGCAAGGGGTTCCGACATACTACTGAATAAGTCTATTGGACAGGGTACACAGAGGTTTCGGCTTGGCAAACAACAATTTGGGTTCATCCCTATTGCTAATGCCATCTCTGTTAATCTGAAAGATGATACAGTAGAGGAAATCGATTATAATGCTTCCATTCTCTCCCTGCATGGTGTGATCTATCGGTTTCGAGGTTTCTAGCCCTCCCTTCCTCAATTGCACACATGGATATCGGATCAATGGGAGCCCCTTATTACTGGTAAAGTCCATATCTTCCCCATGGCTAAGGGGTTTTTTGTTCCTAAGTTTGATAATGCTCAGGACAGAACCAAAATCCTTTGTGATAATTATTTTAGCTGGGAGGACAAATTGTTCTTAATGATTAAGACCTGGCATTATGATTTCAACCCCTCTACTAAAACATTTAATAAGATTCTAACTTGGGTTAGGCTACCTAATCTTCCCCTTCATCTATGGAATGATTTTGTTTTAGAGGAAGTGGGTCAAGCCCTTGGAGATTTTTTGATGGTGGATGATGAATCCTTTGATGTTCTCCACTCCACCTTTTCTCGTATATTGGTTGATTTGGATGTTTCAAAAGGGTTGCCTGCTGATATTTATCTTAAATATTCTAAGGGGTCTTGGGTCCAAAATTTGGACTATGAAGGGATTCCCTTTCGATGCAGAAGGTGTTTCAAAACTGGTCATGCGACTCCACAATGTGGCTTTGAAAAAAAGGCTATGTCAGCTACTTGGTGGAAAGGTGCTTCTCATTAGCAGTACACGGTTGAGAAGAAAACTGATCAACCTAGGAGCTTTTCTGAGGTTGAGTCTCTGGTTGAAACCCCTAATGTGATAATGATTGGGTTTCAGGAGCTTAATTCTGGCGTTGGCGCTCTGGATTCTGGTGGACTTTCTGATATGGTCATGTCGGGAGGGTAGATTTCAGTTGATAACTCTGGGAATGAGGCTGGTGGCTTTCTTTCACAGAATAATGGTGGGATGGACAGTCATAACATGGCAGTGCACGTTGAAGATGGTTGGATTTCTATTAAGGGCAAGAAAGTAAAATGCTCTAAGCCTCCTTTTGATATGACTCTCCGCTCCCACAAGAGTATCTCTAAAAGTAAATCTTGATGACTCTTGTGCGGGGGTTGGTTGCATTTGGTTGTATGTTGTCCTCTTTGCAGCTATGTGGTTGACTGCATGTTATTATTTTTATAGGCTTTTGTCCTAGGTTGTTTGTGCCTTCATGTTCATTTTGTTTAGACAACTTTCTTATATAGGGTTCTAGATCCTTTCAAAATCTGATTGTAAAGGGTTTCGGGTCCCTTCAAAACCTATTTTTCCTTTAATCAAAAATATAAAGAGAAAATTGATCAAAAAGAAATAAAGGTGAATTTTTGCCCTTCTTGTTTTGGCCTAACCCATAAGAGGAAAAAAAGGACTATTCATCTCCTTGGAATTCTTGATCATCCTGATGATAAATCACAGAGTGTGATTTGAAACCTTGATGATAAAAATTGCATACACAATCAAATCCAAAAGCAATAAGTGAATATTAGAATGGATTGTGCAAATTTGATAGCATTAATTGATTCATCATTGTCAAATTTCAAGAACAATTGTAGAAATTCTCTCTAAAGGGTTTTTCTAAAAAATAATAACACAATGAAAAATAAATCATAGTGAAGTGTGAAAAACTAAGGTCCACATAGAGAAAATGATGCAGAAAGCTAAGCTTGAATGAAGATGTTATGAAATTTTTAATGTAATAAGTGTTTCAATTTTTTAAAAATTTTTACTTAAATAGTATAATTTTTTATTTTCATTTTTTATATCTATATATTTTGAGCACATGGAGAACTAAAATAAAAAATCTCATATAAACAAGGCTTACATTACTCCAAACTAGACAAGGTTTGAGATAAAGTTGAGCAAGGAGTTTCTATATGAGAGGCTTACAGAAAATTTTGGATTGTATGATGTGTTTATGAATTTTCACACTTGATAGGGCCCATACCAGGAATTTGATTACTATGTTAGCATCATTTGGGTATGTTGGTGTTTCAGGGGAATAATTGTCTTATAGAAACTAGTAAAATTAGACATTTGTAGAATTAGAATGAAATTTAAAGCAACATAAGATTGATATGATTTTTTTATGATTGCATCTACCTACAATGTGAGATCATACTAACAAGGGCACATATGTATGTATATACATATGTACATACATATATATCTAAATATACATACATACATACATACATATGTATATGCATATGCATACGCATATGCCTCTCTCTCTCTCTCTCTCTCTCTCTCTCTCTCTCTCTCTCTCTCTATATATATATATATATATATATATATATATATATATTTGTGTGTGTGTGTATATGCATTTATGTATATACATATATATATACACATATATATATATACATATATATATGTATGTATGTATGTATACATATATATGTATGTATATATATGTATATGTATATGTATATATATGTATATGTATATATATACATATACATATACATATATATATATATATATATATATTGAAGAGGGAAAAACAAATTTGAAAGGTAAACTGATCAAAACATAATGAAATAAACATGCAGAATGCTAAAATATCATTAAAAGACCATTTCACCTTGCTATTTTACTTTTTCCTTCGGATTGATCTTGATGAAGTGAAGGCGCCCCTTGATAATGCTCCACTTGATGTGCTCCTTTGATTGCTGGATGTGGATGGCTCTCCAATATTGTGCACAAATGATTAGGATGAATGATAAGGATGAGATGATCAAGTTGCCAAGATGATTTCCTAGGCTCAAAAGGGCAGCATAAGCTTACTGGATTTCAAGATGTTTTGAATGAAGGGATGGAACCCTATTTTATAGGAAGAGGAGAGGAAAACGGATGGCTAGGATGAATTCAAAATGAAGGGCTAAGATTTACTTGTGAGCTCACACAAGCTCCAAGAGAGGGTGTGGAGACCAAGAAATGTGCCTTAAAGGCATTTCGTATCTCCACACTCTACAAGATGCATTGGAGGAATTAAAAATTCTCCAAAAACGGATATTATGGGGATTAGAAGAATAAAAAGGAATTAAAAATTCCTTGGGAGAGGGAAATGCCTGGAGGAATGTGAGATTTTGAAAATCTTACATTCATCTAGAAAAAGAGCATTTAAAGCTAGTGGCTGGATGAAAGGACAAAGAGTTGACTTTGTGGCTAATCATGATGATTAGCCATTAACGACTCATTAGGAGGGGGATTAGAGGAAATGCTAGGTGGGATTTATATTTGTAGAATAATTTGACTAGGAGAGAGAATGAGTGGAGGGAATAAAAAATTAGAAGAATAATGTTAAGTGAGTTTAGAGAGTTTCTAGAAGAATTTATTAGGATAATGATGAATTAAGAAGATGATTTGTAGGAATCATGTAGGTTAACTAATTAATTGAAATTAATTAGCTAAGAGGAAGATTTGTGAGGATTTGATTTTTTAGAAGAATAAAGAAAGGGATTGATTTATTAAATAAATCATATGTTATAGTGACAATATTAATTATATTTAATTAATATTGAGAAGAATTTTAATTAACATAATTAATTAATTAATTATGTGAGGAATTAAAAATAATTAAAATAATTATTTTTTAAGTGTTTACATTTTGCCCCTCTTTGAAGCGAGGTGTGATGACACATTGATTCAAAGAATAATCTTGTTTTGATGCTGATATTGGTTTGATAGGATGCCCTAGCTCTTGATTTATAGATTACGATATGGTGATGCCCCCTCGGGAGATCAATTGAGGTATTTGATCTTTGGAGTTTTGCGAAATTGATATCCTGATATATTTGATTTGATTCGATTGATAAGATCTAGATTCAGTCTGGTTTCAAGAAGAATTCATCCTGTATAAGACAAAGATGATCAAAGTGTCTGGTTTTAGGAAGGATTCATCCTATATAAGACATGATTGATCACAACGTCTGGTTTCAGGAAGGATTCATCCTATATAAGACATGATAAGAGCGTCTGGTTTCAGGAAGGATTCATCCTGTATAAGACATGATCGATCACAACGTCTTGTTTCAGGAAGGATTCATCCTGTATAAGACATGATCAGATCATCTGGCTTCATAAGGCATCTTGTTTCAAAGAAGGTGTCTTTCTCATATTCATAAGGCATTTCATGGAATTCCTCTTCGTCAACGCTTTCGATATCCGAAGAAGGAGTAGAAGGGGCACCGGCGATAGTAATCTTAGGCACCGAGGTGTACCCCAAGCCTCTGTTGTATCTGTAGGAGATAGGATTTATGGGTGCTTTTCTTCCTTTCTCCTCTGGTCCTAGACCGTGTCCTTTGTAACCCATTTTTTCAACTATGGCAAATGCTTTTGGGTACATTTCTTTGGATATTCTTGTTGGATCATCATCCTCTTCCCGGTACAGCCATGAAGAGATATCTGCTTCGAGGTTCTCATTATCAAGTGGGCCCCATTGCTGGAAGGTGTTGTTTTGGCATTGCATGACTGGTTTCGGGTCCTTTTTTAGCTCTTTTGGTTTACCAAATGACTTAGGAGAGAGAGGGAGGTTGCATATTAATAGGACGTCCTCCAATTTGTATTCTCCATAGCCATTGTCCAAGATCTTGACTTGATTATTTGGTTGGGATGATGTGGAGGCAACATTTGATGTGTCAGATGGAGGCGTTGGCGAAGGTCTATTTAGTGGGTAATGATACGGATGCTTCCCTTCTAATAGTTTGCAATATTGAAAAGGTTGGGGATCACCTTTGACAGTGATCACTTTTCCATTATAGGAGAATTTGATGCATTGGTGATAGGTGGAGGGTATGGCCTGTAAGGAATGAATCCATGGCCTCTCGGGGAGAATGTTGTAGGGGAGATCAAGATCGAGTACTTGGCAAGGGGTTTCAATTGTAATGGGGCCCACTTGAAGAGGTAAGGTGATCACGCCCTTTGAAATTCTTTCTGCATCATCATATGCCTTTATTGTGATCCTTCCTGATGTGTCTATCAGATCCTCAGAAAGTCTCAATTGTTTTATCAATTTGTATGTACACAGATTAAGCCCAGATCCACTGTCTATTAGGATACGTTTGACCTTGTGCTTGTGGATGAGAGCTTCGATGTGCAAAGGTTTTTTATGGTCCTCATCTGCGGGAGCATCTTTGGAGTTAAATACAATGTGCTGCTGGGCAGCAAGGTTTCCAATGAGGGTTTGAAATTGGGTGGCGTTGATGTTATCAGGAACGCGTGATTGGAGAAGGGCTTGTTCCAAAATTTATTTATGGACCGGAGAAGTCTTGATAAGTTCCAAAATGGAGATCTGCGCGGGTGTCTTCCCAAGTTGATCAAGGAGGTCATATCGGCGGGTGGAAGACATGGGTGGGGGGTTTGGTGGGGGAGGAACTCCTTGGATGGTGATTCTTCCTCGACGTGTAGTTGCATTACAGTCATTCTGGAAATGGGAGGAGGAAGGCGTGGCACCTTGAATGACTATTCTAGCCGGATTTGGTCTGCTTTGGGAAGAAGGAAGATTAACTCCTTGGATGGTTATGACATTGACATGATTGTCTGCAGGTTCAATGCGACTTACTAAAAAATCAAAACCGGTTACGTGATTAGCGTAGTCATAACCCATTGCGTTAGATGATGAGCCTTTTCCTTTATCATGCTTTGGGAAGGGTTCCTAGTACATTTTGAGTTTGTCATTGTTATTACAAAGTTTTGCATTTTCTATCTCAATCTCACCTCTATCAATGAGATCTTGTATGTAGATCTTCAGTTTCATACACTTTGGTGTATCATGTCCCTTGATACAATGGTATTCACAATACTCATTTTTATTATACCATCTTGGTTTAGGTTGATTGGGATCAAATGGCCGAGTGATTGGAAAAACCACTATACCTGCTTGGACAAGTTTTTGAAACACCACTTCAATAGGCTCAGCAAGAGGAGTGAAATCTCTTGGAGTCCTATTATTCGAGCGGGGTGGTTGTCCCTGGATTGAGACATTGTTGTGAGGTTTTTAAGATTGATTTGAATTGTTTTGATTGTTGAATTGATGAATATTGGTGGTGGATTTTGGGGGAGCAGCCACGGTTTGGACCCGCTTTGCTTAAGTTACACCATCATTGACCACGTTTTTATTTTTAGCCCAGAATTTTGGCTTGTCATTATGATAAGAGGAAGAACTTTGTGATGACTTCTGGTAATGTTTCAAGGTTCCTTCCTCCAACAAGACACGTTCGAGGGCGAGGCCCTTATCGGTCAATTTTTCAAAGGATTTGATACATTGAGATATTAAAGGTCTTGAAAGTTCAGGCACCAAGTTCTTTTGAAATAGTTCAATTTGATGTTGTTCTGGCATGTCCCACTGGAATTTTTTTGATAAGATGTCGCCATCTTTGTAGGAAATTGGCAAAGGTTTCTCCAGGCCTTTGTTTTGTATTACATAGGTCCATCATAGAAAAATCATTACCCATGTTGTATGCATAGTGGGCCACAAATTTTTCTGCCAAGTCTGGAAAAGAGACAATGGAACCTCGTGGTAAAGATGAGAACCATGCCAGGGCGTCTCCCATGAGACTCTTGGGAAAGAGTCTGCGAAGATAAAGGTCACCATAGGAGACTTCTTGGCATAAGATGTGGAATTCGCGGACATGGTCGTGGGGGTCTCCTTTGCCTTCATACTTGGTGAATTTAGGGATCTCAAATCTCGGGGGATACGGTGCAACTGATATAGATGGGTCGTAAGGGCAAGGGCAAAACTCTTCGAATGAGTAAGCTTTCCTTTTATTAGTCTTTTCTTTCATGTTTTTGATGATATTCTTCATGTCTTGAATTTCCTTGATGAGGTCTTGTTGTGGACTTTGATATTGATGGATTGTATTTGCTCCAAGAATTGGATGAACCAAAGAAGGTGCACCACCACCAATATATTGATATGATGAGGAGGTGGGAACGTGGGATGTGATGACCAATGTCACTGGGGTTTGTGTGATAGTTGGTTGCGGTCTGCCAACTATTGTGATGGGATTGAATGCGGTCTGGATAAAATTTGCGACATTGTTGGGAGAAAGGGAAGTTTGTGGAATAGAAATATGTGGTTGAATAGAAGGAGGCGGTATAGAAGTTTGTTGGAGAATGGATGAGATTAGATTTGATAGTGGTATGGATGGTAAGGAGGAAGAAGGTGGGATGAAGACTATGGTGGGAGGTGTCGCGAGTGGCATTGATTGGGCTTGGATGATTGATGGGGCTGCAATTGATTGAGTTTGAATAGTAGGTGCAGCACTTTGTGTGGGAGCGATGTCTCCTTGTGGTTGTTGGATGAGAGCGGATCTATTAAATTCAGGTGGAAGTTGAGCTCCATGTTCAAGAAGAGTTTTCAAAAGTGCAGTAGGATTGTGTTTAATAAACTTTTCCATCATCTCTTGGTTATAAGAATCCACTAGGAAAGTTTGCACTTCTGGACAAAGTTCATCTTGGTTAACCATGTCAAGATTTTGGCTTTGATCTTGATCGCTTGGTTGCCCACTTTGTGTATGATCTTGTGTGGGATCTTCATATAGGACACCAATGTCTGGCATGCCATATTGTTGATCAGTGATCTTTTTCTTTTGGGATCAAGCTGTGACCATACACGATATTTGTGATGAAAAGACTTAGGAAAAATGTGATGAAATGACTTAGAAAATTTGTGATGGAAGGATTTTAGAAACTTGTGATGAAAGGACTTAAGAAATTTGAGGATGAAAGGACTTAAGAAATTTGAGGATGAAAGGACTTAAGAAATTTGAGGATGAAAGGTCTTAAGAAATTTGTGATGAAAGGACTTAAGAAATTTGAGGATGAAAGGACTTAAGAAATTTGTGATGAAAGGACTTAAGAAATTTGAGGATGAAAGGACTTAAGAAATTTGTGATGAAAGGACTTAAGAAATTTGAGGATGAAAGGACTTAAGAAATTTGTGATGAAAGGACTTAAGAAATTTGAGGATGAAAGGACTTAAGAAATTTGAGGATGATTGATGAAGAAGGTATGGTAGTGATGGTTTAGAAGAAAACTTGATGACTGGGTTGTCTTTGGCATGAACATGAAGGATCTATTTAAATGGCAAGTTGTATGAAGGGATATGACCACCCTGATTTGGACGATAGTAGGTGTTTCAAAGGACAAACTTGAATGTTGACGTAGAGGATAAACTCTTAGCTTCTCTCTTAGGCTTATGAAAAATGGGATGGATGGAGTTTTGACGCAATTTTGGACTTGGTGTGGGTAATGACTTGGACAATTTGTTTGTGTCTTGACAAATATTTTTGCAAAGTGTTTGGGGATAGTGATGTGTTTTTAGTCTACTCTTGGCAAGTATGTATCAAACAAAGCAAACACAGTGATTAAATGCATATTATCTCAAAGACACTCATGCTCATATACAACATTCTTAAGGTTGGCAAGGACAATAGTCATTGAATCCCAATTGGTTTCCCATCTACGCTTACCCAGAGCGAACACTTAGATGCTTGACCCCACTGGCTCCCCTCCACGGCACTCACTTCTCGGGGCAGCCAAGCATCAATTCCCATGAAAACTCCTCATGGAAAACTTTGTGTCTCTACTAAGGGCCGTAAGAATATGGGCCGCTTCAGAGGTCCGACCTCCTACACCAATGACTAGAGGGTTTTTGGCCACTATGAACAAGGTGTTTAGTAAGTCTTCCTGTTAGGAGCTACCCTTCAAAGTTGCGCAAGTGCAATTGAGGCCTATAGCCCAACAAAGCACCAAGAACTTAGTAGTCATGCAAGCATGATTGAGATCTCTAGGATCCTACTAAGCACCCAATGTGAGAGGGAACTCTCATATAGCCCCAACCATTAACCCTTTCATAGTCAATGGCCTATTTATTATAGTGAGTTGGGAATCCCAGATCCGGGTGTACTCACTTGGGTCGTTCCCCTCTTACCTTCTCAAAGAGCAAGTTGGGAGGGCAGGCCTGCTAGAGGTAAACACACAATCAAACAAGAAAAGGTTGGAGGGTCTGGATTTATGATCGTCTAGTAAGACGAGAGCATACTTTCCTACCTTTACGCTTTTCTTAAAGACACATAAGACAATGGTTCATTCCATTTTAATTAATATCTAGGTGCCTAATTTAAATAAATGCACAATATTTGGTTGAATCAGCTAGGCAACCTGCAAAACCACTTGATTAGTAGTTTGAAAAATGGAGTCTTCAAAAAGCGCCTTGCAAAACAACTCGATTAGTAGTTTGGAAAAATAGTCTTCAACAAGCGTCCTGCAAAAATCAACAAAATGACAAAAATATTTTATTTTTATTTTTTTGGGGAATGAATAGAAAAACATGAATAAAATCTTTTTTACTAACGACAAATGTGGATTTGAAGAAAGCTTTGATGGGTAAATGGGGTTTGACTAGGTTTTTACCACTTTCCAAGGGATAGGCAAGCGAAAAATGGGGATTTTGGAGGAGAGATGAAGGAATGGGAAAATTTGTCCAAGAGGGACAAAGAAGCAAAAGTTGAAGATGGATAATATGGGAAAAATTTGGAGGTGATTGGATGAAAAGGGAAGAAGTTATGCCAAACCCTAAAAATAGAGAATATGGGATTTTGGGCTTCAAAAAGTGGATTTTTGAGATAAGGCCTCAAAGGAAGAAATTGTGGAAAATGGCAATGTGGAGAATCTGGTGAAGTTTGAAGGGAAATGGAGTCAAGATAAAAAAGATATGGCGAAAAAATAGAAATGCTAAAAATTAGACAAATAACTAAGATATTGTAGATGATGTAGAAATTCTTTAAGTAGAAGGATGATACCCCTAGACTAAGAATCAATAAAACCACAATATTAGATAATGTAATCCTACAAAATCATAATGTTAGAAAATATATATAGTCTTGCAAGGAAAATATATGTCATTTCAAAAATTAAAGTAGTAAATACAATAATCTAAAAATTGTAAGAATAATAATATAAAGAGAAAAAACATCAAGATCAATCATTGGCAACAAACAAGGTGTCTGGAAATTTGAATGGCAGGTTTAATGGTTCTCCCACCCAAACGCTCAAGTGTGCCCCTGCAACTGCATCGAACCGTGTTGGAGTTGTTTCCGCTCCTTCTGTTCTGAACAGGTCTGCCTTTGTGGATGTTGGGAGGGGAATTTCCTCCCGCCCCAAGGCTGATGGCTTTTCACAGGGAGCTAGGGATGGAAATTTCAACGGTTCTCCGGCCCAAATGTGCAAGTGCGCCTCTGCAAACCGTGAAGGGGTTGCAGCGAATGGATTTGCCATTGTGGGTGCAGGGAAGGACATTTCCTCCCACCCTGAGGATGATGGCTCTTCACAGTGAGCAAGGGGTTCTGGCATACTACCGAATAAGTCTATTGGACAGGGTACACAGAGGTTTCAGCTTGGCAAACAACAATTTGGGTTCATCCCTATTGCTAATGCCATCTCTGTTAATCTGAAAGATGATACAGTAGAGGAAATCGATTATAATGCTACCATTCTCTCCCTGCATGGTGTGATCTATCGGTTTCGAGGTTTCTAGCCCTCCCTTCCTCAATTGCACACATGGATCTCGGATCAATGGGAGCCCCTTTTTACTGGTAAAGTCCATATCTTCCCCATGGCTAAGGGGTTTTTTGTTCCTAAGTTTGATAATGCTCAGGACAGAACCAAAATCCTTTGTGATAATTATTTTAGCTGGGAGGACAAATTTTTCTTAATGATTAAGACCTGGCATTATGATTTCAACCCCTCTACTAAAATGTTTAATAAGATTCTAACTTGGGTTAGGTTACCTAATCTTCCCCTTCATCTATGGAATGATTTTGTTTTAGAGGAAGTGGGTCAAGCCCTTGGAGATTTTTTGATGGTGGATGATGAATCCTTTGATGTTCTCCACTCCACCTTTTCTCGTATATTGGTTGATTTGGATGTTTCAAAAGGGTTGCCTGCTGATATTTATCTTAAATATTCTAAGGGGTCTTGGGTCCAAAATTTGGACTATGAAGGGATTCCCTTTCGATGCAGAAGGTGTTTCAAAACTGGTCATGTGACTGCACAATGTGGCTTTGAAAAAAAGGCTATGTTAGCTACTTGGTGGAAAGGCGCTTCTCATTAGCAGTACACGGTTGAGAAGAAATCTGATCAACCTAGGAGCTTTTTTGAGGTGGTTTCTAGGGAACCACGGGCTTCTGAGGTTGACTCTCTGGTTGAAACCCCTAATGTGATAATGATTGGGTTTC